>NW_024344240.1:19234233-19602343 GCF_902729225.1 Pteropus medius
CAGAAAGAGAGTTTCGTGTTCCTCTAGTCAAAAGTTAGAGGGTAAGATACCAGGTTCCTGGAGATTAGGCTTTTCCTGCCACAGAGTTATATCAACCCAGTATAAGCTTACCTGGAATGATTCACATCCCCTCTCTTAAATGATTCACGTCCCCTGGCCAAACTAGCCAGGCCTGGCATAAACCGCAGAACCCACAGTGAGATTCTGACATCCAGCTAGCAGCGATGCACACAAGCCCAATAGAAACCAATGATTTTATGAGGTAAATGATCCTCAATGCCAAAAGCGCACTAACTTTGGGCTAGCTCAAGAGACGTCAATTCAGACAGAGGCCTACCTCCAAAGTAATGAGCTTAAAAGAGCATTCCAGATTTCACCTCTCTCTCAGGCCTATACTTGAAGTCGGCAGCTATGTAATGCTAATGATTATTAAATTAAAAGGCACTCATTTAATGGAGCAGTTTCAGTATCCAACATGAAGTTGCCTTCTGCCATATGGCTTTAGGCATGAGTGATTAAACTGCAATGTCCTGAACCCCTGCTCCTGGGCTATTTAATTCTGCTATGCATCATGAGCCTGAGATGATGAGGAATCTGTTTTGGTTTACATTCCCAGCAGAAAGTGACTCCTTTGGGGCTATAGTTGTTTAAATACTCCTCAGATCACTACGGCATGCAGACTCACACTGACCCTGCACTCAGTCAGTAGACAGAGAAAAACTCAACTCTAACTCAGGATCCAGATGGAAACCTTTATTATGCAACCATTCCCAGGGTTCAAAAACAAAGAGAATCATCCGTAGTGACTAATAATCCAAGAAGCAAAGACAGAAGACCTAGCACAGAGCCCTTGAGATAAGGACAAGTAGGGGTAAATTAAATGGGCTGCAGCCCATTGATCACATCTCATGTACCCTATCAAGAACATCATATTATTGTCCCTATTTTACTGATAGCAACACAGAACCTTAGAGGAATTAGGTAAGCTGACCAAGTTCAAGTTCACAGCTAATTAGTGGTGGAGCTGAAATTCAAACTCAGGTCTGCTTGACTCCAGAGCCTAAGTTCTTTAACCACAATGCTTTTTGAACCTGACTGCCAGTTCCTTAGTTAAGGATAACTGGTGGTGAAAACCACAATGGGTATTTTTTAGTTCCTTGTTTCTAAATGTGATTAGTAAACTATGTATGATCCTCACTTCAATGGATAGAATTAGTCATTTTCAAAAGATCCTCTTGTTGGTTCCATAAAATTCAAAGTTAAGGAACTATTTCAAGTCCTGTTACATACAGACACCTGATCTGACAAAACATACCTATTATCAACAAGGTTCTGAAAGGGTAAAAATAGATAACTATCCTCTGTTCATAATTCTGCTTCAATATGGCTTATGCTATCTCAATGTGGGTTTTATTATAGTAGAAGTATTTTTAGAAATTTAACACAGTTTCTGTCCCCAGGGGTCTTACGTTCACACTGGGGAGGCTGGAGACAAGAGAGTTCAGTAGCGCTCAAGAACATGAACAATATAAGTCCTTAATGGCTCAGACAGAGATAAGGACATGCAGAGCATCAAAAGACCCCAAAGAAAAGTCTTTGCTACTCTGTTATGTGAATGACCAACTCATAGACCTCATCCTACCAGGCAAAAATCAGAAAATAAATTCTTGTTCAACTACTTTAATCGGTATGAATAAATCATTTAAAATCATAATCATTCTAGAACTTTCAGTGCTCATAATCAAAGGTCCTATATAAATTTTAATAAAACTGTAGGCATTGCACCAAGAAATTCCTTTGGAAATTTCTATCTTAATTCTGAGAGTTAGAAACTTCTTGCAAAAGACAGAAGCACTATCTCACCCTCAGCAAACAGCCTCTCTTTCCTGATGGGCTCTGCATCATTAACTTCTGACTGGTACTTTTAATATTCAGATTGTACTTTTCAACTTTTAAAGCCTTTATCAGATGTTCTTTGAAACCAAATGCATACCACTAAAATACACATGTTTCCAACGTGATCGGATTGCTTTTAAAACTATCTGCAAAGACCTTGAGAGGACCAGGAATGTATTTAATGATAAGAACTACCATGGCGCCAGTAATGAATGGTTCAGTTCTGCCAATAATACCCAAAACGAAGGCAATAATTTTTAAAGCCTTGTTTGCTTTAGCAACTTTAAGTACTTTCACATATATTATCTTATTTAGTTCCCCCTGACAACCATAGAGACAAGCAGAATGAGTTTTATTATCCTCATTTTAAAAATGAGGAAACTATGGTTCACAGCATTCAAATGACAGAGCCAAGTTTACAAAATAAGTAAGTGGCAGAGTCGGCACCAGAATTCCAGCCCTCTGGCTCCTAGCCCATTGCCATTTCAATTCAGCTATTATTTATATCAAACAATATACCTTCTATTCTTATGTGATATCTGCAGCTACAGGTTGCAAGTCTTATTTGTCTTTGGATCCCTGGTACCTGACTTGGGACAAGTAAGAGTTTATGGTGGATCAGAAATAAAGACACTTTGTTCTAATGCCTGTGATTTTCATGATCACTATTACCAGTTACTTGGGTTGAACTAATACTTATAAGGCCAAAGTTGCAAGTTTTAAATATGTGTGGGACAGTTCGCTTTCTTGTATTTGTTGGCCACACAGTGGGTTCCTAAACACAACTAGTCATCTTACTAACCTGTCCCAAGATGGATCTGGCAAGCCAATGGATAGCTTAGTCCAACTTATTCTCCTAAATCTATTTATCCATGCTTGAGAGCAGGGACTATCGCACCTAAAACTCTCCTCTCAGAAAATATCCTCACCTAGAATCTCTCCTAAGAGGACTTCTAGGCAAGCCTTATTGAGCAGTGACCATGATCTGTTCCCAGTGACACCTTCCCTCAGCTTGGCATAACTGAATAGGGCCAAGTTGATGCTTGACCCAAAGGCAGTCAATGGGAAGCCCAAAAGGTATCCTGGCAGGAAGGCTGTGCCCCAACAGAAATGATGAGGATATACGGGGCCAGTCAAATGTCTTTTATCAGGAATTCACAGTGAAGATAGGAGAGAGTAAGTTAGGAGAAAGAAGAGAGACTCAGAGATGGAGATAGACTGATGGCAGACCGTCAGAGCAGGAACTGAGGGAAACCCACTTGAGTTCCAGCCAGGGTTACAGAGCTGATGGCTGTCTGTTGGAGCTGAGTTTTCATCCTTCCTAGGCCATTTGTTCTTTAATCTTGGTTGGATCTTGATCCATTTGATAATCCGTTGAAAGAAATGGGTCCTTGTACTCGAAAGTGTCATGTACCGCATGGCAACACAGCATATCTTATCAATGTCAGAGCTGTCATAAAGTTGAAGTGCAATGTGTTACCCGTGTGTCTGTAGTGACGCTTGTGTACACAAACCTGCTATGCGGCCAGTCATATAAAAGTATAGCACATACGATTATGTATAGTACATAATAGTTGATAATTATAATAGATGACTGTTATTGGTTTATGTATTTCTATACTATACCTTTTGTCATTATTTTAGAGTGTGATCTTTCTACTTCTAAAAAAAAATTTGCCATAAAACAGTGTGACGAGTTACACCAGCAGCAACCTCATACATCTCATATTTACCAAGTTTCTTGATTACATCATTTTCTTTTGTGCTGATTTAATCTTGTGTTGTTTTATAAATTCAGTGTAGCCTAAGTGTACAGTGTTTATAAAA
Source organism: Pteropus medius (assembly GCF_902729225.1). Classification (NCBI taxonomy): domain Eukaryota; kingdom Metazoa; phylum Chordata; class Mammalia; order Chiroptera; family Pteropodidae; genus Pteropus; species Pteropus medius. The sequence goes on from NW_024344240.1 coordinate 19,237,957, forward strand.
TCTACGGTAAGTATTGTACAGTAATGTCCTAGGCCTTCACAGTCACTCACCACTTTCTCACTGATTTACCCAGAGCAACTTCCAGTCCAGTAAGTTCCATTCATAATAAGTGCCTTATACAGGTTTACCATTTTTTTATCTTCTGTACCATATTTAGCTGTGCCTTTTCTATGTTGGATATGTCTAGATGCATGAATACCATTGTGTTACAATTGCCCACAGTATTCAGTACAGTAACATGCTATATAAGCTTATAGCCTAGGAACAACAGGCTATAGCAGCATATAGCCCAGGTGTATAGTAGGCTATAGCATCCTAGGTTTGTATAAGCACACTCTATGATATTCACACAAAGACAAAATCACCTAACAATGTATTTCTCAGAATGTAACCTTATCCTTAAGCAGTATGACTGTACACACATTTAAACCAATGATTATATTTAATTTCAAGGTGTTTCTTCATCTTCTGAAGCCCAGCTTCAGACTCATGGGAATCTATGGACCACAGGGCAAAGACTCCTGTTTAAACCGTTAATTCATCCCCGATGGCTGTGGTATCACACTCATCACTGATGCTCAGCACAGTATAGGCCTTGGATTTACTACATGCATCTTGGCTGAAAGAGTGAGTGAATGAGTGAATAAGTAAAAGGAAATACAACTTGGAGTTCATTCCCCGTGGACAGCACATTGGGGACATCCTCTTCCTCTCTCTTACAAAATACTTTATTAACATAAGCTGGGTAGTATGATTGGAAAGAATGCTTGTTACTTGTATGTACCCAGTTGATGTTTAATATACCCAACAACATCATCAATAGGCATACTATCACCTTCCACATCTGGAACGAAAAGGACACTGCCTACCAGTACACAAATGAGAAGTTGGAATGTCATAGCCCAGAAGGACAGTCCTCCTTTTTTGGTAGATATAAAATGAAAATCTACTGTTTTTTACCTGAGATGTATATGCAATGCTTATTTAGAACTTAAGCTACTTTTTCCTATTATACAACTTTAAAATAATAATTGACACTTTGTATTTCTTTTCTGACTTTTGGGAGTAATGCTTAGTTATTTTCAATACTCTAGGGTTCAATTTTAGGGTGAACATTAGTTGGCTTTTCAATACACTTCACGTGTCTTATTTTATAGAGAGGAAGAAAAAGACCAAGAGGGAGAGACAGAAAGAAAACAGCCAACTTTCCTTCAGTTGCTCCAGCCAGTTTTGTTTGGACTATCATTCATTTAAGGATTGACAGGTATAAGCTCTTTGAGGGCAAGATTATGCCACCTAGCTTTGTATCTGCCTCCTTTGCCTACTGCCGATCTAATTATATTACAAATGTAGGGATTTTAATTAAATTTATGTAATTTCTTATCCAGAAAGTCAGTAAGACAAATCTGCTTTTAATTTGGGGAGGGAAAAAGATTGTAGCAGAATGCTGATCCAAAATTTTAAAAAAAGATTGAATCGTATCTTCGTGATTGCATTTAATGGTAAGAGTCTATCCCGTGGTATTTGATATTTTTAAATCTCTTGCAAGGTGTGGCATAAATTACATATTTTCATATAAAGAGTTTTTCTTCATCTTGGATCAAATATCTTGGTCTGTAAGAAGAATGAAGTTTCAATTTACTTGGTACATACAACTTGTGGGGATCCATTTGTCTCAGTAACGCCTCATGGATACAAGTGGCATAAAATATTGTATTATGCTTCCATCCAAGGAGCAGAAACATTCTCTTACTAGTATAGTTAAAGCCCATTAACAGAAAATCTATTCTGGGAATGTGGCATGGCTAACCCCCAAAGACCAAATTTTTACTATCTCTTGAGTCACTTAGTTTACCTAAGCATAATATTTATTCTTTTAATGTGATGTTCAAAATATAGTTACTATATTTAACATGTGTCTGGAGTGAGGAGGAGTGAAGAAACCAATATTTCCTGAATATTCTTTATATGACAGGGACTTTGCAAAGATTATCTCAACCTAAGGAATTCCTTTTGCCCATTATACAGACCAAGAAACTGAGCTGCAGAGAAGTTAAGGGACTTGCCCAAGGTCACACAGCCAGGAAATGACAGAGTCAAGACTTAAATCCAGGATATTTTGTCCCCAAAGTTTAGGTCCTAGTTCCTTGCTGCATTCTCAGCAGGGACCTGTGATAGGGGATGATGCTCTGAATCATCTCCATTATTGCAAATCATGCATTGAAGACCAGTTCTGCTTGGTAGGGTTAAAAGACAAAGACTCAAACTTCCTGTTCTCATAGTTTAGAGCAATCACTTGAGTCCAGTATGATCCAAAACTTGGCATTAGCTTCCACCTTCCCACACTGGAGGTCAGGCCCAGGAAGTATGGTAACTCTCTCCAATCTAGGAATAACCCAATAGAACAGAACAAGGAGCTTCTCTGACCCAGCAGAAACACGTAACCTGAACCTATCATGTAACTCTGGCCATGACACGCTGGGATAAGCAATGAGAGATGGATCAGAAGTCAAGATTCAGATTCTATTTCTGCCTCCGCCAAGACCTTGCAAGGTGATCTTGAGCGACATCCATGGCTTCAGTGTTTTTATCTTTGGAGTAGGGGTAACAATGTCTGCTTAGCATCCACCATTTTAAGTTGGTTTTTTAAACTTAAATTTTACCCATTCCTGCTATACCCAAATGTACAAGGCGAGTCCCAAGAGGTCATGTCCCCAACTATCCCACATTCTCTCATCAACGTTCTTCAGTACTTTCAGATATTGCAACACCATTGCTATCCAGGATCAGAACTGAAAAACTTGAAAGACTCCAGGAAGATGTGGTGGCTTGTCTTCACATCAAGTAAACGGCCTGTGGCATTGCATTCCGACAGGTGACAACAGACATTCATGGGGCAGTAGTGGAGGAACTATGTTTACATGACACTTAATATCCTGGAAAGCATTTGTCGTATCATATGGGGATGCCCATGTCTTAGTAACCCAATGCCATGGACTTGGACCAGAGGTGAACTCAAGACGATCTTGGTTGGCACCACCTCTCCAGCCTGAACAAAATGGCTGATGGTTCCAGAGGATATCCCACCCTTTCCAATAGAAAAATGTGGTGTGCTACATGTTATCCAGCCAATAGGAGAGAAAGGGGGCCTTTAAGAAATTGTGTCTAATGTTGGAAGGAAAAATAAAGCAGCTTTTGAAGATCTTTTCATAGTCTTCGAACTAGAGAAATAAATTACCAGGGTCGAGGGTTACAGAGAGCAAGGCAGACAATCTGATTAAGCTCAGTACTCCTGTGATTTTAACAGCTATTAGTGAGCACCTCATGAGCCCACACTCCATGATGCCTTCAATATATACTATCTGAATTAAAGCTCATGACAATCTATCACCTCCTGGCATGAACCAGTGATACTACCTTGAGCCAATCATTAACATCTCTGGCCTGGCCCTCTTCTAATGCCAGGTAAAAATTATCAACACATATGTCAAAATCCCTAAGGATTTTGCCAAAAAATAGAATAGAGAGGAAGACAGTGAGCCATGTCGAGAGGGGTAAATTACTTTGATACAGAAATGGGAGGAGGAGAGCAGTGTAAATAAATGAGAGAAAATCTACAGAGAAAGGGAAAGGCAAATTCAATAAGTAGCTTCAAAGCGTGAGCCTCAAAACAAGTGTCTTTCTTCCTCGGAATACTACCGTTTTGTGCCGTTTTAAGAAGCTAGACTGCCTCCCGTCTGTTTCAGAAAATAGACAGGATAACAGGAAACAGTTTCAGATTCCACAGTGATTATAGCTACTTAGGTTTGACTTACCAAATACTGTCTCAAACAGATGATATGTAACATTTGATTAAGGGCTTATCCTGCAAGCCCATCACAAAACATTTCTTTCCCTCTTAATATAAAAAAGATGCAGAAAAGAAAGGACATAAACTTCCACCTTCGCTCATATTCCATGTATATCAGTTTTGCACGTTTGTGCCTTTCCTAAAATGAATCTGTGCTTATTATGCAATTCAAGACCAAACAGTATAGTATTGCCAATGTAGAATCTTGGTGAAGAAGGATATTGAAGATTATCTCATCTAAGCCCCTTATTTTGTATAAGGAAATGGAGACTGAAAAAGGTTAGCTAATTTGCCCAAGGTCACATTGTGGCAAATCTGGGACCAAGTCTTCTAACTCCAGGTCTGCAGTAGCCTTTATGTGTGCATAATGTTCATTGCAGAGAAAACATACAAATCTGTCAGCACCATTATTACCAAATTAGCACCAATCTGTGATGAACAATTATCAGAACTTGAGGCTGATGGGTAATGCCATTCAAGTCCAGTTAATGAGCCAAAGCTTGATTCTCCAAAACACTTAACATTAATCAACATTTGGCTTCAGTTTGTGACAAGTGTTTTCAAAACATCACAGACAATTACAATATTCTTAGCTTTGCCCAGTGTAAATAGAAAATCAAAGGAAGTCAGAATTTCATAAATGACAGTCTCCAAAATGGAAATAATGAGTCCCATGGAGAACGTACCATGTGTTCATTTTCTAGCGGCCAAATATAATTTGGGAACTAACGAGGTCACTGAGAGATTACAAAGTATGAGCCTTCTTCGTGGTGAGGATAAAAAGGCCTCTCTTCAAAAGAGCAAAACAGAGCCAGCAAGCAGTATCAGCCCCACAGTGCAGTTACAGAGCATATACCGCAGGCTCCACACCCCACCTCCCATTCCCACACATACTACCTATCCCCATGGTCACTGGTAGTGTCAGAGGAGAGGGTTCCCCAGCATCAACGGGGAAGAAGCAATGTACTGGGAGGACTTGGGAACTCAACACATGGTGGCGTGGTGCTGGGAAAGTAGCAGAGGAGAGGAAACCAGGGGGTAGAAATGGTAGTTGGTAGGAGATTGATGCTTTATCTCTAAGCTCCAGGGTTCCATGAACAGCTCTTGTGAAATTTTGTTCTCCAAGTTTCCTGGGGCAAAGTTAATCTGTGACTTGTCTGTCTATCTATCTATCTATTTAAATTTAGAAGTGAAAATCTAACTGTGGTAAATGTTAGATTTTCTGAAAAAAAGAAGAATGCTTCATTCACTGGGCTTAAGACAGCATTACACATCAGTTAGCCTTATATTATTAAAAAATGTGTTAATCAATTAAACAGTCATTGTTGATCACCCTATAGTAACTAACATTTGTTGGGAGGTCACCGTGTGCCAGAAACAATGCTAAATATTTTCCCTGCATTATCTCATTTACTTATCACTATGATGCTTTAAGATGATAACAATCATAATTACACTCAGAATTTATTCAACACATATTAAGCACTATATAATATGCAGCAAATGATACAAGCAAAGTTCCTCCTCTCTCTTAGGTAACATATCAGTTAGCTATCACTGCATAACAAACCTTCCCAAAACTTACTGGTTTGAAACAATTAGCATTTATTATTGCTCATAAGTGTATAGGTTTCCTGAGTAGGTTTTCAGATCTTGGCTGGACTCACTCATGTATCTTTAACCAACTGGCAGATTGGCTGGTCTACAAGAGCCTCCACTGGGAATATTCTGTCCTACTCCACAATGTCACTCATCCTCCAATAGCTCTCCTGAGCTTCTTCTTATGGCAAAGGCAGGGGTACTAAGAGAGAGTGGAAATGTGCCAGGCCTCTTAAGACTTATGCAGAGAACTAGCACAGTATCACTTCTGCCATATTCTACTGGCCAAAGAATGTAATAAAGCCAGTCCAGATTCAAGGGTGGGGAAATGGAGTCCACTTCATGATGGAAAGAGCTACAAAGTCACATTAGAAAGCACGTGGGTACAGGGAGGTCATTAATGCAATCTGTCTCCTACACATGTAATGGGAAACTAAAATAACACTAAGGAATTCATGGAAATATTTCATTTGAGTCTCACGTAACCCTGTGAGACAAGTTCTGCTATCAATCTTTGTTCCTCAGTGAGGAAACTGAAGCCTAGAGAGGTTTAAAAATGTGCCTGAGATCTACAAATATTTCACGATGGAGTCCAGATTCAAACTCAAGACCCCAATACCTGAGCACCAACCCACTATGTGATTCTTTCCAGCTTGAGCACTTCGAGAGAAAGAAAGTATAAAACATGGCCACTACCTACAAGGCACTTACAGTGCTATTGGGATGCATAACATAAATTCATGTAACAATTCATGTCACTAAGCTATACTCAGTCATTGCCCAACAGCGAATGAGGATAAAGATGGCCAAGACAAGACACAGAAGCTGCCATGAATAAGGGGAAACAGAACTGAGCTTTGAAGGGCATGAACGGTGAACAGCAAAAGGAGAGAGTTTTCTGATAATGGCATCTCCCTAACCTCTATGAAAAGAGCTTTCTGCATCTTCTTTGCTTATGGAATAAATTTGTTTCTCTAGAATGGCATTTAGTAATGCTAACGTACGGCTTTATTGGTTAACATTTTATTCAGCTGCAAGCAATAGAAAATCTGACTAGCAGTGATTTTTACTCAGATCGAGATTTTTTTTCCTGTCCAAGGCACACGGAGAAAGTAGTCCAGATGATATCATCCAGAAACCAGGATTTTTCTGTCTTTCTCCTCTTCTATCCTACAAGGAAAGCTGGGAAAGCTGATATTTCAGTTTTCTAGCTCCATAATATGAGAAAAAATAAGACAGAATGGGGCTGTAACTGGCTTTGTCTACCCCAACACAACGTTGACCTCAACCATGGTTTCCCAGCGCTTTTCCCCAATGCATCAGCAAACCAAAGTCATCACTCCAAGGGCGCTTCAATCAGTTGTTCTCCTGGTTCCCTTTTTCCCTAATGCCCTTCTCCCTTCATGGACTGTAGAAATTCTTCCCTGACTCTTCTCCAATCCCCAATAACAAACAGGAATGCTGCCTCCTTCAGGCTCTTCTGGTCCTTTCTCTGTTGAGCACTCAGCACTTTCTACCTTGGATTGCCTCTCTTGTAGAATGCAAATGTCCACATCTTAATTTTTGTTCCATCTACAGCACCTCACACAGCTCACAGCACATGCAGACATCATGAAGGAAAGGGATTGTGCTCCATGACTCAGTATAAATGGAGGATGGGGGAAGAAAGGCAATGCAAATAATTTCAGAATTGTCAGGGGCAGATGACTGGCACATTGAAGGTGCCATTAGTGGGTACCAAGACACTGCTGAGCTCTGTTTCAGACTTGTTTAGTGTGAGCTGATCATTGAACCGGCAAACAGAAATTAAAAGCATGTATCTGGTTTCAGGAAAAAAGTGAAGATTTAAGTTGTAGGTTTGAAACTATTACTGAAGAAGAAGAAGAAGAAGAAGAAGAAGAAGAAGAAGAAGAAGAAGAAGAAGAAGAAGAAGAAGAAGAAGAAGAAGAAGAAGAAGAAGATTTATAGTGAAAAGGACAGGAGTAAGCTTCAGAGAACAAACCTATGTCAAAAGCAGTGCTAGGCAATGACACAGATCTGATATCATTGAGATTTTGTCAGACAGAGAGCATTGACTGTATGTTCACCCAAGTGGTCATTCACCCTCATGAAGAACAATGGATGACAGACTTTGCAAGTGTTTTGAGTCCCAACTCTAAATTTCAGGCTATCGATGGATGCAGACAATAGATGTGTACTGCTGTGAAGCGGTAAACAAATGTATTGATCTGATTTCCTTACATGGCAAATTACTGAATCCCAAATGAAACTGGCTTGAAACTGGCTTAAATAAAGAGAATGTATTGGCTCATGAAAGAGCAGGAGTGGTTTTTGCTTCAGGTATGGCTGTATTTGGGGCCCAAATAATATCCTTAGGACCGTCTCTCTCTCTCTCTCTCTACCCATATCTCATCTCTCTTCATTTACAATTTTCTCTTAATTTGGACACTTTGTCTCTTACTGCAAATGGCTTTCCCCATGCATCCAGGAAAGATGACAGAAAGCAATTCTACTTTACATCATCTTTACAGCTAAAAGACAGCTCCCCTCCCTTTCTAAGCACCTAAATAACAAATCTCAAGGAAGAATCCGATTGATCTTTCTAGGTTTCCTGCCCTATCCCCAAGCGAAGGGAAGGAAATATGATTGGCTAGGCTTAGGTCACATGCTCACTTCTCTGGGAAGCCAGGAGTTGCCATTAAAAAGTTGTTCTGTTGGCAGAAGAAGAAGAGAAGGGGTTCTAGACAGACGGCAAAATTTTCTCTTATAAGACCTGGTGCAACTAGGCTTTAACCATTTGGGCCCTGCTTCCTTGTGAGTAGATTCAGACACCTGAAGCTTGATAATTCAACAGTGAAGACCTACTTGACTCACTGCCCATTTGTCTGTTTAGCTAATAAACAACCTCTTTACCTCCCTCTGGGCTTTCAAACATATCCGAGAAAGAGGAAATAAACAGAGCCTTCGACAGTCAGTCTCAAGGCTATTTCTAATAACTAGATTCAGCCCTAGTTGCTTTATAATTATATCCATTTTGGATTCTCATGCCTTCCTGAGCTACATCTTGGATGCGTACTGTGTATGCTCTTTCCTTTGAGCCTGGAATATCACTTTATTCTTTCCTGGTATAATCCCCTTACCAAGTTCCCATGACTGAGTCTCTACTCTTTCATTGAATAACTACCTGTACTAAAGATATCTGCAACTGGAAACTGAACTCTGCTCACTTGCCAAGCCTTATTTCTGTTGTCCTTGTTGGACCTCCTCTGTGCTATCTCTGGAGGCTGGTTCAGACTCTGAGTCTCACCCTCCCACTAGCCAATCCCCAATTACAATAGCTACTAACATCCCTAATAAAAAAACTTTTTGTCTCTAAATATACAGGATAATCAGGCCACATGAAACAGCATTCTTGGAAGCACCCAAACTGTGTTCATTGCGTTGTAACATTTGATCTTCCCTATAGAACCATGCGGATGTGGGAAGAATGCCCAACTCCTTTCCTTCTTTATTACACTTTGTCACCAGAGCCTTTAAAGAGCTTGTACGGCTAGGTTTCAAGATATTGAATCCCTCCTAAACCAGATCCTGCCCTGTTGGCCTGAGTTGAGACCTTGTTATGGGAAAGCTACCACTTAATCCCCCCGCCATTTCTCCCATATCTCTTTCTGGCTCTAATATGTAACAATCCATTTTCTCTTCCTTCTGGAAAAGAGCAGAGAACGCATGCCTATTGATGCACATAAATAGATTGTTTCAAGTGTGCTCCATTAATTTGCCAAACATGCCCAGACATGAGCTTCAGCAGAAGAATAGGCCTGGGTTCAGGCTGAAATCTCTGCTACAAGAAGAGACTTATTGCTGGAAAACTGTTTCCCAGTCTGGGCCTACACTATCAAAGCATTCTTGGTATATAGATTGGATACTCGTCACGCACCACTTCACACCTTCTCAGCCCCATCGCCCACTGCAGCCACTGCTGTGGCAGTGAGTTCCATATAGTCTTTGTCCAGGTTCCCATGGGTGCAATCTGACAGTGTTTTACCTGGGTCCCCAACACATATCTCTTGTGCCCTGCCCCAGGTCTTCTCTTCTGCAAGATGTAGTATTCCTAGGGGAAACTGTTTGGCACTAACACATTACAACCCAGAAGCAAGAGGGTAGTTAATGCCATGGAACTATCTAGATGATAGAAGCTAATGAATATGTAATTTCCTTTTTTGTCTTTCAGGCAGGCATTTTTGAGGCACAATTCATAAGGCTTCTGAGAAGGTTCCAGTGAGATAGAATTGAAGTCACCAAACCAATAACTCATCCTTGTATTGGTTTTTCTTCTCATCTATCTCATACCCCTTGTTCTCCACTCCTCCCTTCTGGGATTACTTTTCAAATAAAAAATCTTAAGTTCTGCTTTAGGGAAACCCAACTTAAGACCCAAGTCATGGCTTCTTGCTAATTGTCCAAGAGAAAGAATAAAGTTTGCCACCAAAGACCTAATTTCAAATACTGTCTAACTGTTTGACCATAGACAAATTACTTAGCCACTCTGAAACCCTATTTTCTCATCTTTAAAATGAGGATGACATGATCAAGCCCATTGAGCTTGTCTGAGTATTAAACCAGATAATCTGTGAGAGGAGCCAATTAGGACACCAGACACAGGGTAGCACACAATCAATATTCACTCTCCTCTTCTCTTTATTTTCACCTGTTGCTCCTCATGGTCACTTTTTTTTTTTTTAAATTATAGAGTTGTAGGATAGAAATGAAAATAAACATAATAAAGATATAGTTGTCTGTACAGAAAAACAAACAAACCATACTTCAGATGTATATATTTAATGGCACATAGATGGGTACATATGTAAAATTTATTAAGTTGAACACTTAAAATTCATGTATTTTATGTAAGGTTTATTGTAATTTTTTTAAAAATTTGAAGCACCAGAAAACTTATGGGTGTATTAAATACTCTCTGAAAGAATGGAATACACCACTGTTCTAGAACATAAATTTAAAATAAAGATACAATAAGATGAACTAGATTCTTCTGTCAGAGAAGAAACTCCTCCGTTTAACAAATTTTAAATAAAAATGGTCTTATTGACTGTACATATTATATTAATGTATATGTTATTATATAATTTAATATTTCTATAATATATTTCTATAATGTATCTATAATATATTACACAAAATTATATATAATAATAAATTATATACATATAAACAAGTGGTAACTTTATTAACTACCTTGTTTCTAATAAAGAACTTTGAATCTAAACTAATGAAAAGACAAGTAAATCACTGGGATTAAACCAAGATGACAGTGTAGCTCCTCGTGCCATTATTCAATTATAACCGTATCTCAGCCAGCAGTAGATACTCAGCATCTAAAAGGCAAAAATTACATTCTTGGAACACAGTTCAAATATGAGTGAAATTGCACGTAAGCATAGAGGCAACTCACTAAATGCTAGAGAGACAGAATCACAGTAAAACAGTCTGGGAAGGTAAAAGCCAGAGCAGCAGTTGAGGGGCATGAGGCAGTCCATCCAGGGCCAGGTCTTCCAGGTCACTGATCTATACAGTCAGGAACCCCCCACAAAGGCTTCCAAAGACTCAACAATGTGTCACCCATTTTAGGGAGCCTACCACAAAGGGGCACCAACATGCCAGCAGTTTTAGCCCAAGATATAGCATCCGCAGTTGTGAGAGAACCACAGACATGGGTGAGCACTTAAGAGGCACCGGTCCCTTCCCTCAACCTGAGAGACCAGAAGCCAGGAAAAGGCAGAGGAAGGAAAGAAGCTATGAATCAGAATAAGATGCAAACTAAATGGACCCAGCTTTTAAAAACTGCAAATCTCTACAATCTTCCTTAGATGTTGTTGAGGGATAGGAAAGGAGATTAGACAAAGCACTATTAAAAGTACTGATTGGAAAAAAAAATCCATTACATATTTGTGCCTCCAAATGTTGAAATCTCTCAATTAGCCGCTTACTAAGCTATCAGTAATGACAGAGAAATGTGTGTGTGTGTGTGTGCTTATTGTTATTATTGTGTGTGAAGAGAGATCTATACATATAACAGATATTATTCAAATAATTTTTGAGCAGGATAAAAATAATTACATTACTAGAGAATTTCTACTATGCCCCATATTGAACCAGATGTTTTACTCATAAATCCATTTTCATCCTCACAAGAAATATCACCTTATCCCCATTTCTCAGATAAGGAAACTGAGACTTTATATAATTTAAGTAACACCCTGAGATCATACAGTTTGGAAGTGACTAGTAAGTGGCTCTCTGCCTGGAGTCATTAAATTAACCTAGCCCGACTTTCTACCATCTCATTTTATAAATGTTTAAACTTAGTTCCAGAGGAATTAAAGAACTTGACCAAAGCTGTTATTCTTTAGCAACAGAGAAAAGATTTCTAACATAAAAAGATCTTCTGGTGTTTACTAAAGAGCTTATAATAAGGCTATTTTAAAAAAGAAAAAACACAAATGTTCCCATTAAAGTTTTGTTTTAAACAGCAATTGTCACGATCTTAAGACATCACAATACAAGGCAGGTGGCTTGCTCTGGTTGTACTTGTTGAGAGTAAGGAATAGAGAGACCTTGTAGAATTCTAACCTACCCATGAAATTCGGTCATTTTTATCCTTTCTGCTGTCAGCGCTATAATATTGTGTGCATTCCAAGCACCTAGCACCGTGCCAGGCACATAGTAGGTGCTCAATAAATGTTTGCAACGAATATTCACTATAAACATAATCAGTGTAACCCGAACAAAATATAAACCAATATTCCCTGGGCAAAAGAAATAAGTTCTTTTCTCTTTAATATTGTATAAATAATATTAGTAAACAAATTCACTTTGGTTTTTTTCCAATTCATATCAGTCCAACTTTCATTTGCATCTGTAATATAGATGCATACAAATGAACTTATCCGTCATCTCTTCTGAACTCTCATGACATCATGGCCCGCCACCAGACACCAAGGCCAGATCTTCTGTTAATCTCTCTCCATTTGTGTACTACTTGTTACTTTGTAATATGTATGTATGTATATATACATATATATATATATATATATATATTTAAGTAACTACCCTGTATATATACCCTATATACATATATAGTTATAATATAATTCATATTTTAGGAGTTGACTCAACTTTGTTTACCCCTTCCCCTTGATGCAGGAAGGGCAAAACTCTGTTCACTTCTTTTTTGCTGATGACTGGTGCTGAAAGTCCTGTGCGGAAACTTACAAAATGAAGTGGGAGTTTTCTTCCCCTCCTGTTAAATTCTAACTCGCCTCCCCTCACTCACATGGCCAGCCTAGCTGTCTGCCCCAGGCAGCCTCTGCCAGTCAGGCCAGGCTTGATCTTGTTCTCTGAATGTCTGAAACAGGGAGGCCTAAAAGGAAATACTGCTCTCAATTCAAAATTACTTCGTCTTCATGCGGGAAAAATTTTTCAGAGAAAGGTAAACACAGCCAATCTAAGAAATCTTAGTTGATTATTTACTATTATTTAACCTTTGAAAGATTCCATTGCAAAAGAGAGGGCAGGTATTTATATAGTTCACGTCCCAGGGAACCTTTTTTTCTCTGCATAACTAGCAAGCTAAACTAGTTAGCTTGGGCTTATATGTAAAGAGGCTAATTCTATGACTCCTTCCATTTCCCAGAATGTCTCACAGTGGACATGCAAAGCAGTTGACTTGCTAACAAAGCTGAAGGAGTTTGGTTCTACATAATTCCTGAATTATTGATGGAGCTTTGCAACTGAGCTTTACCTGTGTTCATGACTAACCTTAGCTAATCTTTACAGCATATAAGGAGTAAAGTATTCTTAAACGCTGTAAAAGGAAACATTCTTAAAGCGGAAGATCAAAAGTCATTTGTGAGTTTTACTGTTTTGAAATATGGTTCTGGAGTTTTGGAGCATCATTTCATGGGACTTGAGTTTTTAGACCAAATCTTTGTTCAGAGAGATATGAAATGTCCTGCTTCAGAAATATTATTATCCACCCTGAACACACCCGATTTCGTCTGAGCTTGGAAGCTAAGCAGGGTCGGGCCTGGTTAGTATTTGGATGGGAGACCACCTAGGAAGACCAGGTACTGTAGGCATAAAAAATAAAACAAACAAACAAATAAATAATATAATATCTCCTAAGACATTTTTGAAAAAAAATAGAAATATTATTATCATTATTAATTACCTGAAGCAAGTACTCAAAATACCTAAATGCTATTTGCAAAATAGTCAGGCAATAAAGCTGTGTAGCTAAGGGATGTCATTTCAAAGGGTATAGGGCATACCATCCATTCTTCTTGGGGTCCTTAAAAAGAATAGTGAGTTAAAAAAAAAAAGTGGTTTATGTTACATAAAAGACAAAGGAAAAGATGACCCATAGTAAACAGACTTAACATCAAAAATAACAGTGCACTTTTCTTATGGCTATATCAATTAGGAATAGCAAGTGGATGCAAACTATTATTGGCTAAAAGCAAAGCAGTGGTTTATTCTCATACATACATTCAGAAGGTTTGTAGTCATTGTGTATCCGTCTTCTGTCTCTTTTCTGCCATCCTTAACCTCATGAGCTAAGATGATTGCTGAAATCCCAGCTACTCCATTCATGTCCCAGGAAGGAAGAGAAAGGGGAAAAGGGGCAAAAGGAGCGTCCTGCCTAGTTTCCCAAAAGCTCTATCTATATGGTTGCTAGATTTGGCAAATAGAAATAATAACATGTTACGGGGGACATACTTATATTAAAAAATTATTTGTTGTTTATCTGAAATTCAAAATTAACTGGACAAACCATATTTTATCCAGCAACACTGCCCACCCAACAACATCGCCTTAGATCTCACTGGCCACCCCTACTGTAAGGAAGGCTGGGAAAGGAAGTCTTTAGCCAGGCACATTGCCACACTGGAGTTGTTGCTCTAGGGAAAAAAATAGAGACTGAATATTGGGTAAGGAGCCAACAGTCTGAGGGAGTGAGTGTGAGTCTGGGAAAAGGACAGGGCCTCATCTGTACCCCAAACCCTCCTTGAAGCTTTTCTTGACTGTATCAGCCCCTTGTGGTCACTCTGGCCTCTGAAAGCTTATGGCCTTTTTGGTCTCTGTGCTGGATACAAAGAAAAGATACTGATTTTTTTTTTGTAAGTACTCAATAAATACTAGTTTTTACTATTTTTAAATTTCTCCAAATATATATAAGATAATGGAACTCAAGTTTGTATTGAGAAGAACAAAAATATGTGCAGATACCTTGCCCTGCTTTCTTATCATGGAGTCCTATAAAATTTCTTTGCTATCCTTCATATAGAGGTAGATATTTTACACATCTCTAGATTCCCAGTGACTGGAGAACAGTTTCTTAAATTCTCAAAGAACTTCTGTGATTTTCTTGGTGATTTTTTTAGCATTTTTTAATTTTATAATTAGTTTCAAGTATACGGTTCATTGGTTAGACATTTATATAGTTTATGAAATGATCCCCCCAGTTCCTCTATCACCCCTCTGGCTCTACACATAGCCATTATATTACTGCTGACTGCATTCCCTCTGCCATGCTCCCCATCCCTGTGACCATTTTTCAACTACTGATTTGTACTTCTTTAAACTTTCACCCCATTCTCCCAGCACCTCAACCCCTCTGGCCATCACTACGTTGTCCTCTGTATTTGTCTGTTTTCGATCAGTTTGTTCTTTTTGTTCCTTAGATTCCTCATTTAAGTGAAATCATATAGTATTTATCTTTCTCTGACTTTTTTCGCTCAGCACAATACCCTCTGGGTCCATCCATGTCATTGCAAATAGTAAATTTCATTTTTTATGGTTGAGTAATATTCCATTGTATATATGAACCATAACTTCTTTATCCAATCATCTGTTAGAAGGGCACTTAGGTTGCTTCCATATCTTGGCTATTGTGAATAGCACTGCCATGAACATAGAGGTGCATAAATCCCTACAAATTAGTGTTTTGGTTTTCTTTAGATAAATACCCCAGAAGAGCAATTGCTGGGTCAAAAGGTGGATCCGTTTTTAATTTTTTGAGGAATCTCCAAAGTGTTTTCCATAGTGACTACACTAATTTGCAATCCTACCAACAAGTGTACGAGTGTTTACTTTTCTCCATATATTTGACAACACTCGTTTTTTGATTTATTGATGATAGCCATTCTGACAGGTGTGAAGTGATATTTCATTGTGGTTTTAATTTGTATTTCTCTGATTATTAGTGATATTAAGTATCTTTTCATATATTTATTGGCCGTCTGTATTTCTTCTTTTGAGAAATATCTATTCAGGTCTTCTGCCCATTTTTTAATTGGATTGTTTATTTTTTTGGTGTTGAGTCATATGAGTTCTTTATAAATGTTAGATATTATCCCCTTATCAGATACACCATAAGCGAATATCTTCTCCTATTCAGTAGGTTGTCTTTTCACTTTGTTGGTGGTTTCCTTTGTTGTACGAAAATGTTTTAGTTTGATGTAATCCCATTTGTTTATTTTTCTTTTGTTTCCCTTGTCCGTGGAGATATATCTAAAATTACTAGTAGCAATATCAGAAGGAAGGATACTGATTTTTAATAAACATACAAAAATTGATCTACTCAGAAGCTACTATCTTTTCCAAAGGGGTGAAACACTAACAGTAGCGCAGCCCCTTCATAATAGTTTTGGAATTTAGACCCTGATGAAGCAGAAGTCTTCTCTTACGAGGGATCCAGGAGGCTGCAGTGGCCTGCGGGATCACAGACACTTTGGAAATTTGTTGTCCCTAAGTGGAAATCTTCAACAAATTCCATTCTGCAACAACGTTAACCCATTTTTTCCCCAAAGCTTCCTCTCACCATTGTAAGAACACAAAATCATTTTCTAGAATGTCAATAGCTCCAGCCAATGGAGATAGGATTGAGGAAGCTGCTGGTTTAGGAAACTGGCCCTGGGAAGCTTGATGTCCTCTCATAACTCAGTACTATCTGTAGCCTGATCAATCTCATGAAAGCATGGTTTTACACAGTGTTGCGTCCTAAAATAAAGATAGGGAACAATGGGAGAAAACAGACCCAGATTAAAATTCCCTCCATATATCCCTAGAAAAATTCTAATTTGGGGCTTCCTTTTGCCTGATAGTGATTTCTTATTACCTACCACTCCCCGCTATAAACCACGTTTCCATGCTTTTCTGTGGCTCTTGCCTGGATGAACTTAGGATGTTTTATAAGGATTAGTCTCTACTTCTAAATGACACTTAAGTACACCCAACATATCTGCAGGTTCCTTTCCTGGGTTAACTGTGTGGTCAGCAAGCTTTCAAAGTAGGAATAAAATTAATTTTCTAAGATTGAATCTCCATTTCCATGGTTCAGCACCTTTCCTGGATGGTTGCTGGGCAAACATTTCCGTACAAGTGCCAATGGCAGTAACCACATTTCACTCATTCAGCCTGGGGTTTAGCCACATTCAATTTGGAGTTTGTCATATGTTCTCTTGCTATTTATACTGCTTTGGATCAGCTACATGATACTTAATAAAATTTGCCTCTAAGCTGTCCTGCAAGAAAAATGACCTATTGGGGAGAATGCTGTTCCAACTCTATAACCTCTGACGATTGCCTAACAGTCCTCTGAAAAGGTTGCAGGACGGCAGTGTGTGAGAGTCCGTGCCACTTCCTGGCATTGAACCGCGCCAAGTGCTTTAGTGTAAATAGAATTATATCCCCTGCTTTCAGGGGGCCTTTCCAGGCAACCTCCCCCACGTGGCAGCACTGTAGATGGCATGAGAGATGTGGAAATTTGGCCTCTGCTCAAGGTCAGAACACGGAGTCTTCATCAGTGATGATTTTACCAACCTTTTGGTTATTTCAGAAAGCAAGAAGAGAACGTAATAGAAGCAAGAATGGATCTATGCGATGGAAATAATGAGCCATTTATAACCCAAAATAAGACTGCCAGGAAAAACAAACACCCAAAAAAAAAGTACATTTTATCAGAGGCTGGCGCTGCCCAAGGCTAGTGGGGTACAAGGTACTGAGTGTTCAGCTTCCCGGGCCAAGAGCTACAGTGCCATGCCCCCTGCGCCGCTTCTCCCTGTCAGCCTGGTCAGCAGCTTTAACCACCTGGTGGAGAAGAGCTTCAGTGTTTTTTAAGTGTGTGCTGGGTGGATGTTTCATATTTTTGATAAAGACGCGGAGTCATGTTGCAACACTTAACAAGTGCTTCTGCGTAAGAGTTGTGCAATTCGGAGCTCCGTGCATCAGCGGGGCCCCACTATCACGCCGCTTATGTAATGTGTGAGCAGCCCCTCCAGATTGCTCCTCACTGCCTTTGGAAGTATTTTCAGGCTCTGAACTTGGCCTTGGTTTCCGGCAGTTCTTTGCCCCAAAGGTGTGTGGACTGGCTCAGCTGTCAGCACTTGCTGGCGAGGTGGAGAAAACTGCCATGGGCTGATCTCCCTCTGGCACCAGCACAAAGGAAGCTGGGTCTCATCCCTAGACTGCCTTGGCCCACCCTGAAGCACCCTGTAGGGAGGGAGGGAGAATGAGGACTTTTAATCTAAGGAAGTCTAGGCCAGAAGACTGAACTGGGGCTGCTACAATAGGTGACAAAAATGAAACGGATTGCCTGCCACAAAGCAAGACATCCCGGTTACATCAGGAGCACTATTAAATGGTTTGCTCACAGCTCCTTCGTCTGTTGACTGGAGATGTAGTGCCGTGTGCTCCTCCCCCAGCTTACCTGGAGCTAAGTTATAAAGTAGGTCGAGTGTTTGGTGCCCTCTCACCTCCAATCACTGTACTCATACTGCCTCCCCGCTTGGCTTCTGTTTACATCCAGGCTTCCATTCACCCAACAAAAATTTTGAGCACCTGCTCTGTGCCGGGTGCTGTGCCA
The DNA here is from genome assembly GCF_902729225.1 of Pteropus medius. Lineage (NCBI taxonomy): Eukaryota > Metazoa > Chordata > Mammalia > Chiroptera > Pteropodidae > Pteropus > Pteropus medius. The sequence goes on from NW_024344240.1 coordinate 19,256,349, forward strand.
AGCACTGGGCACCAGGCAGAGCTTTCACAACAGCCAGTGGCCCCCTGTGGCACACTGGGCCTCCTCTCCCTTGTCATTCTCAGCACCACCATGTCCCAAAATTATCCCTCCCTCCATTCACCTCCCATGACTCTTCCTCTCCTCCCTTTCGGGATGGAACTGTTTCTTTGTAGTTCTTATCATAGCAATCAAACAAGTTATTCTTATTAAAGTGTTGCTTTTGGTAATCACTGATTCCTTTCCATAGTTTCTGCACATTAAAAAGTGATAGTTTGAAGAAACGATGCCTCTGTGAAAGGAACAAGGGATTAATTGGGAAATTTGAAACAGGAGGACACAGGGGAGTAATATATTGTCTCTTTCCAGTTAAACCAGGAAGACAGGTTGCCTCTTTCACCTCTTATTTATTGGTGAGTTGTATTTACCGTTGTTGAGAAAACATATTCTGGAGCTGAACAACTGGATTCAAATCCCAGTTCTGAAAGTTATAATTTAGGAAAGTTATTTGATCTTTGTTTGTTAATTTCCTCATAAAAAGAGTGATGGTGGAAAAAGCTAAGTACATCTCACAAGTTGACTTGGGGATTACATGAATTAGTATGTATGAAATTTTAACAGAACTGGCATGCATAGTAAGCACTTTATTAACTTTGACTTTTCACGAAGCCCACTCTATCCTTTCTACTCTGCTGTCAGATTCTTATGTGAGTCTTTGTACCCCAAAGAGAGCATTTGTTATTTGGGGCTGTGGTTTCCTCATCTGCAAAATAGAAAGTTGTGCCTGGATGAAGATGTAGAGCACAGGATAGTCAGGTGACCAGGTATTCCTCTATACTCATTTCAGTTCTCTGCATCTCAGAGATTGGATTTAATCTGCATTTCTCAAACTCAGATTATTCAAATAACATGTGAGAGTCATTACCACAGGCCTGAACCACATCTTTATTACCTGGCTACTTACCAGTCAATAATTTTTAAATCAACTCTCTTTCATTGGTAAGTTTGCAGTAAAATAAATTCCATATATTTAAGGGTTTGATACTGTAGTTATAAAATTTTCTAACACATGTGAAAAAAAATAATTAATGAAATCTAAAAACATTTGTATAACACCCAAATACAGCATCTTGCATGCCATCTATGATATGCACATACCATTTTAGGAAACTCTGGATTAAATGTTCACTATGGATCCAGGCAGCTCTAAAGTCCTCTTAACTATGAGTGTGTTTCTTTATATCATATGCCTCTTTGAGGGCAGAGACTATGGCTTATACTCCTTTAGGCACCTAGCGCCTAGAAGACTGTTTGGTAAATGTTTAATTTTAAATTATAAATATGTGTGTGTGTGTGTATGTGTGTGTGTGTGTGTGTCACCTACCAACCAGCAGGCTAACAAAAATGCTCATTTCTTTTTCTCCACATCAGGATCACTATGTTCCTTGGGTGGTTGTTCACTAAATGAAGCAAAGTGTGTGGAGTCCCAGGCTATGAGTGGGCACTCAGGAAATGTTAGCTTTCCTCTCTGCCTTCCTTCATCCCGTGCAGTTTTCTAGTGTGGCTGCTTGTCCATGTGAAGAGTGAGCCCACTTCCTAAGGAGTTTACAGCACTGGCTACTGTTGAGCTAGAATAATTGTTATCTTCAACATCAGCTCTAGAAGAATTCATTCCCAGTCCAATCTAAAAATGTCTGATTTAAGAAAAAAATTGAAAATAAGAAGTACAAATTGATAGTTATAAAATAGTCTCAGGAATGTGAAGTACGGCATAGGGAATATAGTCAATAATACTGCAATAACCATGTATAGTACCAGGTGGGTACTAGACCAATGAGAGGATCACTTAATAAATTATATAAATGTCTAACCACTATGCTGTGCAAGAGAAACTAATGTAAAATAAGATCGAATGTCAATGCTAATTGAAAAATAAAAATTAAAAAAAAAGAGATGTAAAATGTCAAAAAAAAAAAGGAAAAAATGCATTTCTAAATGCTATTATTGAAGAGGTCTCAAGAAACTGTCTGGTGAGTTACTGGAAATTCATCAGCGAAAACTGAATGCGCACCCGCAGCACCACAGCGCAGTTCTGCGCTCAGAGCTTGAGCAATTTCTCAATCAACCAACGTTTACTAAGCACCTTTTTTTTTTCTTTAATTTCAATTTTTTTTCAAAAATTTTCAGATTTACAGAAAATTTTCAAGTATACAGAAAGTATAGTGCAATGAAATATCATATATCCTTTTCCTGTATTCGACAATTGTTATTTTGCTGTGTCTCCCTAGGCACTTTTCTTTTGAAATAAATGGCATCACACTTAACCCCTTACTACTATAGCATGTCTCTCTTAAAACATAAGGACATTTCCTACATGCTCATAATACAATTGTCACATCCAAGGAATTTCAGAATTGTCTAATGTATAGTACATATTCAAACTTGAGTCTTAATTTCCCCCGAAATGTTCTTTAAAGTTTTTCTTCTTTTTTTTAAATCCAAGGTCCAAACCCATGGCATTTGGTCATCTTTTATCTGTAGCTTCTTTAGTAAGCACCATCTTGCGCCCCTTCTGCAACAATAACCTTGGGAGATACAAATCTGAATAAAACTATCAGACTGTGAAGAGGCTAGTGGACTGTCAGTGCCTGAGAAGCAAGGAATATGTCTTATTCATGTTGGTACTCCCTACAGCTTAGCAAAGCATGCACAGAGGGTAGCTATGCATTAAGTATTTGTCCTATAAAGGAATAAATGAATGAATAAAGACAGCAGTCTAGCACTTAAAGAGCTTATAGTCTGTTTCAGAAGAGAGAAGGCATAGACAAATGAAGCATTAATTAACAATGAACCTAACATTACAAGAGATAACACAGGCTATTAAAGGTTAAATGAAGGATGTCTGCAGTATACCCTCAGTGAAAAAATTGCCTGTTGATTCAGCAGGAGGTCTCACAAAAGGATGTGTTGGCCGGTCTTCTGTATTTATTATTTTTCTGCCCATGAGCCTACCTTCAAAGGGAAGTTCCTAGGTTGCTGTCACACGACCAATTTCTAAAGGCCGCCAAGTTTATCGGCTCCTGGGAGTGAGCAGGGTATTATTTAATGTAAATAAATCACTGGGTGTTTATCCTCCCAAGCATTCTTCAGTCATCCACAGGCAAAGAGAGAAATGGCAATACTGACTCTTTAAGAGCTATGAAATTAGAATATACAAGAAGTTGGAAAGCTTTAATTAATGATTTTGCAGGCTGTAAGTCAGGGTGACCCTTCATGAAAGGGCCTTTGCCATGATTTCCTGAGGAGAGGCACTGGGCTTTCTTTACAGCTCTCTAGGATTCCAAACTGCCAGCGTAAAAATAGCAGCTCAAATCAATGTTTTCGATTATTCATTAGTTACTGAAATACTCTTCTCAAATATATACTTAACTGCAAGATTCCTTCTTCTGTAGGGTTTTAAACCATTTTTAATGCATGAATGAGACCATATACTTCAATCTGTTTCACTGGGCACTGATACCACCACCAGGAAAACACTAATTAATTGGGAAGAATGACATTTCCATTAAAATTATTCTTGAAAAATGATTTATGGCTAATAAAAATTTCAAACAATGCAAAACAGTATGGATTGGTAAATAAATTTCTGTAGAGCTCTGGAACCCAGTCTCCCAGTCTTTTCCATAGAGGCATCCATCATTATATTTCTTGGTTATTCTTCCAGAAATATTCTATGTATATAAAAGTGTATATGCATATATGCCCCCCCATTCTTACACATATTCTCTGTTCCTTAGTGAAACTTAAGATATTATGGAGTTTATTAAATCCATACAGTTAAATTGACCTCTTTCAGTTCAACAACTACATTGTTTTCATTGTATGGATGTCCTATCAGCCTTCTCCTGATAGACCTGTAGGTGTTTTCTAATCTTTTGCTCCCATAAACGTATTTTAGCACATATGTTTAAACAGAACCATGAATCTATGCCTTAAAGTAGAAGTGCAGAGTCAAAGGATAGGTGAATTTTAATTTTGAAAGACATTACCAAATAGTGACACTAAACTTTTAATGAGAATTGCCGAAAGTAAAGTATTTGTTCATGCCAGAAACAAGAGTGAAAACAATATTTCATTTTAAACATTACTGCTTCCTACAAGGAGCACATTTATTTATGAAACTCACTTGCCAATGTCTTTTGCACCTAAGTGCACATGCGTGCGAGCACACACACACACACACACACACACTATTATGAATGCATTCGAAATATACTGTGACAACACCTTACTAAATGAGGAACTTGCCAAAAGTTCCTTACCGCCAAATTGCGTGAGTGTTGCAGTGGGGTTAGCTCACTAATATCACATGTTCTCCACTTGGCCCTTGCTGTGTTTACTACTCTTATGGCTCTCTATTCATTTAGCAACACTGCCTTATTTTTCTTTTGTAACCAAAGGTCACTTTATAACCTTGCCTCCTCTCTTCTTCCTCCAAAACATGGGGGTGTGTCATTTATTCTCACCATGGTTTCCTCACGAAAATAACCAGTCTGGGATGTCAGGTCAGGCAGATTATGGATGCTTCATGAAAAGGACTCCGCAGAGCTGAACTTTGATTTACTTAATTTTCTATTACCTGTGGAGGTGAATTAGTGAACAATCTTATACTCTGTTTAGCTGCCACTTCTCTCACTGTCCTCTTATATTGGGAAAAAAAAAAAAAGCAAAGAGACTCAGAACATTCTCCGATTTCTCTAGTGTTTACCCAACACACACTCTGTGCTACAGTCCACAGCTGGGGCTCCTTTCCTATTTGCTCTTGTAACATGAGAAGCCGTGTGGAGGTTTTGTGTTTGTTTTGTAACCAGCTGTAACCATTTTCTTTTCTCTGCCTCTGATGACAAACAGACAACTATCCTGGTAACCACTGAAAACCTACATCTGACCAGGTTGAAACCGAATGAAGTCATCTTGGTTCTGTTGATGACAAACAATTAAATAAATGTTCTGCTTACATTTAGAATGAATTATAAATTGAAGAAAATGGCTTACGCCCTACTTCAAATATTTTTGGGCTCCATGGATCCATGAAATGATTTCTGTAATATGAGTAACCAAGAACCTTCATTTTTACATGTATCTCAGAATCACTCTCAAAGAGCTAGATATTGTGGATGAAAAAAAAAATTGATTTACACTCTGCAAGGAAGCAATTTCAATATTCTCATGCTGTGAGCTGTTTAAGTTTCTTGATCCAGATAGCCCTGCTCTGTCAGAAAGCAATGGGAAAAATAGATCTTCTATTTAAAAATAAAAGTAAAAGTAAGACACCCACTGAACTATGCTAGGTAACTTCAAACTCAACATGAGTTGGTCGCCTGCCTGTGTGTGAGTTTAGAAGGAGGTGCTGCTGCTCTTTGTCCTGCTCTATGGGGTCACCAGAAAGCAGGACCCTGGGGACTTAGGAAAGGGGAAGAGGATGGATGACAGGAGGGGGCCACCAAGCTATTCCCGGCCAGGCTACAGAAACCTTGAAAGGAAGCTCCAAATGCAATCTACTGGCCAACTCCTTCCACACGACAGAAAAGTTTCAAAATCAGTAAAGACAATTCCCACTTTGGGGCACTTATACCAAAGACACGAATATATCTTTGACAATGGACTTCATTATTGAGTGCTATCTCCTTTTATTCAACCAGCATGTATTAAGCATGTTTTATGTGCCAGGCTTTCTGACAGGTGCTGTACAAAGATTAAAAGTCATCGACTCTGCCCCGTATTGTGTACTCATTAAATATTGTTGAATAAATGAATCAATGAATGCATAAGTGAAGGAATAAAGCTTGCCATCAGGTTAGGGGAGAAAACAAAGGTAAGCAGATGGCAAGTACAGAATACAGCGGGGTGAATCACCAGTTCTACCCAGGATAGCAAAGAAAGGCCTTAGATTTGAGGTGATAATTGAACAGTTAATAGCCTGATAAATAGGGGAGGAAGGTATCTTTCATGTAGGCAAGTGAAGGACCATAGCATGAACAAAGGCCTAAAGCAGAGATCAACAAATTGCAGCCCATGCGACAAACCTAGCCCACCACCTGTTTTTGTGAATAAAGTTTTATTTGAACACAGCCATGTCCATTCACTTCCATTTTGTCTGTGATTGCTTTTATGCTGTAACAGCCTCACTCAGTAGTTGCAACAGAGACCACAAGACCCACAAAAGCTAAAATATTTGCTACATTTTCAGGGACCTATATAAAAGTCCCAGTTGCTGGAACTTTGTCCTAAAAGGGGCTCGGTGAGAGATGAGACAGAAAGATGACCAGGGACCAAATCCTAAAGGTTCTTCTACATGACATGAAGAAAGTTGGTCTTGATCCTTTATGAAATGGGTAATGATAGCAGTTGTGCATTTAGAAATGTCTCTCAGGCATTCAGTTAGATAAGGGAATACGAGATTATAGCAGGAGACCAACTGTCCAACCTTATATCTCTGACAAAAACCTTGATTCAGCAAACATTAAAGAATTTAATGTTTGTCATTATGCATCTTGCTATATGCTTGGGAAAAAGAACCTGGCACACAGAGACATTCGATCAATGTTTATTGAATAAAGGAGTTAAGGAAAGAATAAAGGCGATATTGTAATAGCATCATTATTAAAGGTTTCCTGAATAGGCTGCCTCTGCTATGAAACAATTAGCCAGGATTCCCATTGGTCTCCAGTTTCCACACTAGTACACACTGAGGTCCAGGCATGAGGAGGTTAACAGTGAAAAATAAGCCATAGAGAAATTACGTCCCTTTGTCTTGGTGCCAATATCATCAAACACCAGCCACTGGCCAAATCTGTGTTTATTCTATGCTCTGAGGCCTAATGGGCGAGGATGAGACAAGCAGAAGCTCTGCAATAACTGTCATAAAAACAAGAGTGTCACTTGGCTCCACTTGGCATATTTCACTGGAAGATCTTGAATCATATTTTTCTTTTGTGTGGCTATCATTTCCATTTTATTTCCACTAAAGGAAAAACCAAAGGATCGAGAGAGGTTGTGACTCACCCAAGGTCACTGAGCCAACCAGAAAAGCAGTTTTTCAAAGCTGAGAAGGATTTCAGGATATGTGAAATCCAGTGTCCTTCCCAGCCTAGAATGGACCACGCCCATTGCTCAATAAGGGAAACAGCATTATCTGAGCTCCCTGTCTCTCAAAAATGAATCATGCTAGAGGAAACTAGGGCTCAAGGGTCTGTGTCAGGAGCACTTTTTAGTAATCACACATTGTCCATGCCCATCAGATTTCAATACCTATCACCAAATTCCAACATGAATGAAGAAGGGCCTCTTGGAAGGTCCAGCCTAAGGAAGCAGATGAATCTGGCATGGGGATGTCTGTCCTTTCTGCCACTACTTATGATAGTCAAGCCTCTCCACTCTTTTATTTATCAGAAGCCTATGCCAAGTGTGGCCACAGTTTCCTGTTGGTCTATAACAATCCCGGCATTCGCCTTTTGCCCACTGTAATTACTAAAAAATCTCTCTTTTACTCTAAAACAATGCCCCAAATTGGAATAAATTAATTGTATGGTCATTCCAGCTCTGACAAATCAAGAGGCTTCTACGCTAAATCCAAAGGCCTTTCTTTAATCCTGATGGTTCTATCTCAACCACTTCTGTTTCCTAGACCCAGAATCTTGAACTCACAAGAGACTCAAACTCTTAATCAATTCAAGGATCTCCTCTGATAGGTAATCTAATTTCTACACAAGTGTTTCAGGGAATAGAGTTTGCTCCTCAGCCCATATAACAGTTAATTACTAAATGTTATAAAATCACTTCCTTACCTCGTGCCATAATCTGCCATTCCTGATCTTTTATATGTTGATCTTCACTCTATTAATCTCAAGAAGATAACAAATTAATTCTCCTTCCTATTCCATAGGAGAACCCCCTAATCTATGTTCTCCAGCCCAAACACCCCAAAGCAATTGGGAATATATTCTAGCAGAGTTTTTAGGAATGTAGCATCAGAGTAGCCTCAGACACACCTAGATTCAGGCCTGAGTTCTGTCACTCCCTAGCTAGGTGACCTTTGGCAAACACTTGACTTCCCTAATTTCACTTTCCTTGTCTACAAATTTTGAACAAATATTAACTATATGAACTAGGTACTGCTAGTTACCTAACAAATATCCATCCTTCCTTTCTTCTTTCCTAATCAAGGGACTCAGGATTAAACACTCTTGGATTACCAGACTTCCTTGCAGCTAGATGTGGGCATGCAACACAGTTCTGGACAATGAAATGCAAATGGGTGTACCAGTTGAAGTTTCTGAGAAAGCTTTTTAGTGGGATATATTCAACTTGCATTCGCCATTTTAGTTTTTGCCACTGAGTCTTTGCCCTTTCTTCTTTCTGACTAAAAACCACTTGTGATGCATCTACTTCATGTGATGCATGAAGTAGAACGATCATGTTGCAAACATGGGGAAGAAAGGCCCAAGAGAAGGAACCTGGGTTCTTGATAGCATCATGGAGCTCCCATGCTCCCTTTGAAGCACTGCCGCTAGACTTCTTATTCCATGAGAAAAATAAATCCCTCGTTTATTTAAGCCATTGAATTTGCATTTCTGCTATTTGCAGTCAAATTAATACTAACTAACATGCACTTCAGTGAGTTGTTATGCATATAAAATGAACTTCCTACATTACCCAGCACATAGCAAGTACACAGCGAATGGTTTGCAATTATCGCTCTCATGATTATTATCATTTTTAGCCATTGCCTTGGGCCTTAGAGACAGAGGTAAGAATGTGCGGCCATGGCAATGCTATTGACCTCCAAATAGCTCTAGTACAAAATCTCTGTGATCTCTCAAGCACAAATAAAAGTCAGTTGCAGATGTTTGGAAAAGAGATGTCTCTGTTAACGGCTACAGAAGCCAGTTCCTCAAAGCTCCTGTCAGATCCTAGAAGCACAGAGAAATGAAATTTCATGTGGGGGCAAGCTCTTTCTGTCTTGGAGGCCCTGCCTGATTTCTACCTGGGCAGGGAATCTATCCATGATGTATAGTGTGTCTCCTGAAATTTCGGGCTTCATGGAATGACAAGTGAAACACAACACTTTAAGAACATCATTATTTCATAGAAACACAGTTTCTGCCAAGAAATCAAAGCCATACCTAAAACCAGCTGACCACAGGGGCACACATTCAGATGTGGTACAGGAAAATGTAATTAGCTTTCTATAACCTAACTGAACTGCCTGCCAAAATCAGACACAGATGGCACTGGCCATGCAATCTTACTTGGAGTCCACCAAGCCATAGATCCATCCCAACCCCACCCGCCTCCAGTCCACCATCCACAGATATAAAGTGTGGTGCAGTGGGAAAAAACAACAACAATCACCTCTGGATCTTGGAGTCAAACAGACTTAGGGTTCAAATCCCAGAGAGTCACTGACAAGCTGGGAAACTTTGGCCAATTTTCCCTCTCTGAGCTGCAGTTCTCACATCTGTAAAATGGGGATAAGAATGTTCATTTCACAGGGTTGCAGCAAATCAAAGGAGACAGTGTGTGTAACAGTGCCCAACTTGGAATTATCATTAGTTTCCCTTCTTTCTCTATCAGCAGGATGGCTCTGGCCAACTTGCCTTATCCTCCCCCAAGCCCAAGGAGTGGATCCAGCTCAGGCAACTGCCACTAAGTGCAGCTCCTGCCTCTGCCTCATGTGTCATCATCTAAGTTTTCGGGCCACACTGGGGGAGTCAAAGCCTTTCCCAAAGCTGAGATCATAAAGCAGAAAAAGACAAAGCTCTGCTTTCAGAAAGCAGGTTAGGTTGGCCGACTGCCATGTGTTACATCTGAACAAATTGTTAAGGCGTGGGGAGCTGCTTCATCCAGTCTCTCCACCCTCTGGACGCAGCATCTTCGGGCCCCATAGCCTCAAGCAGGATAGAATGTGACAGTCATACGATTTATACCTCCAGCCATGAAGCATACTCTTCTTGCTACATCCCATGGCAGGTGTCCTTGGCAGCTGGTTCTGCAGCTACAGTGGTGCATGCAGCATTTTGGCCATCTCCATGTCATGGGAGCTGCCAATAATATTCTCCCCATTTTTCTTTTAACCATTGGCTTATTTAGGGGCTTTTATCAGACAGAGCTATGGACATGAAGACTGGCTAGATATTTGTACATACATTTCTCTTTAAATCCATAAGCTAGCAACATAAAACCATGAAGAAACTGGAAATTCAGGGTTCATATATCAATGCTCAACACAAAATGTGTTTTCTTACAGATGATAAGAACATATAAACTAGTAAGAGCAAACGGTAAGTATTAACTGTATGCCAGTCTCTGTGCTGAGCTCTTCACTTTCTAATATTATTATCCCCATTTTAAAAACAGGAAAACTTAGGCTTCTTTGTGTATTTTTGATATTAATCTCTTATAAATTTTCAATATTATAAATCGTTTCTCATTCTGTCACCTTTTGGTTAACTTTGTTTATCGTTTTCTCCTTTAATAGAACTTCTTAATTTTTTAAATTTTGTCAGCTATCACATTTCCAGTTTATAGTTTGCAGTTTGAAGATCTTTAACACTTCCAGTATCTTCTATTCACTTTATAATTTCACTTTCACACTGGATTTCTCCTTTGTGTATGTTTGAGATAATGAACCAATTTATTTTAGGCAAATCATCCTTTCTCCACTGACTTATGGTGTCATGTTTAACCCGCAGCAAGTTCCTACATAGACTTGCGTCTGTTTCTGATTCTCTGTATTTTTCCATGGATCTGTTTGACTGTTCCTGCACCAGTTCCCCACTGGTTCTTTCTGGGCGGGTGAAGCCCTCTTCTTTGTTCTTCTTTTTCTAAATTGGACCAGGCATCTTGAACTTTTACTTCTTTGTATAAATTTAAAATAAGTATGTTGAGTTCCTTAAAAATACCTTGCCATAACTTTGACATTGAATTTATAGGTTAATTTCAGGGAAATTAACATATTTACATATCAAAATGTGGTATATCTTTCCAGTTATTTAGCTCTTCTTTTAAAATTTTCTCAGAGAAGTCTTTGTTTGATTATTTCTTACATACTTTATAGTTTAAGAACGGTATCTTATTCTCTAGATGGTTTTGCTAAAGTTGATAAAGACTAATAATTTTTAAAAACTTATCAGGTATTCATCATCTTTGCTGACATCTCTTATTTTAGTTTGTTGATTAAATCTGCTTGTTCAAACTTTATACCTTCTTTTCCTTTTCTCTTCCCTGTATTGGCCATAAACTCCAATATATAAAACAATGAACAGTTAACTGTTATTAAACAGTGGCAGTGAAAACAGAATGTGTCTAAATTTTCTTTTAAAATCACATCGTATGGTTTTTCACAATTTTCAAACACTGTCTCTATCCATTACATCATTTGAATTTTACAAGCACCCCAAGGAGGTAGATAGAACAAGTATTGGCCCACTTCACAGACAAGACTCAGTATAGTTGGGTTTGGGGGATCACATAACTAGAAAGGAGCAAAAGTCATACCCAGGTCTTCAAGCTTTAAGTGCTATCTATCACTACAGCAGGCTAAGTCACATCTAGTCAAAATATATAAAACTATATGATTTAACCCACTAATATACAAAGTGAACTTTTATTAAATCTCATACCATCCTGAAAAAGTTGATCTGATATGATTCTATCATTTTTAAAGAAAGCTATTCCAGTCAGTATTAAAAGTTCTAAACTTTTTTTAAGGTTTTAAGAGCCCTTAATCCACAGCAATTGGGGTTGTAATTCTATTAAGAAGTTGGGTTTCTACAATGGCAAAACAGCCAGTTAATTTGGTTTATTCAGGTAAAGAAGTATGTTCTGTGGGGCAGAGAGGAACTGGAAGAGAAATATTCATCAAATTAATTTTACTAATATTGCAATGCAGCTACAACTTTTATTTGGTTGGACTAATTTTAACATTTGAAAGCTGCAATAAAAAATAATATTGCTATTCCCATTTTTCAGAAGAAAAAACTAAGTAAATCAATTTCTTAGTTGTGTAAAAGTACCCCACTGGGAAAGAAACAGACCAGTGAACAGAATTGATGAATTCAACTCAACTTTGGTCTGCAGGCTCTCTGTAATCAAGCCCCATGATTCACCCATGGAAATTAATGCCTCTTAACTACATGTAATGGCACCTCAATAGACACACAAGCAGACAATTCCTGCAGCCCCTTTAAAAGACTAACCATCAGGAAGCAATTAGAAAGTGCATTTGTTTCTGACAATCAAGATATTTTTCTTCTCATTACTCACATTTCCACTTAGAGAAATGCCGTCTCCCAGTCCTGTTATTATTTGGAATGTATACCTTATGCTGGCTTTTGAAGAGGTGGGATAAAAGAGCAAGAAAACATGCATAAAGATGAAAAGATGCTCGAATAAGAAGAATCAAAGTATATCGGAAGAGGAAACCAGAAAACTGTAGTCTTTCATAAATGCAGCTTTGCAAACCGAGTAATAAAATACAGTAATGTAACCGAGTAAAAGGCTTACATAACAGTGAACAAAATGAGAGGAAAGAAATTGCCCCAAATCCATCACATTTTCTAGAACTACTTATTTCCCTTGAAACGGCAGACTTTATAATGAAGTTAACTGTAAGCTAGCTAACAAAAATCTTGTTTTTATGGGAAATAAGTATTGTCAGAAAAAATAACAAATTCTGTTTTAAATCCTCAAGATTATACAATTGAGCTTTTAGCAAATGAGGGGGGAAAAACTGGCTCCACGACAGAACCATCATGGAGGCAGTGATTTCTAATTTAATCTCTTCTTATCGGCAAAAGATGGGGGAAATCACCTCAACTAAAATTAATACAGTTTTCTGTGGAATAATATACCATTACAGCTGATAAAGAAGTCAGTGGCTGTCTGTGTAGAATAAACTTTCTATAAAAAATATGTCCATGCTTATTAAACACACGAACTGTACGAGTTTATATTTGGCCAATGCATGTCCTGACACCTGTTCATTCAGGCATTAAACCTAAGCACTTGGAAAGCAAACGAAAGTATCTGTACAGCGATGGGTAAAAATAAACTGAACTATTCCTGTAACATTATCAAAGTGACCTGACCGAATAAAAGATCGTGTTGCATAGGATAAAGTAGTCAAATTAGATGTTTCCTCACGTTTTATGACTGGTTTGTCTTATTCACTGTGCATAAAATAGCTGACCTCCATTCCAGGAGAATGAGTAGCAACCAAATTTAATGCTATTTGCTCAGGGGCTCAAACACTGGTTTTATTGCCTCTGAAGCACAGTTTCTAAATGTGCTACTGTCACACAAAGACCCAATACAGTATTGCTACATAACAGAGGAGGAACATTTAATTCAACTGACCCTATATTAGCCCTGTGAGTTAACCATGGTATTTCAATGTTAGTCAACTCTTTGGAAATAAAGTTCAGGTAGAAGTTGGATAAGTCATTATCTTCTGGAGTGAGCATATATAATTTCTATTATAAGAATTTCCCAAGGACAACCAATTATAAGAGCGGCCAGTATTATCACTCCCCAGCTCACTCATTATACTTTAGCCACACTGGATTCCTTGAAAAATCCAAGTGTGTTTGACTGAATCAGTGTTCACAATTTTTCATATTCTTCCTATATTAAGTTATTCATCCATATCCCGTGTTATGTGATGCTAAAGTATTACCCACTGTGGGCAAAATGTTTTCCCCATCCCATTTATTTTGGGCTTGGCCGTACAGCTTGCTTTAGCCGGGGAATTGTTCCTGAACATGACACGAGGCCTTAAATGTGCCTGTGTGATTTAATTTGGGCTCCTGCCCTGCTGCCATGTGCTATGAAAGGAGCATGTTCCAGGAAGCTATAGGTAAAAAGAGCTACATATGAGACAGACCTGAATCCTGGAGTCCAGCCAAGTTGCAGTTGACTCACAGACCCACGTGAGAGAAAGAAAAGCTGTTGTTTCAAGCCAGAGTTATAGATAGTTGTTTATGCCAGATTATTGTAGCAAAATGTCACCTCAGTGCGTTAGCACATACTGTTCCCTCTACCTGGAATACTCTTCCATGTACTCCTCACCCAGTTATGTCCTACTCATGCTTCATCTCTTAATTTAAGTGTCTTATATATAGTACAGATATTGCAGACCAGATTAACTCCCCCTTCACATCCTATTTCCCCTTTCGTAAGATTCATCACATTTATAGTTTTTTGCTCCATATCATCCAATTAGAATGTAAGCTTCTTCCAGGGATGGGACCAATCCTTTATTCACTGGTATATTCCCAGCACCAAGCTAGCACAATATAGCTAGCACAGAGTAGATTCAATAAATATTTAAGTAATTTTTTTAAAGATCTGTGGTTCTGCGACTTCTGGTTGGGTAAGAAGTTTTACTTTTTTGGTATTAGTTTTCAGTGACTATAAAATGAACACAGTAAGATTTATCTCCTAAGGTGGTAATGATTAAATAAATTAACCAATAAATTTAACATTTCAAGCATCTAACACATAGGCACATAAAAGGCACTTGGTAACCTATAGTTCTGATTATGATAAGAAATACACCTCCTCTTTGTCTTAAAAGTTTATTTGTTTTAAAGTGATGTTTTGACAAAAAGAAAAAATTGCAGTGTCACTATTAATAATTATTTAATTTAGATATTTTTAAATATCATGCATATTTACCATGATACGAGTCTATTTTAGAAGCAATTTAAGGTAGAATTCAGCCAAGAAGAAATAGGTTTGCAAATTGATACTTGGTTTATTTCAAATATTTGTTATTAAGTGATCCATTCTTTTAAAAAAGAATGAGCCCTTCTCCCTTCCGGCCGTCTTTGGCGCTGCTCTTGGTTGGGGGCTGTCCTGCATCCAAATCTGGAAGATGGCGGCCACAAAAAAAAAGACGAAAAAGTCTCTGGAGTCCATCAACTCTAGGCTCCAACTTGTTATGAAAAGTAGAAAGTACGAACTGGGGTACAAGCAGACTCTGCAAATGATCAGACAAGGCAAAACAAAACTGGTCATCCTTGCCAACAACTATCCAGCCTTGAAGAAATCTGAAATAGAGTATTACATCATGTTGGCTAGCACTGGTGTTCATCACTTCAGTGGCAATAATATTGAATTGGGCACAGCGTGTAGAAAATATTACAGAGTATGCACATTGGCTATCATTGATCCAGGTGATCCTAATATCATTAGAAGCATGCCAGAACAGACTGGTGAAAAGTAAATTATGCAAACTTTTTCTTTAATAAAACTGGGTAGAGCTTGTTTTAAAAATAATAAATTAATAATAAATTAAAAAGAATAAAATTAACTCAATTTATTTTTTAAAAAATTTTCCACACTCTATTCATTTTTTAGAGTTGGTATTAATTTTTTCCAAAATGTTGTTCTTCATTCCCACAAGCAGCTTTTACATCAATAGGATTTCATTTAATTTCAATTAGTTCTTTCTTTTGCAACATATGCCCATCACAGAAAATCAGAAAATGCACATAAGTATACAGAAGTATATAGAAAAGTTATTTTTGTAATCCCATCACCCAGAGACAGCTACTGTATATCCTTCCAAATGTTTTTTTTTTTTATTTAAGTACATATTTTCTTAAATAATGATGGGATTGTTGTACATTACCCTTTTGTTCGTTGTTTTTCACTTTATTATAATGACCATCACTCTATGCCAATAAATATTCATCTACATCTTCTTATTAATGGCCTTCCATTGTATAGGAATATCATTGTTTATTTGAGCAATCTCTATTATTGGAAATTTAGCATATTTCATATGTTTTTTTTCTTTTGGGCCTTTATCAGCAATATTCCTGTGAATGAGTGAATAAATACAATGAGTCACTCAACACGTTCAAAAGACGGCAGCCACTTACTGACTGGTACCTTGTAATTCAGAGTACAATAAATCATATCTTGACCATAGTCTGTCTCTTTCCTTATATTGCTAACTGAGTCTGGGCCCATATTGGAACATGGTGAAGGTGAGGAGGTGGGCAAGATTGGGATACAAGCATTTGAGGAAGGACTTCCACTTCTGGTCTCAAGAATGAATATACAAGCCAGAAGCTATAAATTAACACATGATCAAAAATTCCAAAACAAAAAGTGGGCCCACGTTTTGAACTGGGAATAAGGTAAATAAAATGAAATACATGGGCTGCTTTTGATCTCACTATTTGCACCTTCAACGTCCATACTTGTTTTGACAAACACTTCTTTTTTCCCAGTCTGGTTGGCTGGTATGACAAGTGCTGCCATCTTTATATCATAGATAAAGGAGATGAGGCACAGAAAGGCTGACTAGAATGTCCAAATCCCATGAGTTAGTGCATAGCCAGGGTCTGAACCCATGTGTCCTGGCCCACAGATAAGTGCTGTTTCCATTCTCTCATAGTTCTCCGTAATACTGAGAATTATTAAGAATAGAGAACAAAACACAGTGTGGCAGGAAGATTAGCAAAAACATAATTCTCCTGAGAGACAGCACGGAGACATCTGTTAGCTACTTAGCATGGGTCTAACATCCTCAGTGAGAGGATAATGAATATCTTTATCCACCTCTCTAGAGCAATATGAGCATTATTGCTTAATTAGAAATTTTTCCTCAAAGAATTTTGATATTTTCAAAGGAAAGGTACTGCTAAAAAGTGAAAATATTTTCCTTGCTTCTACTATGCAATGAGGGAAAGGAGATTTGGCTCAGGTAAAGAAATTATTGGAAGGTACATAAATTTTTTAATCTAATAACGTTAGGACGGAGGAATTGTGAATCCCTTTGCACTTAACACACACCTTATAATACAATGAAAACCTTCTTACTCGACACAATCAGAGTTGCTAATTTAATGGTCTAATCAAAAATGCTAGGGGAAAAATACATTTATATTGTAAACATTATATTTAAACTTAAATAAATGTAAATATATTTGCCAATCTAGTAGAAGGTCATGACCCTTCCCCTCCCTTACTATGAGTTCACTGGAAATGATTCAAAGCTACATTTTTTTACCTAAACCACCTCCATAAAAATCTCACTTTTCATTTCAGAATTTTCCTTCTTTGTGCAGGGTGAGAATTAAAGACACTCATGAGGAAAATACTGTAGATTTTATTATTTTTTCCAATCTTTTCTCATTAACTAACTTGACATTATTGAATTTTTGCGAAGCATTCCATTTTAATTCCACTGTAATAATTCTTTCTCTTCTCTCTCTCTCTCTCTCTCTCTCTCTCTCTCCAGACTCATATTTCTTTAGTTCTTTAGTTAATTGTAATTGTGAGGGAAATCACATAATTTTAGTAACAAGTAAAACCAGCACACATATGTTAGAGAACCAACCATTTCAACTCTCAGAAAGTGAAACTCAACTCCTGGGGTCAGACATGGGGTGGTATGGGCAGAATGGCCAACTTGCTCAGTGTTCTGAGCACATTCGTGTGCTCACAGAGGGAACAGACAGTGCTGGTTCCTCCTACAAGTCACAAAAGTGGAAATTGGTTAAAACAGCACCCATGATAGTTTTTATTTGTTAATTGTTAATATTAAGCTGTGTCTCTATGGACAATGTCTGATAGCAGTCCTGGGTAAGAGTTTAAATGATAGCTATCATATTTATACTCAAAAATTTAAAGTCCCAGGGGGGAGGAGGAAGGGAGGAAATTTTAAAAAATGTTTAAAAAAATTATGTATATATAGTATGAAAAGTAATAAGAAGAAATAAACTAGCATTTAAAAAATAAAAAGTAAAAAGTAAAAAATAAAATCCCATTCCTCCACCCCAATAAATCCTCAGACTATAAATGTGCCGACTCCGGCAGTGAGTTTGGGTTCAGATTATCCAGCTCCTTTGTCTCTAAGAGAACCATTTTCTCACCAGGCCAGCCTCTTGAAATGGGAGAAAATGGCTGGATAAACAAAATGAATTCCAACTTTTATTTTCTGCTAAGCATTTACAAAGACTGGAATCTTTCTTATGAATTATTTTTCATTTTCTGTTTCTGATGATTAGAAGGTACATTCTGTGAGAGATGAGACCTCACCTGTCTCATCCACCTGTGCATTCTTGTCACACCTAAAACAGTGCCTAGTGCAGAGAAGCTACACAATAAATGCTAAGTAAATGATTGATGTGACCTGGCTGCCCTAAATGCATACAACATAACATCTTCTACACTGATGCGATTTCACATGATTACGACTTCTTTCCTTTTAAAAATAAATATCTGCACCGTTAAAAATTTTTTGATAACCAAGCAAAAATGCAGCCTGCAGGAAGCTAGATTCTAATCTTGCGTATATCAGGTCAGAAAATTACTTGTGCTCCAAAAAATAAAAAGGGCAAGGTACAATGACCAAAGCGGCATGACAATTATACAAACTGGATATATCAAGGGATTTAATACACTTGTTCAGACTCAGCCTTAACAAATGATCTTCTATATCTATATAACTGAAAGCAACCCGCTACTCACAAGGTAACATTATCTCCAGAAATCTTCATGTCACCTCTCATTGTATCTACAGTCCAACGATTTTATCAGAACTTCTAATATGGGTCATGACCAAACTGCCAAAAAATGAAGAAATTTTTTAAAATGGATTTTCTATCTGTGCTTTAAGGCTTTGTTTTGTTTTATTTAAGAGTATGTTTTGTTCAGATACACTTAGATTTGTAGTTGGAGAGAAGGAGAAGGCATGATGGAAGAAATTTTCGTTAAAATAGATTAGCGATTCATTAACAAATATTTGGATAAAGAAGATGTGGTACATATGTACCATAGAATGCTACTCAGCTATAAAAAAAAAGATGAACTATTGCCATTTTCAACGAATGGATGGATCTTGAGGACATTATGCTAAGCGAAATAAGTCAAATGGGAACATACGAAAACCTTATGATTTCACTCATGTGGAATATAAAACAAAAAAGTAACAGAAGAACTAACAAAACAAATAAAAACAAACTTATAGACAAAGACAACAGAATGGCAGTTGCCATAGGAAAAGAGGGGTGGGGGGAAAGGCAAATTGGGTAAAGGAGGTCATATATTTTTTTAAAAATAGATGAATTAAGAAATCTATTATAGATGGAAAGAACAACTCATTTTAAGGGATAGGAAGAAGTAATAGAAAGTTTCTTCAGAAGAAAGAAAACTTAAAGAAAGTAACAGCCAGTTGGAGAATTATTTTTGTTTTGTCAGTTAAAAAGATAGCCAAGAGGTCATGCTGGTCCCTATTGAGTGAACATTACCACAATCTCCCTTCGAACATCAACTTTCACACAGTCTCTCAAGTTACATCTATGGGAGTTTGCCTAACCTCTTTCCTCATCTTCACATTCAGTCAATAAAATCACTGAAAATTACTTTAAAATGTCTTGCAAGTTCAGCCCTTCTTCTCCAGCCCCGTGATACTGGTTCAGACTCTGGTCCTCATAGCAATGGGCTGTTACAACAGTGGTCTGTCCCTGTACTAACCTATCTCCATGCTGCCACCAGACTCCCCCTCACCCAAACGCTTTGTCGTATTATTTAAGCTTTCACATGGGCTCAGCTTACTTCTGAAGTCTTGTATCTTCTCAGTCTCCTTACGACATATACTCAAGTTTCAGGAGCAATTAGAAAATAGTGGGCCATATAAGTCAGAAGCTCAGTGAAACCATCTAGAACAACTAATATTTTGTTAATATAGTATTTATTTATTCTTAATTGTTTCTATAGTAAATACTGTGGTGCACCTCCCAGTTCTCCCCACAACCCACTCTCCCTGTCCCTTCAGGGCCATGATGTTCATTCCTCCAGATGCAGGGAGTACAAGTTCACAGTTGACTCTTTCTCAAAAGGGGCTACCACATCTCCAGCTCACATCCCCTCCCAGCCAGCAGCCCACATTCAATGACTGATTGAAGCGAGACACAGAAGTCCAGACATCCTGCCTTGATGGGAGATAGCTGAAGTGTAATATCAGTTTATTCAGAAACTTAAGTGAAGGGAAAGGACGTCTATACCTTTTTTCAAAAAATCTATTTATTCTCATCCATCTCCATTATCAGATATTGCTTAAAATACTGGAGCCAGAACTATGAAATCTGACTCTGTCATTTATCAGCTATGTAACTTCAGTAGGTTACATAACCCCTCTTTATCTCAATTTTCTCATCTATAAATTGAGGATAATAATAATAATATGCTACTCAATGGATTGTTGTGAAGATTAAATGAGTTATCATATATAAAGCATTAAGAATGGTGCCTAACCAAAATCAGTGCTTAAGTTCATTAGGGTAACACTAGCTGCTATAACAAATAGACCTAAAATTGTCCAATGGCTCAAACACAATAGATATTTCTTCCAAAGTGTCCTTGGTCAATTGGGACAACTTTTCTCTACATGGCTTTATAAGAACCTAGTCAATGGGTTCCCAGTTATTTCTCATACATGCCTTCTCTATTCTAATCAGCCAGAAGAGGGAAAGAATAGAGAGGAGTGTGTATGGGAGATTTTTATGGGTCAGGCCTGGAAAAGGAGGTCATTGTATCTTTTCACATTCCATTGGCTAGAAGATAATCACATGGCCACACCTAACCGCAAAGGAGTCTGGGAAATGTAGTGTGGGAAACAGATTTTAGTAACTATTCTTGCAGTGAATTTTGTAAATTAATAATTATTATCATCATTCTTATTATTACTAACTTTTTAGCTTGGGCTCCCATCTCCACTCACCTAGAATGTCACAATTATCTGTTCATGGGTCTTCCTGCCTCCAGACGATTCCACCAACTCAAAACCTTTCTCCACGCCAAACCAACAGTTATTATCCAAAATCCAAATTTGAACATGTCACTCACCATCCTCCAACTGCCAGCTTAACATCCTTCTGCAACTCCCCACTGCCTCAGGATTCAGTCAAAATCCCTGAAATTCCTCCATGACTCAGTCATCCCACATCCCTTTGGTCTCACCTCCAGTAACTCCCAACCTTGCAGCTGGCATTTGCTATTGGACACCGTATATTCCAGTGAACAAGACAGATATGACCCTACCCTACAGAGTTTACATTTTAGTGAGGTAGCCAAGAAACCAGTAAACAAATATGCACTATTAAGGAGTATGGTGAAAAAAAATAAAGGGTAAGGAAATTGAGAGTGGTAAGGTAAATAAAAGATAAATAACATCTTGAATTTAACCAGCAAGTGATAATCATTCCACAGAAATACACTGTGGATTTGATTCTTCACCTTGTAATTGCATATTACAAAAGAATTCTTATCGTTGACCTATATTTGTGTTCCTTTAAACTTCTTTTATGACAGCTATTCAGGGAAGTAATACAGAGCACTAAAGAGTGCCTAATGTGCAATTTGTGTGGGATATTGAGAGAATAACATAATTTATTATTGTCTCATTGGGGAATAAGAGTGCAAAGGGCTCAATTTTCTTCCCACAATCTTCTTCACAGAAAAATTCAACATAAAAATATTTAACGAAATCAGATTTTACTCAAGTAAGTAAAACTGTAAAGCTGTTGTTTTTTTAATTACCTGAACAATGCTACCATCGTCCTAGTAACTTAAAAAATGTTCCATTTGTGATGTTCCTGTCACCTTACTGGATCTAAATTTTCAAATCCAGAACATATGAAGTTGAAGATTTTCTTGGAGATGCTGGTCTTTTAATAAGAATAAGCTGCTCGCACCTGCCTTAGATTTTTAATAGTCAAATATGAGCATGTGCCCTGATGTAACATCCACATAAAGCTATGAATTTCCTCTCAGAATCCTTCTATCAAACAACTGGAAGTTTTTATTCATAAGAGCAAAAGAGAGCTGAAAACAAACTATTGTCAAATAGTTTGAGCATCTTTAAATGAAAACTAGAGTGCTGTACTTGAAAACTCAAAATAACCTAAAAGAAGTCAGAAAACTGGCAGGCCATAGATGGTAGGATAGATTCACGAAATTATCATGGGCCCAGAGCATTCTACACTGCTATTCTCCTGTCCTCAGCACATGACTTTCAAACCATGGCCCAGGGTGGTTGCTTGAGCTCCAACCGTTATACTCACATTCCAGTCCTTAGGACAGGAAATAAGTAAAGAAAGGCACGCCCATCGTGGTGGACAGAATAATGGTCTGCTAACAATGTCCATGTCCTAAACCCTGAAACATGTAAATATGTTATCTTACGTGGAAATGTAGATGTGATTAAGTTAATAATCTTGAGATGGGGAGATTATACTAGATTATCCAGGTGTGCCCAATGTAATCACAAAGTTCCTTGTAAAAGGGTGGTAAAAGGGCAATCAGCGAAGGAGATGTGACAGTGAAAGCAGAGGTCAAAGCAATGTGAGGAGAGGCCTGGAGCCAAAGAATGCTGAGAGCCTCTAGAAGCTGGAAAAGCAAAGAAACAAATTCTTTCCTAGGGCCTCCAAAAGGAACACTCCTTGCTAACTCGTTTTAGACTTCTGACCTCTAGAACTATAAAATAAGAAATCCGTGTTGCTTTAAGGCACAAATACTGTAGCATTTTTTTACAACAGCAATAGGAAACTAATATATCCTCCTTTAACTTACCAAAGAAGAAGGTAAAAATGGATAATGGGGCACAGTTAGCATATTCTGCCACAATGTTTTCCTTCTAAGAAATAGAAATAAATATTCCGAAGGAAATAGGTTAATTTGTCTTACTAGAAGTCTTTGGTTACAAAAACGAAACTTCAGTCCCAATTCTAACGAAGTTAAGATTCAGCAAGAGGAGGAGAGATTTACTTACAATATATTTGAATGGCTCACCCCGTTAAGGAAGAAGTAAAGAATGAATTGTATATCCACGAGGACTGTAACCAGGTACTTGTGCAGCATCGCCCTTTCTCTCCGACTTCTCTCTCTGCCCCCCGCAACCTGCTTTTCTCTGTTTCAGTTCATTCTCTTCTACTTAAGATGTATTTTATTCATATGATGAGAATCAAGCGTGGGCATCACTGGGTCATTCAGTCTAACTTATAGACCTTCACCTGATCATTCATTCATTTGCCACATGTTTACTGAGTCTCTACTATGTGCCAGGCCTGTAAGCAAGACAGACGAGTTCTGGCCTCATTCTGGTAGCTGATACAGATAACAAATACATAAACAACATTCCTTAGAGATTATAACAGGTAGAGACGAGCAGACAGATGAATTACAGAATAACTGGGGAGACCATTCTAGACTGGGTGGCCAGGGAAAGCTTTCTGAGGATCTGATATCTGAGACTCCAAAGATAAATAAGGCAGACATAAGCATGACCCAAGGGACAGCAAAGACTCTGCGATAACTTCTTGAAACAAAAGAAGGGAGGCCAGCATACCTGGTGCCAAGTGAGCAGACAGAGACAGCAAGAGATGAGGCTGAGAGCTAGAACCAACAGAGCCTCGTGGATATACCTTGGTTTTCCTGGGAGAATCCCCAGTACAACTGTTTTCCCACCATAAATATTAAGAGCTATCCAATTTGGATGATAAATTGTATAGTCACTCTATATATGGGCTATAGGAGTCAGAGTTATAGCCTAAGATAAATGGAAAGACATTGAAAAGTTTTAAACGGGGCAATGCCATGATCTGATTTGTATCTAATAACACCAGAACCAGAGAATAAGTTAATAAATGCAGTAAATTAAATATGTCTACATTTGGAACACTGAAATTTTCTAATGGACGAAATCAATGTCAAGATAAAATAAAAATAGGTAAAATGCGTGACTTAGCATAAGGCACAGATACACCCTCATCAGCCCCATTTAACACTCAATGCCCCTGCTCTGTTTGTTATTCTTCCCACTTCTCCTAAACTCAGAAGCACTTTGAGGCAGAACATAGCTCCAGTTTTCTGGGTCTCATGGCAACTTGGCAACACAATGCTTCTAGGCTAAAATCCCAACTTCCATGGATTCATGCTGTTTCAATAGCAAATATTTACCTTACTTGGCTCCTCGGGCTAATTAAAGGTGTAAGGCTCTTTCCTCTTGGCTCTCCCCTAAACTGCTTTCAGAACTAGAGGCAGCTGTAGAATAAGAATGACAGCCCCATAATTCATCTCTACATGCACACAGTGATTCCCTCACAAAGATCCTTTTCAAATTAGGAAAAGAATTCATAACCATACCCTGCCCATGCCACTCTCCTACTGGATTTGAAATTGCATCTCCCTTAATGATTTCTCCTAGATCTGAAGTTATTCCTAGCAGCATATTCATCCTACAGCTGCCTCAGGAAGAATTTCAGGATCAAATACTAGGAACTTATTATACCAGTTAGAACACAGTATTTCATTGCAAATATTTATTTTTATTATAAAAATGATATATGCTTACTATAAATGATTCAAGAAGACAAGATGGTAATTAAAAAGTGAATTATCTCTCTCCTCTCCCTCAGCCCCTGTCGCCAACCCAGTGAATGGCCCTCCTCTTATAGCCTCTGTAGTCAGTTTTGGCCATTTTTCTATGTATATACAAGTGAATGGAAAAATATATGTTGTCATTTATGTAGGTCACCTTAAAGGTTTTAAAGTGATTTCTTGATAACAAATAAGTTCAGATTTCATAAACTATGAAGTGGAGTCACATCGCAACTCCCTGGCAGTAACTGAAGGCTCAGCCCTTCCTGCAAAGTACAATAACTGGGTTAATTCTGGTGACAATTCACAACAGAGTCGAGAAAACAAATTTAAATCGCCAGGCCCAGAAAGAAATCAGAACATGAGGTGAGGTTACAACTCTGAAAACAGACTCCACACTTGAGTCGAGGAAGAAAATAGGCGGAGAAGGTGGAAATAGAAGTCTAAAACAGGTGATGAGAGCACAGGGTCTGGTCAGGAGGGGAGAGGAAGCACCGAAGTCTACTGTGGTCACTGCGGTGTTGGGAGGAGAGCAGAAGCGGAGAAACCAGGAGGGCAAGATGGATTTGCTTTAGAGAAGGAACATGGATACCACTGGGAATTGCCCTCTAACTAAGTGGTTATATCAATTTACACTTCCACAAGCGGTGTACAATTTTTTCCACGTTGCCCTACCTGTGTCAACAATAAATATTGTCGGATGTTTGCATTTTTAAAAAGTTGGTAAAATGACACAGTTGTTAAGGGCCCGAGCTTTTGAGCAAAACTATTGGTGTCCAAATCCTAGTCTGGGCCCTACTTTCCCTCTCTGAAAGAGAAAGAAGGTAGTAGTACCAAACTCACCTCATGCAGTTATTTCGAAAATTAAGTTAACAAATGAAAAGCACCTGGAATAGTATATGGTTAGTGCTCAATAAATATTAGTCCTGTTTCAAAATTTTGAATTGTTCATTCAAGTCTTGTCTTCTGTGAATTTCCTATTTCCTTAGCCTGGAACTTTTTATATCAATCTGTAGATATTTTTTAAATATCCTGAGTAACAATCATTTGTAACTATACGTTCCAAATCCTTTTGTTAGCCAGTGGCTTCTCATTTTAGTTTTTATGATGTCTTTTGTCATGAAATTTTTAAATGAAAATCTAGTCAAATATATCTTCCTTCATATTTTTTTCTTGTGTTCTTTTCCTCACTGCAGTCATAAAAATAATCTCAAATATTTTCTTTTCTAGAAATTTTTAAAGTTCACTCTTCACATTTAGGATTTTAGGATTTAATCCACCTGGAATTTAATTTTATGATTAGTATGAGGAGAGGACCTTTTTTTCTTTAACCACTTTTCCATATGGGAAACCAAATGTTGAGGTATCACTAATTTAATTTGCAATGCCACTTTGCACATATATCATTTCTAGATATATGTATATGTGATTTTAGTCTCTCTGTTTTATTCCATTAGATGATGATGCTGGTGATGATGATGATGATGATTTTGCCTGCACCAAATA
This sequence comes from Pteropus medius, assembly GCF_902729225.1. Taxonomy (NCBI): domain Eukaryota; kingdom Metazoa; phylum Chordata; class Mammalia; order Chiroptera; family Pteropodidae; genus Pteropus; species Pteropus medius. Next base: position 19,282,308 of record NW_024344240.1, read on the forward strand.
CTTCACTGTCTTAATTATAATCTTTAATATTAATCTTGCCCTTGCTACCTTGATTAATTCAAGAATCTCCTTCCATGTATGGTTACAGATTCAAATTGGCCAAGAAAATAATTTGTTTGAGACTTTAGAGTGTGGAAGTGAAGGGAAGTTCTCACTCTTTGAAGGTCTTCACAATTAGATGTAGTGACAACCAGACACAGAAGTACTTGCCCTTGCTCTCCTTTGCTTTGCGTCCAGCTCTTCTTTTCACCTGCTGATCCTGCATCCCAAGGTCTACTACTGGACATTTGGCTAAGATCCACAGAGGAAGTGGCTACACAGAGGCAACGGCTTCACATAGCCCTCCCCTCTGCGGTACAACCTGGGTAGCTGGATGTGTGCTTGGCTTCTTTGATTTCCCTGAAAATTCTGATTTGTCTGCCTATGGCAGCTCTTACAGAAGACTGGAGAAAGATTCTTTTCTGATCCTGCAACTTTTCCTTCCAGGTCTTCATTTCCCCAGTTCCTCCCACAGCTGTATAAAGTCTACTTCCTAGAATCTCTTAGGTCATAACATTTATGGCAGCTTTGCTCTCTTGATTGAGTGCTGACCACACACTAGATATGGTAGAATGAGCCTTCCCATTTTGGATTTCTTCAAAATTCTTTCTCATTTGTTCTTCCATATGACTTTTTGAATCATCTTGTCAAGTATCCAAAAAAGGTCAACTAGGATTGTGGTTGAGATTGTTTTCAGTTAATTAATTGATTTGGGGAGAATTGATGTATTTTATAATATTGAACCTTTTTAAATTTATTTATTGTTGTATGAGAATGCAAATTATTTTTATACTAATTTTGTATTTAGTAATAACTCGATGATCTCTTATATTAGTTCCAATAGTTTGTTTGTATTTTCTCTTAGATGAGATATGAAGGTAATAATACTTCTGTGAGTAGTGATAGTTTTCTGCTCTTTTTTTTTCTTTTCCAGTCCTCATGCCTTTTCTTTTCCTGTCTTACTGTTCTGACTGAGACCTTGAAATAATGATTGCATGGAAATGGTGATAATTGATATCTTGCCTTATTCTTGATATTAAAGAAAATGATTCTAAAGTTTTATCTGTAATTATAAAGTTTTCTACAAGTTTCTGAAATATTTTATTCAATTAAGATAATTCCTCCTATAATGCAATAGCAAAAAAATTAAATAACCCAATTAAAAAATGGGCAAATGGACAAAGACTTGAATATAGATTTCTCCAAAAAGACGTACAACTGGCCAACAAGTATAGGAAAAGATACTCAAAATCATTAATCATCAGGAAATGCAAATCAAAACCACAATGAGATATCATCTCATATCTTTTAGGATAGCTATTTTCAAAAAAACAAAGGTAACAAATATTGGCAAGGATGTGAAGAAATTGGAACCCTTGTACACTGTTGATGGAAATGTAAAATGATGCACTTCTATGGAAAACACTATAAAGGTCCTCAAATAATTAAAAATAGAACTATCATATGATCCAGCTATTTCACTTCTGGGCATATATCCAAAATAATTGAAATCAGGATCTTGAAAGAAATATCTGTACTTCCATGTTCATTACCACATTATTCACAATAACCGACATATGGAACAATGCAAATGTGAATTGACAGATGAATGGAAAATTAAAAATGACAAACACTTACAATAGACTATTATTCAGCTCTTATAAATAAAATTTTATAAATAAATAAAATTTGTGACAATACAGATGGACCTGGAAGACATTACTCTAAGAGAATAAGCCAGTCATGGCAGGACAAATATCCTTTTGATTCCACACTTATATGAGGTATCTTACATAATCAAACTTCTATAAGCAGAAAATAGCATGACGATTGTCAGGGAGTGGGGGAAGAGGAAAATGGGGAAATATCCAATGGATATAAAGTTACAGTTACGCAAAATGAGTAAGTTCTAGAGGTCTGCTGTACAAACACCATGCCTGTGGTTAAAAATACAGTACTGCGCACTTAAAGATTTGCTAAGAGGGAAGAACTCATGTTGTATTCTTACTATAAAAAAATAAAAAATAAAAAAGCAAAAGGACCCAAGGAAACTTTTAGAGGTGAGGATATGTTTATTACTTTGATTGTGGTAATGGAATCATAAGTGCATGCATATGTCCAAACTGGATACAGCAAATACATGTGGCTTTTTGGTAAATCAATTATGCCTCAATAAAGCTGTAAAAATAATAAATAAAATAAAATAAAATAAAATAAAATAAAATAAAATAAAATAAAATAAAATAAAATAAAATAAAATAAAATAAAATAAAATAAAAATAAAAGTCAGGCTCAGTAACAGAGAAAGGATATTTTCTTGCCTTTACCAAGGAGAATTTGGGGAGAGATTTCCACTCCCAGACTGCTCCCTGAAACAAACCACCAACATTAGCGAGATCGAATAGCATCCAGTATTCAGAATTATTTTGAGTTTTATGACATTAATATAAACCCAATTTAAAAATTCTCTCCTATTTTTATTTCCTGTGTTTCTAATATGAAAGTGTTATATTTTAACAAGTGATTTTTCTGTAACAATTGTGTTTTTCCTCTTACAATTTGTTAATGTGGTAAGTTATATTAATAGATTTTTCTATCATTAAGCTATCATTGTTTTTCTGGGATAAACCCAACTTAGTCATAGTGTATTATTGTTTTTGTTTTTTAAGTTACTGATTTTGCTAAATTTTATTTGAATTTATAACTTTACATTTAGAAGTGAAGTTGGTTTACAATTTTCCCTACTATCTGTCTTATTTTTAATTGAAGTTTGTGCCAGTCTAATAAAAATTAGTTTGAAAGTATTTTTTTCTTCTCATACTCTATTTGTATTCTCTGGAGAGGTTCACAGACGATCAAGATTATATGTTCTTTGGAAATTTGGTAAGACTCACCTGTAAGAAATTAAATCTTAATTTATAATTTGAGTAGATTTAATCACTGATTTACTATCTTTCAGGGTCATTTATGTCTTCTCAAGTCAGTTTTAATTTATTAAAGTTTTCTGGAAAATTGACCATTTTGTATATTTCAAATTAATTGACATGAAGTTGTACGGGATTGTTCCTTGTTGCCTGTTTTAATTTCTGGGTATATATGTGGTTGTGTTGCTTTCTAATTTCCAATTTCAATATTAATTTGGTTATCTTTTGTATGTAATGCCATCCTGACACTGGCTATGAGGAAGTCCTGTTTTAAATGGGTTGCAATAGCCAATGTTTACAACAGCCCAAAGTTCGAAGTAGGAATAAAAATGGAAATACCACTAGAAATACTTCTTTATAACTTCTGTTTACTGTCCCTAATTCCTCTCCTGTAAAATCACATAACCTCAAAAGAATGCTTGCTTGTACATACTTCTTAGAAATGTGTACTCTTATGTAAATGCAAAGTGTTGATATTCTGTTTCCTCTAATTTCTCAGTCCACATAAAAAACTGAAGATAATAACATTTCTCTCCTGAAATACATCTTCTGCAGTTTAAGTATCCTCAGTTTTTCTAACAGTTATTCAAACACCCTGGATCCCAAGCCCTTTGCTAACCCTCCCCTTCTAGTGATTCATCCCAGTGCACCAGCATCCTAAACTTAGTCCTTTATTCTAGATAGAATGAACCCAGTAGGACCACACCCTTCCATTAGTGCATCCTGAAATACATTGATTTTTTTCTGCTCACTCCGTCACACTACTGACTCATGTTAATTTTGCGGTCAACCAAATATTTGGGTCTTTTTCACACATGCTTTTGAGGAATCTTTATTTCCAAGTAATATAAGAGCGGGACACCACTATGTAATGCTCTAGTCTGCCAATTTACAAAAAGAATTTAAAGCATGTCTGTCTGGGCTATAAGCAAGTATCCTCGTAAGCAAGGATGGAGTAGTTAGCAGACAGTTCTGTCCTCAGCAATCTAGGGGGAAAAATCTCTCTTTATAAAGAAAGCCATGTCAGCTGGGTCATACCATAGTCCAACAGTCAAGAACAGGGCAGGAAAAAGAATTACCATTTATTGAGAGCTTATCGGGTGCCAAATCCATGTTAGGTGTTTTGCATATGTTACCTCAGCTTTAGTCCTCATTACAACATTGGGTCAAGGTGTGGTGTGAATAAATAAAGATCTAAATAAATAAATGCCAGATAAATTTAACCCCACTTATGAGGAAACCAAAACTTAGAGCACAACTTACCCAAAATAATGCAGCTAAAAAGCAATGGGGACTTAAATCTGTGTAATTTCATCTACACTGTCAACCAGGAGTGAATAAATGTGGGTGGAGGCATCAAGGAACAAAAACATTTGTGTAATCCTTTATGGTTTAATGAGGGACTTTCACCTACATAACTGTTTTGATTTGATCCTCATAACATCTTCATGGTAGGCGGAACAGGTGATACAATCTTTATTTTACAGGTAAAGATATCAGTGCTCAGAGAATTAAGTGACCTACCCAAAGTCTCCCAGCTAGCCAGTGAGGTTGCAGGGCAGACCTTGCCCCAGGCTCTCTGACACCAAGCACCATGCAAGCACTCCTCAGGTAGCTGGTGTAGGGCAAGGCGGTGGGGGGGAGTGAGGGGGCAATCAGAGGGCAAGGGCAAGTGCTGATGATCAGTATGGAGGTGGAGAAAAGTTCAAAGCCCTAACCTTACCAAGAAAATTTAATGTTCTATTATTATTTTTAATCATCTCAAGCCCTTCAAGAGGCATAAAAGAAAGCAAGCCCAGGCTCATGACCAAGAAATGGAGCAGCCTAGGGCAGACAACAGAGCTGTGCCTTCCACAACAAAGGCAGGGCTGCCTTTACTAGCAATGACATTGGTGCAATCAGTTCTTAGGGAGGAAGCTATAAAGCAGAGACCAATGAACCTATCAACCTTCATTTGATTTCTTCAGCAAAGCCAGAATCTGGGGGAAAAGTACTCAAAATGAATCAAATGTTTTCATTTCACAATCCATCGAAGACATGTAGATTTAACAACAGTCAAGTATCCATAGAACATTTGGTTTTACCAGTTATTTACACTCCACTTAAGTCAAGCCCCAGCTTATTCAAGCTTGCAAAATAGAGGTTTTGCCTGTTACCTGGCATTTTGCCTGCTGGTTACTGTTTCCCACCCAGTCTCAACTAAGACCAAATCCCCCCAAGCTGAGAGGTTGTCTTTTCCTTTTGACCACCACTTCAGGTCCATTGCCTCCTCTCAAGCCTGGTTGGGAAACTTTTCCTGGAGCCCCCTAAATGACCCTGGGGATTCTACCTGTCCTAAACATGCAATGCACTGTTCTGTCAACGGTGGTGGACATACACTTTCACCATGGTAGTCAAGTAAGTTCCTCGGAGTTTTGTTTCTTCAACCAAACGCGAAGAAATCTGGAAGCAGACATTGAGCTTTTCCAGTTCTTTCCAAGCTTGGCTGTGGCTCAAATTCTCCCAAGCACCTTAAAAGAATATACAGATGCCTGGACTCCTCCCAGAAAGATTCTGCTGGAGAAACATGTTAAACTGCACTGTGCAGTTGCTATATCAGCATGTCAGCAAAATCCAGACTGTAGAAAAGGGAGCTGAAGGGAGAACTTATAGATTCAAAGAGACTTAAAAGACATCACAACCAGTGTGATGTTTGAACTTAGTTAATTCCTATTTCAAACAAACACATGGTGAGCAAAAGAACAAACAAAAACAAAAGAAAATTTGGGACATTTAGAAGACAGTTGAAATTTTGACCATTGTTTGGATCTTGAATGATATCAAGGACTTACTGTTATTTCTTTTTAGATTAGTTATAGTATTGTGGTTATTTTTTTTAAAAACAGTTTACATCTTGTAGAAAAATATGCTGAAATATTTTTGGGTAAAATGATGATGCATAGAATTTGCTTCAAAGGAAAGGAGGAATAAGCAGAAACAGATGAAGCAAGACTAGCTATAAGTTGATACTTGTTGCAGCTGGGTGTTAGGTTCATAAGAATAAGTGAGGTTCATGATGCTTTTGGATGTAGTTCAGTATATTTTTGAAATTTTTCACAATAAAAGTTTAACCTCTCCAGGTTTGTGTACTATTCCATTTCTTTTCCCCCCACAGCTTAGCATACTCACAGATACACTCACACAAAGACCAACCTGTTTCAGTGTGAATTCAATCTTTATTCACCAGAGGAGAAGAAAGGGGAAGTGGGAGGAGGGCATTTTTGGACCCCGTACAAACACAAGTTTCAGAGTTTCTAATGTGAGTTGTATCAATTCTCGACTGAGACACATAGAACTGTTACTAAATATCAGATCAGTCTGGTTACCTCTAAAAAACTAGTCCTCCCTCTTGCTAAACTAAAGCAGTCTAGTTTTTTTCTTCATAAACTGCTATCCCTGCAGAAGTACAAGTGTATGTGTTTGTGTGTGTGTGTGCCTAGGGCTGCCATGTACTTTTGTGTACGTTGTGCAGTGCACAAGGGTATCACATCAAGGAGGCGTCCTTCACATCATCAACATTGCAGATTCGCATTTCTACTATGACAACTGTCTCACAAGTGGCAATAAAATGCCTTGTTCTAACAAAATCAATCTACTTGATAACTTCCCAACCCGATGGAAACAAAAGCGTCTCAAGATAAGGGCTCCTTTTTCAGTTATGAACTCATATGGGCTAGCCATGGACTTGAACAGCCTAACTACCTGAGTTTGAATTCCCTCCCCAAAGACGACTCACTGACTACAACCTTCACAAGTTACTTAATAGCCCAGAGCCCAAGTCTTTCATCTGTAAAATCAGATGATACTTTTGAGAACATTGTCCAAAGCACTAAATGCATGCGAAACTGTGCCTGGCAGGTAATAAGCCCTCAGTAAGTGTTAAGAGATTAGCTAGTATCATATCTATTCATACATATCTAATTTTATGAGTTTAAGTGTATATGTGTGTTGTGTCGTTCATAAACTCAATAAATAAATTACTGCAATGTACTTCGAAAAAGCTATATTCACCATTTACTAACCCACACTGATTTAAAAAGAGGACATTTTCCCTAACCATCAAGTTTTGAAAAATGCAGTCAAGCTCAAGGTCCAGGTAAGCAGCCAAGGTTTATAAACCTCTCTGCACACAGGATCTGTGTGCATATGCTGATCAGGAACTCGCTGAAGAAACATTCTGGGGTTTTTCCATCCTTCTAAAGACTTGGCCGGTAAGCCTGTCACTGGAAAAGATCCAGTGGGAGTTGCCAGCCACAAAAGGGGTATTACCCCACAGGCAGAATAGAGTCAAAACGCTTCAAGAGGTGAAACGTCTATTTTTAAATGGAAAGAACACAGAGTATGCCTTTAACTTTGTGTTAAAAATAAACTCAGCTGCCTTCTCTACACTTCCCACCCCCTCCCACTGTCCTCCCATCCCTTGCACTGCCCCATAGGAAAGAAAGAGTGCTTGTGTTCCTTTTCATTTCTTCTCATGAATTTTTCTTTTTCTTATTTATTTATTTGTTTTACTGTTAGCCAAACATGGGCTACTTTGGTTTTCAGTTCACAAAGCAAGTTGCATTCTCTCTCAAAAGAATCTTCAGGGACCCCACCCCACCCCTACTCCCAGAAAGCAGGCTGGGTCATAATTCAGAAATAGTCCATGTTCAGGGGCTGAGGGAAAAAACCACACAGAGATAAGCAAAATGGAGCTCTGCCAGCTTTCCCTCATGCCTGGGAAATGTCTGCAGGGGAGGTCATTCAGGCAAGAGGGCCTTTCGTTGAATGCTATTTAATACTGGGGTTTAAGCACAGACCTTTCCTGAGGCATGGTTATTCAGAGAAACACTGCTTTACTGAGTTGGTTTCCATAATTCCATTAAACAACCACAAAATCCTATAGATCAGAAGTGCCAGTCTATTCATAAAAAGCTAATCTGTGTAACAGAAAAGTTGCTGTCTGGAGTAAGTAACCTCAATTTCTTATTTTATGTAGTGGGTAGAGGGATTTCAAGATCCCAACAGAAGGCAAAGATGTTGAAGAGCGAAGAGAAACAGGTCTGTGCGTAGTACTAATTTCACTGGGCAGGAAAGAGGATGAGAGCTGAAGGGGTCGCTAGGATCTCATTTCCTTGAAAAGATTTTTTTAAAAAAATGACAGCCCTTAGTCAACATAAGATAAAGGAAAAAGCAACAGAATTCATTTTAAGTAAAAAGTTCTAGTCTCAGGTCTGTCTCTAACTTGAAGTGTGACCTTAGTCAAGCCATTCACTTCCCTCCAGTTTCTCTTTCACAAAATGAGAATCCCACCCTACATCTACTTTTTAATAAGAGTATATAATTATTAAATTATATAACTGGTAAATATAAAACATTATGTCAAGACAAATATTATGTCAACATGTTTAAAATCTCAGTACTAATGTGTCCTTATTTAAACGTCGGTCAAATTTAATATAGTGATTTTGATGCATGTCTAGAAAGTAGAGGGAAAATTTTATCAGTAAAGGTTGAGTTTGAACTAATCGTTTTCCGTTTTTCTCAAAAGGGAAATATTCTAGTACAACAGCATACAAGGAGGTACTAGCATCTAACTAAATATGCCTTTAAAATGAAGTAAAGATAGAATGCAACACTCCCCGCATGCAAGGCTCAGCCTCTGAGGCACTACAGAGCACAAAGGGTCTTCTGTCCATATGCTCACGGACATTTCCTGAGACCCAGTGAAGACCCTGTTTTCACCATATGTACATGCAACTATTTTTCAAATGTATGTAGAATAGTTGTGATTAATAAGATATAATTAATAAATTATAAAATTATAAATTTTATTTTTGTATATATGTTAATAAAATACAAGTTTATTTTAAAATGTTATCAAAATCTAGTAGATTTTCAATATGTCTCTTTCTCTTTTTTCAATACTGACCATTGCGGATGTCTTTGTGTTTACCTACTTGTTCATGCTTTTTCCTTTCCTTGATCTCAACTGTATACTGTGCTTATATTTTACAAAAGCAAAAACCAAAATACAATAAATGTAATAATAGGATGTGTATGACAAGACAATATTTAAACACCAGGACTGCCTCGCATCTGGTACTTTTCATTTCACTAAACACTACTCAGTCACTATCTTTTCCGATAACTTATTATTCTTAAAATGTGTATATGATTTTTTGATGATTGGTATTTTTTATTGAGACATAATTAACATATAACATTGTGCAAGTTTTAGGTGTACAACATCATGATTTGAGATATGCACATATTGCAAAACGATTACCGTAATAAATTTAATTAACATCCCATCAATACCTGGTTACAATTTTTTTTTCTTGTCATGATAATTTTTAAGATCTGCTCTCTTAGCAACTTCCAAATATACAATACAGAATTGTTAACTATAGTCACCATGCTATACATTATATCCAAGGATTTATTTACCTTATACCTGGAAGTTTGTACCTTCTGACCCCCTTCTTCATTTGCACATTGGAAGTATATCTGATGGGAAAAAGAAAAGAGAGAAAGACAGAAAACTGTTAGGAGTCCATTGCATGTGTCCAGGCAGGAGGCAACAGCTTGGACTAGGGTAATGATAGTGAAGACAGAAAGAAATAGAAAGTTATTTGGGAGATAAAGGCCATGGGATGAGCATTGGATTGGATATGGAAAGCAAGCAAGAAGGAAACACCCAAAGTGATGCCCCGGTTTCTGACCTCGGTAAATGCACAACAGCAAACAGCACAGCAGAGTGATTAGAAGTATGGGCTCTGGTTTATACAGTCTGGACTCAAATCTCGGCTTTACCAATGACTAGCTGTTGAGCCTGGACACAGCACCGAATCACCCTGTGCCTCAGATGTGTAAAATATGGATAATAACTGTACCTTCTATATCGGGCTCTCGAAAAGGAGAAATGAGGTAAAACGTGTCAACTAGGTGGAACTGAGCCTGGACTACCATGAGCACAGTTAATCTCAGTCACTATTAGTAAGGCAAGGATCTCAGGAGAAGGCAGAGTTGTAGGGGTGGGAGCATCATGAATTCAGATCGAACATGTTAGGTTTGAGATGTCTATGGAGCCAGAGATGGAGAAGATCTGGATCAGAGATGTGGATTTCATTTTAGAACCATCAGCAATAGAGAGGGCCTGTGAAGTTATGGGAATGGATGGGATTATCCAGGGATAAGGGAAAAACGAAGATGTCATAAAAATAGCAGAAGCTGGACTACGAGTTATTGGTGTGATTTCGGACCTCCCTTCATCATTCTCTCCACCCAGGGGTCAGGTGACACAGTAGCAAGAAGTTTGTCTCAAATGACATTTAAAAGAGCAAATATCAGGATGTGGTTCCATAGTGTAACAGTTACCACGTCTGCTTTACATGCAGAAGGTCCTGGGTTCATGCTCCAGTGGAGCTACAGTCCATGGTCTACGGACAGCCATGCCACCCTGAACAAACCCCATGTCTGATCTCAGAAGCTAAGCACGGTCAGGCCTGGTTAGTACTTGGATGGGAGACCACCTAGGAAGAGCAGGTGCTGTAGGTATAAATGATAATAATAAATTTAAAAAAAATTTTTTTTAAAAAGAGCAAATATCAGACATTCGTGTCTGATCTTCTATGCTGATCCTGAAGCACCTGGTAGCTCACTTTGTTGACTGGAAATGACACAGTCTAATTTTTCTGGCCGCCTCACTGAACCCTAATCTTTTCCTTCATGTGACAAGCTACATAGCATATATTCATTCCTTCTAAGTCAGATAGCTGCTATCATTGAGAACAAGCATGAGTCTTGTTACCTACCTCCTCCTGCACAAAATGCCATTTGCAGGTTCCTCATGTCTTTTCCAAGATCCAAAAGATCCTTTCCATAATCGTAACCTCAAATTTTCCTTTTTTCTTAAAGAATCTGATTCCGGAAGATTGTCTATATGTTATGTTTCTTAGAATCCCAAGACCCAGCCCAATGCCTCACTCCCAGGATTCAGATGGCAATACCAGCCTGCTGTTAGCCCAGGGGAGGTCTTTGCTAGAGGACACCAGGAGGGTTACTCCAATTCAATGCAGAAATGTTGTGAAGCTGCTGTATATTCTGTCCAGCACAAGCAAGCGGGAGTTATTTTTATAATCATCAACAGAGCCTTCTGTTATGTAGTTTTGGAAAGTGGTGATTAAAAATTGAATTCTCCTACTCCCAAACTTTCATTAACAATCAATTAATTAATTAAACAATCAATTGATTGTAGCAAAATTCAGTGATAAGCTGTCTGCAGCACCTTGGCACAGTAGCATCTGTGCATTTGGAATGAGACAGTAATTTCTTACTCTAGAAAAAAAATTACTCTGATGAATAAATCTTTTTGTCCTAAGATGGACTGGTTCCATTTCTCGTTCTTCCATTCTCAAGGTTGATGGAGTCACTGGACTCCCACAAAATGAAAATAAAGTACTAAACGGTGTCTAAACCAGCCTAGAAAGTACATGGAGAACAAAACAGAATTGAGGTTGACCAGTCTGAAAGCTGCTAATGTTATCAAGTTAACAACTTCTCATTTACAATATATGACCAATAAAAAGGGGGTGGCATGGTTTCTTAAACTCTCCAAGAAGAAACTATAATATTGTATGTAAACCACAATTTAAAAATGAATTTTATAAAAGAAAAATCTCCGTGAAAAACAAGACATATTAGCATGATGACTTTATTATGCAGCAATAACATAAATGACAATCCACTCTCATAATATATTTGTGTTGAAATTAGGATATGGTAGCACATTCAAACACAAAAGCTAATGGAAATCCTAAATTTAGATTATATTCCATCTGGCTGCCAAAAGCCTGCCTCAGCACATTAACCAGAGGACCAAACCAGAGAAGGGAAATAGCTTCTAAAAATGCAAAGGAGAAAAGAGATTCACTTAGAATTTTATCTGGTAAAACAACATCAAGCCATGGGATGAAGAGTCATCTGTTTCGTGGATTATTTATGACTCTGATGCTAATTCTGATGCTCTCACGAAATGAAGGGAGAGAAAAGAGAGATTTTTTTTCCCTCTAAACTTGAAAGAATTTGGTTGGAGCAGGTAGCTCACAGCTGGCAAGTGGCATTCAGTGGTTTAAAATAATGTCAACAATTTGGTTTTGACATTCTCTACATTTGCACAATAAATGGAGGTGCTGTTTCCATTTCTCCAAAGACATTTTAAGCACTAGCCTCATGGAGATCTGTCTCCTTAGCATTTTGCAAGAGTTATGTTTTGCACTAACTGAACAGCAAGCTTGTGTTTGCTAAACAAAATTATTTTTTCCAGTTTCAGCTTTGCCTATTAACAAAGTAAAGTAGATATTTCTAAGCCTAAACTTCCCTTTTGTTTATTGTTAGAGATCCTAACCCAGATGAAAAAACAAAATCAACTGATAAGTACAGAATATCTCTCTTTACAACAATCCTGTGGCACATAAGCCATCGTGATAACCAATGTACTCAGAGAAAGTCAGCAATGGCTATTTGCAGTTCTTCCAGTGCCTCTATTTAGGAGATTTTTGTGACATAAATAGGTGAGAGAGTCTTGTAAAATGTGTATTTATAATTGACCCTTTATGCTTTTCAGAATTTGTTTGGAGTGTTGAGGAATGCTATCCTGAGTGTGTTGGTTTCTTTTTGTAAAAACTCTGCTAAAAAGCAGTAACAGACCAGGATGAAGAAAGTTTAATCCAGGCTCTGGGCTGATAGAGAATATCACCTCTGGGCCTAGAGCCAGGGTTCTTTAGTTCTCCTTGTTGAAACCTCCAGAGAAACTCTAACTCCCACATATTAATCAGATCTGTAGACCCCTGCTTATAATCCGCCAATGACTCTTAATCACTCTTAAATAATGCTCCTTATCCCAGCCAACAACACTTTATGCAATCTAGCTCCTGCTCAGACCTTACCAGCCCTGTTATTGGCTGACTTGCATTCCCCCAAAATTTACATGTTGAAGCCTTAACCCCGAGTACCACAGAATGCGACTATATTTGGAGATAAGGTATTTAAAGAAGTAATTAAAGTAAAATGAGATGATAGGAGTGGGCCCTAATCCAATATGACTGGCATCCTTAGAAGAAGAAGAGATTATAACATGGACATGCAGAGAGGAAAGACTATGTGAAGACAGGGAGAAGGTAGCCATCTATAAGGCGATGAGAGAGGCCTGAGAAGAAATCAACCCTACTGACACCTTGATCTTGGACTTCTAGCCTCTAGAACCATGAGAAAATACATTTCTTTTGTTGAAGGCACCCAGGCCGTCATTCTTTGTTAAGGCAGCCCTAACTAATTAATGAAAGCTCACTCGCTCTCTGCTCTTCCTCGGAACACCAGCCATTCTTGCCTTCTTTCTGTTTCTTTCTGTTGCCACTGTGGGTCTTTAGCACTAGCCATGCCTTCTACCTGCTCTTTGTTTGGCTGTTCCTTCTTGTTTTTCAGGTCTCAACTTAAATATCACATCTTCAAAGATTAAATAATCTGAAGAACTCCCCTGAAACTTATTTTCTATCTCTTCATCCTTTTAAAAGTTACATCATAGCACTTATTACCCCCTGCTTTTCTAGTTAATTTATGTACCTTCTTATCTTTTGTATCTGCCAACAAGCTTCCTCAGAATGTTTATCTTGTTCACCACATATCCCCAAGTCTTAGAACAGAGCCTGACACTTGGTATGAGATTCAGGAAATATTTATTGAATGAATGACTGCTTGAATAAGTGAATAGCAACTGAAAAAGTATTTTGTTACTAAAACCAACTAATTGGCATGAAATACCTGCCACAGGTAAAGATAATAGAGTTGGTTGAAGCCAATTCAACTGAACTGAACTGAATTGAATTAGGCAGATAAAAGCCAATCGATTTACAGAATTCAATTTTTAAGATTTCACTCTAACACTCTGTGATCTAATCTTGACAAGGAAGACTCTATTTAATCAAAAATAAAGCAAAAGGGATACATAAGATCTATTAAAAGAAAAGACTAAAGATAATTATATCTGGAGAGGACACTTAGGAGAAGAGGTGTCAGGGAGAATACCATCCATGTGTTTCATTTTCTACTCTTCTCTTGAAAACGTTTACCAGTGCCTGTACTACCTTTAGAAAAAATTTACAAAATATAAAGAGTTGAGCAATTACTTTCCTTAAGGATATCAATGAAACCCTGGCCCTTTCCCCATCTGCCCCAAACACACCATTGTTCCCACTTCTGTCCCTTTGGTCCTACTGAGAATACTAAGGGGGCATTATCTTCTTCCTCCACCTCTTCCACAAGTTCTCCTGTCAATCCAGAATCTCTTGTACGTTACTGTGGTAGGTAGATCACTTTGAATTATAATTGTTTGCTTAAAACATTTGTCTTAACTTGAGCTCCATGAAGACAGAGACTTGATTCTACTTACATTAGTAATTACACAACATTTAGCCCATGAAAGGGCTCTATGAATACTTGTTAACTGAATAAATATGCTGAGTACAGTTCTTCCCAAAAGACTCAGCAGACCCATCCAGCTCTTCATTCTTTTCCTGTGCTCCTCTTAGTTCTTATTATCTGCTCTTTCCAGTTCCAGCACTTGACATCCTACAGCACATGCACTTAGCTCAATAAACACTTCACCAAGGGCCCAAGTTGAGAAGCATTCTATTTAGCTGACTCAATACTCAGTCTAAAAGAAAAAAAAATGATGAAGCAGTAGAGCCTTGTTAAGGCTTTTTATTTTTTAATTAGGATATAATTCACATACCATAAAATTCAGCACTTTAAAGTGTACAATTCAGTGGTTCTTAACATCATTACTAGGTTGAACAACCATCACTACTACCTAATTCCAGAACACTTTCATCACCCCAAAAAGAAAGTGCATGCCCATTAGCAATCACTCTCCTTTTCCCCTCTCCCACCAGTCCCTGGCAACCACTCATCTACTTTCTGTCTCCATGGATCTGCCTATTCTGGACATTTCATATAAATAGAATCATACAGTATGCAGCCCTTTGTTTCTGGCTTCTTTCACTTAGTATAATGTTGTCAAGGTTCATTTATGTTATAGCATGTATCAATACTTCATACTTTTTTATCATTGAATAATAGTCCATTGTATGGCTAGAACATTTTATTTATCTTTTCCTCGGCGATAGACAGTTAGATTGTTTTCACTTTTGTGCTATTATGAGTAATGTTGCTATGAATTTTTATGTATAAGTTTTTGTATGAGCACATGTTTTCAATCATCTTGAATTATATATCTAGATGTAGAATATTCTGGGTCATAAACACACATAAGTTTGTGTTTAAAGTACTGAAGAATCTCCAAGCTTTTCCATAGCAGCTGCACTATTTTATATTCTCACCAGCAATATATGAGGGTATTATTTTTTAGAGATGAAATAATCCAAAACAAAGGACATTGTCCTTTATAGACTGCCCAAGGGCAAAAGAGAAAAAAAGGAGAAGTTTTATTAAGAAGGAAGATTTTTATGAGAGGAACAAATGGCTCACAAAGTCCTGCTGACTCGTTTTCAGTTGACTTCACCATGGCCTAACTTAATTCACATTTCGACTGTGTGTTCGGTCTTCCCATGAATAGCCTGGGTGTCTGGGGCATTTTTCACAAGCAGTATAGGCGCTTTTGAAACATCATTTAATATGTGTAGTTTTATCTCCTGTTCAGTAGGGAGGAATGGGTCTTATTTTGCCCACTTAGCTTTCTTGTCAGAAATAAGCTTTTTAAAAAGCAAGAATTTTAGTCTTGCTTTAAACCACCAAGCTGCCTCAATGGATTTCATCCATTATTTGAGTTTTTATCTTAAACTTTAGCCTAAGGCAAATTTTATATGCCTAAAAGATTTTTGGAAGTTAGAAAGACATAAGAAGTAGTGTGCTTGTGTGTGCCCGTGTGTATGTGTGCATGCACCACAGAATGAGGGGCACATACCAACCATCAGTAATTATCAACTAATTAACAGAAAGCCAAAATCTACCCTGTCTATAGTAACCACAACCTATAAGCACACTTGACAGATGCTAAGTTTCGGTGCCCCCTTAAGAGAAAGCAACATAAATTGTTAATAAAAAGGATTCTGGATCTGTGGGTATGTGTATATAACTTATGAATGGCGTAGCAACAAATGGAAGAAATATATTTACAAATGAAAGCGAACTATATTTACTTCACTAAAATTGATTTTTTTAGTCACACTACTTAACTTCCCCAAATAAATCAATACAAGGCCACAAACTTAACAAAATTCTTTCTCTATTCATAAAACTCTTGTCCTGACTCCAAGCTCACGCCCTAAATAAACAGGCAAGCCCTACGTGTCAGTCTTCAGAGACCTTGAACCTTCAGAGAGCCCGTTTCCAAGGAGAGGCCATTCCATCCACCCAATTGTTCTCAGGCCACACAATTCAGTTCCAAAGCCAAGAAGCGGCAGAAGCTCAGCTGATCTTGGCAGGTGCAAACTGCAGATAGAAGGAAAGAAATTAAGAAAGGAGAGAGAGCTTCTTCAATCCAGGGCACCAGGTAGCAAATGAGGTGGACTGTCAATCAGATGTCACCCAACAGTCTTAGTAGTGATGCCTTCCTTCCTGAGGCTGTGGGGAAATGTTCGGAATGGTGTTCTAGGATAGCACCTTGCCAGCATGCCAGCAGAGGCCGGGGAATCCTGTGACGAGTTCTGAAATGTTTCGTTGCAGAGGAAACTCATAGGAGCTTCAAGAAGGGGCTGGTTCTAGACTCTCCTTATTGCATCTATTAAGCCTTCATTCTTTCAGGTCTAAAGTGGAAGGAGATCAATGTGAGGTCTGAGAGAATGCATGTAAGAGTGTTGCTATTAAATGAATAAAAAGATCACTAACTCAATATCAGTGGTTCTCAAACTTGCGTGTGTATCAACATCACCTGGAGAGCTGTGAAAACACAGATTACTGGCCTCACCCTCAGAGGTTCCTTCATGAGTCAGGAGTAGGGCCTGAGAATTTGCATTTCTCCCAGGCAGGTGGTCAGGGACCATACTCTGAGAACCACTGCAAAGGCACAAGCCAAATGTCGGCTAGAGTTATAATGGGCAATCATTATTAAATCACCAGGCATGTCCACACTGAGCAAAAAGGGAACAATTCTACTGTCCAGAATAAGTATGAAAATAATAAAACATAAAAAAGTAATGGAACATGTAATGCTTGAGTTGTCAGTAACAAAACTGTCGCATTTTGGTCTTTAAAGTCAGAAAGAAAAGGAATTAATCAGACAGACATTTGAACAACTCTTGTCCTCCAACTTAACTGAAAGGAAGAAATGAAGTCTACCATCTCCTTGGAAGCCTTTGGCCTTGTAGCTTTGGCTCTTTCTCTTCACAGATGAGGAATCTCATTCCCTAATTCGCACACAACAGGGAGAGAATAAGAGCTGAGAGACATGCCCACCACACTGTGGCTAGTCACTGTAATAGTGACTAGTAATAGTGCTGCCTATGGTTATAAGAACATGAGACTTCATGGTTTTAATTGTTTTTCCAGTGATCAAGACAGCGTGATATAGGTGAAAGAATAGACAAAAACAGATTAACACAAATACTGTCAACTGATCTTTGACAAAGGAGCAAAGGCAACTCCACAAAGAAAGGAAAGTCTTTTCAGCTAATGGTGCTGGAACAACTGGATATCCACATGCAAAGGAGAAGGAGAAGGAAGGAAGAAAATGGATCTAAACAAAGACCTTAACACCTTTCACAAAAATTAACTCAAAATAAATCATAGACCTAAAAGTAAAATGCAAAACTATAAAACTTTTATTATATTTATTTTGATGCCTACAGCACCTAGTCTTCCTAAGTAGTCTCCCATACAAATACTAACCAGGCCCGACTCTGCTTAGCTTCTGAGATCAGACAAAATCGGGCTTGTTCAGGGTGGCATGGCCGTAGACAAAACTATAAAACTTTCAGAAGATAACATAGGAGAAAAATCTAGAAGACCTTGGGTAGTGGTGACTTTTTAGATACAACTCCAAAGATGATCCATGAAAAAAAAAAAAATTAATAGGTTGAATGTCACTAAAATTAAAAACTTGTGCTCTGTAAAAGACACTGTTAAGAGAATAAAAAAACAAGCCACAGACTGGAAGAAAATATTTGTAAAACATATCTAATAAAGGACTGATATCTAAAGTATAAAAGGAACTCATGAAACTCAACAATAAGAAAACAAACACCCGGTTTAAAAATTGGGCAAAAGATCTGAACAGACACCTCACAAAAAAAAACCATACGATAAACGTATAAAAATACGATCAATATAATGTCATTGGGGAATTGTAAATTAAAATGAGACACTGCTACATACCTATTAGAATGGCTAAAATCTAAAACACTGACAATACCAAATGCTGTCATGGATGTGGAGCAATAGGAACTCACGTTCATTGTTGATGGGAACGAAAATGGCACAGCCACTTTAAAAGACAGTTTGGCAGTCTCTTAGAAAGCTAAAAGTAAGATTATCATACAATCCAACAATTGAAATTTTAGTCATTTATCTAAATGAACTGAAAACTTACATCTACAAAAAACTTCTACTGAATGTTTCTAGCAGCTTTATTCATAATTGCCAAATTATGAATCTCGGAACCTAAGTAGGATCGGGCCTAATTAGTACTTGGATGGGAGACCACCTAGGAAGACCAGGTGCTGTAGATGTAAAAAATAAAAAAATAAGGGATTGTAAGCTGATAAGTTCCTTGCAATCTGTGAGGTCAACCAAGGGTTGCCTTGCCTAGAAATAAATAAATTATATAAATAAATAAATAAATAGAAATTAAAAATATATTTTTTAATTTTTTTTAGTTTATAGGGGTAACATTGGTTAATACAATTATATAATTTTCAGGTATATATTATAATTTGACATCTACATATTCTATTGTGTGATTACCATCCAGTGTCCAGTTTCTTTCAGCTACCATATATTTTTCAGCAGCCATTTTAAATCTAATTTTTTAGTTATGTCCCTAGCCAACAATTTCCCAATGTCCCCCAGAGCTATTGGCACCCCAGACCCTGTCCCAGTCACTGGCAGCTGTTGGTGACCGATGACATGTTCAGTCTGGATCACTTCCAGCTAGGGCAACACACAACTACTCCTGGCCCCACACATTCCAGATCCTTCAGGTTTTCCTCTGCCTCAAGGGTTCTGTCTCACTGTGCTTCAAGTGTCCAGAGAAAGGGACACCTACCCCAGTCCCCCCAGTGGAACTGTATCCTTTTTTGCTCTCATAACAAGAACTCTATTGCTCTTATTATTCTATATCATAATTGTCCATTTTATAAAGTAAGCTCTGAGGGGACAGGAAGCACATCTATCTTGCTGGTCCAAAGCCTGGTTCCAACAGTTCCTGATAGGTGCTTCTGAAGTTAATGCTGCTTGTGTTTACCTTCTCCATAGATGGGGGACTCCTGTGTTTGATTCATCTTCAAGTCCCCAGCACTTACCTCATGCCATAGTAGACATTTAATAAATGTCACGGAAGGAAGGAAGGACAAAAGGAGGGAAGGGAAAGAGGGAGGGAGGGAGGCAAGAAATTTAAACTGAAAGATACAATTTATTATTCCATTGGTCTCATGGCTGAAATATTGGTACACAAAGTTGGCCATGAACTGCATGCTGTCTGCAGCTATACTGGTGACAGCCAGAAAGAAACAAACAATAATTGAATGACTGCTAGTTTCCAGCATCATATTAGGTACTTTTCATAGCTTATCTCATTATTACTTAACTTTGTATACAAGGTATTAGTATTTTCAATTTGAAACAATGAAAAGTATTTTTTTCCAGTAGTGAAGCATAATTTTTCTATGTTACTCCCATGTAATCTGGGGCCGGAGCTTCACTTTCCTACCAAAGGGAGAGGAACCTG
Organism: Pteropus medius; assembly: GCF_902729225.1. NCBI lineage: Eukaryota > Metazoa > Chordata > Mammalia > Chiroptera > Pteropodidae > Pteropus > Pteropus medius. Next base: position 19,302,249 of record NW_024344240.1, read on the forward strand.
AGAGAAAACTCTTCTCTTTCTTCTCTCTTTGAGGGCAGTGGCCTTAAACTCAACCAATCTCTTCCCTTCCAGGTGTCAGAGGGAGAAGCCTCACGAGGCAAAGGGAGCCCCTGGGACCCAGGTCCTTTTCTTCCATGTTCTTTACCTCCTTGCATGGGAAGCTAAAACATTGGACAGAGCACAAAGTGCATGTCATTGCAAAGTTTATACATACCCTGCCAACAAGTTTATGAAAACCTGCACAAACTGATTGACGAATGTGGTATATCCTGTGTTGGAAGTAATATTTTTCATTGGCAGTAACCCCTTTTGACCTTGGAGCTCACCAAACAGCTAAAATCAGATGATATTTATGTGCCAAATGTGTGACATATTATACCCTTTTGCTTAGTAACCCATGTAGGAATCAAATGGTAGCCAGACTAGAAATCAACATCAAATTGTTCAAATAAATTCCCCTTAAAGAATGGTGACTGAAAAGGAGTCCTCAGCCAGAAAAAAATTCTCCCAAGATTTGTTTATGAACTAGAAGTGAAAAATATTTTAAATCGGGTTTGAAATGACATCTGATGAAATTATATGAAAGGTGATGAAACGTCATCCTTTAAGCAACAGTTTGGATTCATTTTAGTACCTCCCCTCTCTCTTACTACCTCCTCATTTTACCCGCTAAAAACCTTTTCACATGAGAGGCTAAGAAAACCAAACAATATAAGGTCCAGTTAAAACTGAGTGCTAGAAACTTATGGGGAGAAATCCATAATTGAGCTAAACAATTCCCTCTTTAAAATTAATGGGAACCAACTCTAAGCATTGCTATAAAGTTATAAAATCTCTGGCATCCTATTTGTTTGTCTCTCCACCCAATTTCCTCTCAAAACTCACTCTCTCTCACACACACACACACACACACACACACACATACTCTCCCACATCACTTATTTAACAAACCTGTTTGCAAGAAAGAAAAGTCTTAAGTTAGTCATTCACACTTTAGTGTGAATTAAAGTCTGTGAGTAAAATCTCACAGGAATGAAGATTTCAAGCCATAGCTCTAATTGTGGAAAACTTGTCTTTGAACACTTTTAAGGATATTTCATGGAACAGCTAAATACAAGGAAGAGAAAAAGAAACTGCTCAAGTCTGCCTATGTATAAATGCAGCCTTGAGTCTAGTTTTGAGAAATGAGAGCCTTCAGCTGCCACTCCCAATTGAAAATGAGTTCACATTAATTTACAGATATCGAGGGAGAATTATAATTTTTCCTTCAGAGATTTATGTTTCAATACCTTCTTCTTCTCTAGTCCTAGAAAACAGATCTATTTCTGATGGCCTATAGGTATCAGCCAGTAAGATCCATTCTCACTTGACACCTGGTCTCTGCACTCCAGATGCACTTTTCCCCCACCTGGTTTTATTTTAAAAAGGCGCAACATGAGCTTCCTGAGCCAAGTGGGGTTGTGAGTCCTTCAACAAATGTTCTGCTCCAGTGAGCACGACCCTTGGAGCAGAAAGTTGATAGCACTCTGACACATGGCTGGTCCCTGAGCAGCTCTCATTCCTCTCTCAGCCAGAAGAACTTCAAAACTCTGAGCCAGTGGAAAATTCTGTCTGTTCCAAGCAAGAGAGACAAGTGTGCTCCCAAAATGAATACTGGAATTTGGAAATGCCCTAGGGTATTATAAATATAATCTTTCTGAGGTGTGAGTATGTGTCAGGGAGAGAAAGAGATGGAGCGTGTGTGTGTGTGTGTGTGTGTGTTGACAGAAAGGAGAGTGAGCACAGGCCCAAAAGTATCGGTGTCAAGAACACAAGGCCAGGCACAGAGAAGAATGTCCACTATGTGCCAGTTACCAAATTCAGAATTTTCTACTGTATCCTCCCTGAAGAAACGGGGAAAAGGAATTAAAGAGGGGGAAAAAGGGTGGAGGGAATGTAGGGGTAGAGAGAGAGACAGAGGCAGAGAGACAGAGAGAGACAGAGACAGAGACAGAGACGGAGAGGAGTAGGGATGGAGAGAGGAAGGGATATGAAGTGGGGAGCTTTCCTGGATATAAACCAAAAGGCCTAGACTGAGAGACAGTCAAAATGAGAAACTGCTGGTAAGTCACAGGTCCCTCCACCAGTTACAAGTGATTAATTTCTGCTCTTATTGAGTTTTTCCTTCTATCAAGTTCTATGTCCAAATGGAACTCCCATAATGCAATCTCAAGGTTATTCTACCATCCACAAGGCATTCTGTTTCCTGCCAAATAAATGGGCTTGTTGAGTGAGTCTTAGCCCCTCTGGGTTACTGGACATGCTGGCCAGTCTCTGGGACTGAAGAATAGCATAAAGTGAAGTGAACTGACCCTCCAAGAGGGCTCTGATGACCTTCGTTGCCCTTTAACCAAGTTGACCAGCCAGAAGCAGCAACATGGCCCCAAGGCAGGAGCTGTTAACTTTTTGTGTTCCCTGGCTCCCTTTGGCAGGCCGGTAGAGCCTCCAGACCCCTTCTCAGAATTATGTTTTATATACAGAAAACTATAAAGAAAAACAATTACATTGTTACAATTATCAAATATTTAAATAACATGATATAGTAATATTTGTACTCTTCATCAGTATTTTAAGTAATAAGATCTGATGAAGGGTCAAAAACCTACTGTCACTTCAAAGAGCAATAGGAGAAAATGTTTCGAGTATCTATGACAACTGTCAGGTGACATGGAACGATCTGTGGTTTCTATGGCGACAAAGTCACAACAGTTTGTTGCCTGCATTCATCCTACAAAGAATAACCAGATTTCAGAGAAAGGTTAGAGATGCAGGTTTTTCTCATCCAAATTCATGAACCAGAAAAGGAAGAGGGTCACTGATAATCGTAATAACAGTAACAGAACTATAGGAACAAAGCAGCATCTGCTACAAGCACAACAGCAAACGTGGCTGCCATGGATGGAGACTCTTCTCTGTACCAGGCCCTGCTTTCCATGTATCATTTCTCTTCATAATCTCTCTGAAGAAGGCTCATTTAGTCCCCTTTAAAGATAAAGAAACTGAGGCTTAAGAATTTTAGGGAACTTTTCCAAGATCATAGCTGATAAGCAGCTGAGCAAAAAATGGAAGTCAGGGCTATGGCTGTCTGGCACCAGAGCCCACATTCACCATGTCTCTTTGAGAGGGGTGTGTGTTGTGTGTGTGTGTGTGTGTGTGTGTGTGTGTGTGTGCTTGGCAGTGCCCTCAGTCAAAAGAAGAGAGAGAGATGAGTGCCCAGAGGTGCTCTTTCCTTTTTCTTATCCATGCTCATGTCCCTTTGGTATGGAATGGGGAGATACATTCCATAAAGAACAGGAGCCTATAGATCATCAACATCATCAAAAATCTTCTCACAGACACTGAAAAAGAAGAGGTATGTGGAGAGATTAGCTCTATCAGATAGTAACATAATACAAAGCCTCTATAATTAATACAGCATGTTAATGGTGCATGAATAGACAGATCACCCGAACTTGGATGGATTTAACTATGTAGCCACAAACATGATTCATAAGCAGGTACTACCCCTGACTGAATCACAGACATTGGTTGCTCAACAAGACTATACTGGGTTTCAGAGATGAAGGAGAACTAATTTTTTTCAATTATGTTCAAACAGGATCTGTTTCTGTTTGGGCCATCAGATGAGACTTGCACATCAATCAGTAAGTCACAAGACCAAACTAAGTTTAATTTAATGCAATCAAGAATTGCAGTAGCTTTCTTAGTAGTCACATCACATCCATGACTCACACTGGATTTATTGTCAAATAAAATCTCTTGGCCTTTGTCATACACATTACTGTTAAGCCATGTCACATCCTGAAAGTGTGCCGTTGGTGTTTTGGACCTAAATACAGTGTCTTTCATATATCTTCAATAAATTTAATTCCATGGCCATGTCCCATCATGCAAATCCAACACAGTCTATTTTTAGATTTGTGTTTTTATTAATGAGCATGTCCTGATGAGCATTGCTTCTTCTTCACTAACTAACATTTCAATTATCTCTTCTAGAACCTGACCTAAAATAATCAGGCAACTATACAACTTATAGAATTCACTTCTTTAAAAGTCAGATGAGCATTTGCCTATCTTATCTTTCATCTTCTTTCCCATATCCACAACTTATCATAGTCCCCTCAACTGTGGAATATAAGTTGTTTAGGCAAGAAGAATGGACTAGTTTAAACATCTATACTTTCACTCATCTTAATATTCATTTCTCTTTTAGCAATGCTTGCTCAATCCTTTTCAGTTCAAGGATCACTCTGCTTCATTTATGCAATGTATGTTGGTATCGAGTGTGTTCTAGACATTGAAAATTCAAAGATAAATATGTTCCCTGACTTTTAGGAAGCTCTCGGCTTATTGTAGAAAACAGATATGCAAACAGATAAATTATATGTGGTAATTAAGAGTCAAAATAGTGTATATAATAAAATCTATTGACATATAACTGAAGGTCTAGAGGTAGAGCAGGCTTCAGGCGTGGCTTAATGAGGGCTCTCTCAGTTGTGTGCTAGAAAGTACATAACAACTAACAGACTCTCCAGAGAACAAAGCCTTGATTTGTAGTATTTGCCAATTCCCATGTTGTAAATAACTCCCACCATGGCATATTTCAAGCTACCAACATGAAGTCACTGAACACAGAGTTGAAAATAGATGTGCACAGTTACCTCTGGTCTGATGCATGCTAGCTCCAGCACACTGTTGCCACCCTCATTTCTCAGCAAGTCTCTCAGTCCTTCTATCCTCATTGTGCTGGTTTTGTCCTGATGATGCAACCAGCGACTGGGACTATATACTTTTTCACGAGGGTTGACTGAAAGAGAATAAGTTTTCTTTCCTTAACCATAAAAATAATAAAAAATCCTGAGCTCTCCTGAATGTCAAGGAATTTCACTCTTAACTGGCTTTGTCCTGGGCTACATCTTTAAATAAGTGTGCAATAGTGTCTGCCTCCCAAAGCTCTTCATATCATCTACCAAGTGCTCTTTGTTAAATAGAATTTACACCAAAAACTTATCTTTTAGAAAGTGAGATTATCAGCAAGGCAAGAAAATAGCTCATTCATACCTCATTCAAAATAGCTCATCCATTATAGTGGCTGTGCCAATCAGAACCCCAACTCACCCCCCGCCACCGCCCCCGCCCTGCCCCATCAAGATGGAGAGTCTCTTCCCCTACTGCTGGGAGAAGATGAGTTCCTCCTGTTGCTGGTGGTTCAGAGATGAGTTCCTCCCCGGCATCACCCTGGCCAAAAGGACCTGCCTGCCCCTCTTGGGAAGAAACTACCTCTAATGGCTGGTCAATGAGTAGGTATAAAAGTTTGGCCCTCCCTTAATCCAAAGGTCTGTGAAGGGAGCTCCAGAACTCCTGTGGGGCATCAGATGAGACCTTTGTTGCCACTGCACAGTAGGTCAACCTTTCCTTCTGCGCCATTGGGCTTCCCTCCCTGCTACATCATTTCTGTGAGCCCTCCCCAACTAAAGATCCTGCATGCAAATCTCAGTGTCTATTTTTTTATGAACCTGATCTGCAATACCCATCCCTGAACCAGTCGCTGGGGTATTCTAGACAAATCAGGGCCTATAGTTGAAACTGGAGGTGGATCAGTCCCAACGACACTGTAAACAATCTCACAGATCACCAACCTCAAATATGCTTACTCTGAACCATGACCAAATAAAATAAAACAAGGTCATCACATAATTTTGTCTATGCAAAGACAAAAACAAAGTCATTGTACCACCCACAAAACACTTAGTCATAAAATTGCCCTGGCTCTCTGGTGCTTTCCAATCTGGAACAGATCACTGATTTTTATTTTTATTCTTATTTTTCAATTACAATTGACATTCAGTATTATTTTATATATGTTTTCAGTCAGATCTCCAATTTCTTATACCTTCCCAGATCACCAAACCAAAGCCCAAATCTTCTAAGTTCTTTCTAACGCTCTGTACTGAGGGGCCCCATGGTTCCCCATGGAGTATGTTCTCCCCCCATCATTGAGTAGTAGGCCTGCACTGCTTCACTGCCGGTGAGTTCCTGGTGGTCTCTGGCTAAAGGCATTAACAGCACTCTATAAACACATGGGGGCGGCGGGGGAGGGCGTGAATAACTGAGTGTGTGAATGGCCGTGCCACTCCTTTCTCAGGGACCCTTAACAGAGGAGGTGACTCTTGAGCAGGTTCTTGAAGGATGATTGGGTTTTTTCAGGCAAGCAGGGTCAGAAAGAAGTCTTTCCAGGCAAAGGAAGTGGCATGCTCGAAGGCCGACTGCACAAAAATAATGAGTGAGAAGTCCATGTGGGTAAGGTGTGGGGTGAACTGGAAGGATTCTGGGACCAAATGTGGAGATCCTTGTAGGTCCCCTTAATCCTATATGTAAATAGTTCTAAATTTAAATCTGGTTAAAAGAAGAATTCCCTGAGTAACCATAACTATTTTTTTTCCTAACACTTTTTTCTTTTTTTCTTTTTCCTTTGGAGAAGAGACAGGTGGAGTGGGGGAAACACTTTTGTTAAATCAAAATTGAGTATTTTGAGTTTTCCAGTTTTCCCAATCTTATTTTAAAGTTCATGCCTGACAACACTGAGCCCTTTACTCTGAACATCATGAATTCTGAGAAGACCTAAAAATCAGGAGACCAATGGTGTAAGTTCTAGTCTGAGTCCAAAAGTCTGAGAACTAGAAGAACAGATATCTGACAGCAAGAGGACGTGGGCGTCCCAACCAAACAAAGAGAACGAATTTGTTCTCTCTTTTTATTATATTCAGGCCCTCAGCTGATTGGAAGATGCACTGGTGAAGGTGATTATCTTTACTCAGTTTACTGATTCAAATGTTAATCTCTTCCAGCGACATCCTCACAGACACACCCAGAAATAATATTTTGCCAGCTATCTGGGCATCTCTTAGCCCAGTGAATTGACCTATAAAATTAACTGTAACACCTTGCTAACAGGTTTTGTGAGTACTATATAAATGTCTGTTAATTATAGCATAAATCTGATAAGTTGAAGTAGACCGAAATGCTCTCAGTCTCAAAAATGCTCTCTAGAGTTCCCTAGACTATCATTATAAAGAATTTCGTGTACATTTATAAAATCTTTGTTTTCATATTTTTACTATATGTGTGTTGATAAATCACATAAGTATTATTTTATACTTTTAACTATAACTAGTATCACAATGTTGTATCATTTTATTATATGGTCTTTTTTCAATATTATGTTTTGAGTTTCAGGCTTTTTGTTTACATATTCAAAGAGCTTAGAACAGTGTCAGTAAACACCATGTAAGTATTGATTATTATTATTTTCATTATTATTAATATAGGAATTTAGATGATTCCTTATAATTAATTTATATTAATCTATCATTGATTATAATACATTTTATTTATCTCTCTGTTGGTAGATATTTAGGTTATTTCTAGTTTGGGGCAATTTTAAACTAATTCCCATAGAATATCCTTAAACGAGTCATGCTCATGTGTTCAAGACTTTTTATTTACTTGAAAGTAGACTTGCTGAGTTGTAAGGAGAATGTATTTTAAGTTTTGCTAGCTATTGTCAAATTGCTCCCCAGAATGTCTATAACCATCAGCAATGTACGAGAATTCCTTCTTGTCTATATCTTTGCCAAGCCCTATTTTGGATTTTTCAAAAATTTGTGAGTGCAAAGTAACGGTCTTGTTGTTTTAACTTGAATTTTCCTCTTCACTAGCAGATAAGATTGGGCTTTTTTTCTACATTTATTGTTCATTTAAGTCCTTAAGTTTTTCCAGGGTCACAGGTCCCTTTTCTCCCTCATAAAAACGCACATATGTACAAACTCCACACTTTGTGTACACATTGAGTGGCTTCCTGAGCCCCTGAAGACCAGCCATGGACCCTCATAGCAGGAACTCTCGTACTTTTCTTGGCAATAATAACCACCTGGGAGGTTTGTGAAAATGCAGATTCCCAGGACCCAACTTCAAGGATCCTGACTCAGGGCATCTGGGTGGGGTCAAAAGGGTTGGTGCAGGTGATCATTTTAAGAAAGATGGCTTGATAACTTTAAGAAAGATGGCTTCCAGCATTCCTAGATTCCCAATAAGAAATCCTGTTTCTACTTCCCAAAGTTTCTCATTTTCCCAAAGCTATGAAACAAAAGATAAAATCACCAAGTTTAAAGTACAAAATCAATAACTTGCCTTGAAACTGATGCTGTAGCTACTTTTAAATCCAGAGTTATTATTGCAGACACACCTTATGCGTCTTATCAACTTAGCTGGGAGGGTGGGTTAAAGGATAAATAAATAGGGTGAAATGTGATGCAAAGAAAAAGACAAGGAAAGGGAAAAATTTGGAAATTCTAAGCTATGCAGAAAATGCTACATAAAAAGCAACTCCCTGCTAAATATGAACAGCTTGTGTTTGGAATGGCTTGTGTTACTAATTTTATTACATGAGCAAGCTCATTTTTTTTTTTCTGCCAGATACTTTAAGATTCTCTTGTGAAAAGAAGGAAATAAATTTAGTTTTTTTCCTCAGATCTAAATTCACATAAGTGACTTTGTTGTAAGATGAAGAAAATTGATTGCCTCAGCTGCAAATAAGCTATTTTTTGTTTAAAAACCAAGTACTAAGGAATCCATGAACCAGAGAATTTGCAGAACATTTTGAGATCGGTTAAGAATCCTTTTGGTATGATGATGAAGTTACAGATACATTTCTCCCCTTTCTTTTTCAGGCCTGCAGGTTTCAAGAGTTAATTCTTGTTTTTGACTCAGTCACACAAAATGCAATGCATTCCTCTCTGAGCTGTTCAAAGACCAGCATCCTCTTGAACCTTTGGTGTAATTCAGCTCTGTGAATGATGTCAGGAACAAGAATTAGGATCCAGTTCTAGGACTTTAGAATGACTCACTGCTTAACTTTGGTTTAGTAACAATAGAAAAATGACTCAGTTGCTCTGTCTGTGAAACTGGGGCAGTGATACTGGCTGTCTGCCTGGCACGAAGGGATGAAGGAAGGCCAGGCTTGTGAGATAACAAAGGCCTCTGGAGCAGTGGCATTACGTGGATGGGGTGGGGATGAGTGCTAAGAAGGACCTGGAAGACTATAAGGGGACAGCCTCACACAGAATTGAAGGAGGCCTATATGTAGGGTGTTTTGTAAACAATGAAGACAATGGAATAAAGTCAACTCCCATCCTTTGTCTTTCAGGAGACCATCTTTCTACTTTCATGAGTAACTCACTGGGTTCAGAATAAAAATGGTGGCCCAAGCTTTCTGAAAGTCTCTGATACCCATTAGCTTGTTCATTTGGCCATATAGTACTTCTCATATTATACAGGTTTTCTGATTCTAGGCTGTATGTTCATTAAACATAAGATTTATGGTTGACATATAGATATACATATATATATATGTATATGCCTGGTGAGATGCCTGGCACTCTCAATATAAATACTATATGTGTTAAGTAAATGAATTCTTATATGCAGAATAAAACAAAACATGAATACACACACATGCGCGCACACTCACACACACACACACACACACACGCACACACACACCAGCATTTATTTCAGGATTCGAACCCAGAAGAGAAGGGATCGGGAGGGGTTCCTGGGTAGACAATTCTGCTACCATACTCATTCCTGCCTGTATTATTCATTATATAGACATGACTGCAGTAATGGAGATGGACTAACCGTGACTTAAACAAAATAGAAGTTTATTTCTCTCTTATATAATATGACTGTTCCATAATGTCATAAACTCGAGTTCCCTTCCACCTTTCTTAGGGTGTTACTCCCAACTGCCTAGTCCAAGTAGTTTAGCACAACATCTGTAAGCTGGTTTACAGAACAGGGAAAGTAAAGAAAGCACATTTTTCCTTTCAAGAACCCCTCTCTTCTCTTCACAGCTCTTTGGCTAGAACTTAGTCACATGACTCTACCTAGCTGCAAAGGAGCCTGGGAAATGTCGTCCATATTCTGAGGAGCCATCAGTCCAACTGAAAATCAGGGTTCTCTAACAAAAAAAGAAGGAAGAAATGAATATTGGAACAACTAGCCATCTCTGTCATACTTCCTAGCATAAAAAATAGAAAAATTCCCTGTGGATCCAAAAATAGCTGGTCTCATGAGTATACTAATCTACATACAGTCAACCCAGCTGTTCATTCAGGAAAAAAAAATGGTTCTCAGTTTTGAATATTTGCCTTTTAAATAGTCTATACTTTCATGTATTAATCTCTGATACTCTTAGACCTCTTTTCCTATATCGAATTCAGGTTTTCATACTGAAGCTAAAAATTTTTATGTTTCTTGACTCTTTGAGAATAAAAACTTATTGTGATTACTGTACATACAAGACTAGAAGATGAATGCATTCAGTATAAAGTCAGGGTTCTGCCTGCATTCGACTTGAGAAATAAGAATAAAAAGCTAGTGAGCATGTCCAGAGTGGGAGAGGTTATAAATGATTACACAACCTAATAGTCATAATAATTAAAGTAACCATAAAATCGTTAAAAATCTATTGAGGACTTACTTTGTGCTAAGTGCTTTACTGAATGATCTCATTTAGAATACCAAAAAAAAGAAAGAGAGGGGAAGGAAGGAAGGAAGGAAGGAAGGAAGGAAGGAAGAAGGAAGGAAGGAAGGGAGGAGGAGGGAGGGAGGGAGGGAGAGGGAGGGAGGAGGAGAAGGAATGAATTACATAGAGGAGGGATGTACTATTACTATCCCCATTTACAGCTGAGGAAACTGGGTTTAGGAAAGTTAAGTTACTTGCCCAAGACCACCCTGGGTTTGAATTCAAGAATCTAACATGAGTGTTGGTACCTTTAACCACTGAACTATGTTGCCATGCTGATGGAATGTAGGACTGTGAGTGATGTCCCATGCATACTTCTCACCCAATATCACATGTATAGATAATGATCCAGTCAATCATTCTACCTGGGAGCATTGGGGCAAGAGACTTAAGCAAGAGAATAAAGGTTTCAACCTTCAGATTTAAGAAGTGATTTAGAAAATTAATTTAAAGCCTCCACAAAGCTTTTGTTGTACCATGAAGGAATTCAGGAAAACTTTAAGTGTATGAGAAAATTAGCTCTGCATTTGAAAATAATTTTCTTCTCTGATTATTAATTTTCACAAATCTAAGCTACTCCAGATGTCAGCTCTACAAACTACTACTTTATAGTATTTCCTGCTATTGCAACTCATTTCATAATAATTTGTCTACCTAGTCGGTAGATAGTAGACTTAAGAACAGAATGAGTATGCAATAATTATTTATTGAGTGAATCAATGTTTTTCTTAAAAACATATCTTTTCGCATTTTTTGCAACCTATTTGAAGTGATTAAAGTGATTAATATAAATAATTGTATTATTAGCTGTTGCTGTGTATCAAAATTTGATACTGAGAACTTACACTGTAAAAAGTTATGCTTAATCCATGTTAACTTATCAGAGGAATTTAATATCACATTGACTTGTATATGTCTGTGTTTCTTGTGGAATTTCATTTCTATTAATAAGTTTGTCTACCAGACTACTTTTGCCCCCAATGTTTTGTGTAGTCGGTTTTAAATTTGACACTGGTGGGTAGGAAGGAGTCAAATCATTAAGATCTCAAACTGCTTGAGAACATAGTAATTAAGCTCCGAGTAAAATGACCCAGGACCTGTCTGTCCTTAATAAATCCATTCTTTAAAAAATTTTCTTCTCCCTAAAATATATAATTAATATAACATAGTTATGTTAATTTCTCCCCAAAAATTTCTGGTGAAATTTTCAGGATTCTTTTTACCCTGCAATTCTGGTTCTTCATCACCTAGGCAGACAAGATTCTTATTAAATTTACACAGATGCTTAACGGGCCAAATGTCTGATGAAAACTGAAGAGACTTTTATTTTCTTAGGGTTTTTTAATGATTGCTTTCTCAAATGCATGTCTGTTTTATTGTTTTTGTTTTTGTTTTTTTTCTGAGCAAGCCCTCTCTCTACATCTATCAATCTCTTAATGCAAAATTTCAGCTGCAGGATTGTAAAGGACTGAGAATTTCCAAGGTGAGAATTGGCCAAGGGCTTAAATACCTCAGTACTTTTTTTTTTAGTTTCAAATATACAGTGCTTTGGTTAGACATTTATGTAGTTTATAAAACAATCCCCCTAATTTATCTTTCTCTGGCTCTCCACCTAGCCATTACATTAATGCTAACTGCATTCCTTATGCCTTGCTCCCCATCCCTGTGACCATCTATCATCTACTAATTTGTACTTCTTTAACCCTTCACCCCTTTCTCCCAGTCCCCCAACCCGCCACCCCACCCCGTTCATCACCAGATTTTCCTGTATATTTACGAGTCTGTTTTTGATTAGTTTGTTCTTTTTGTTCCTTAGATCATCTCTGAAAGGAAAACGGCACCAAGTGTCTTTGTGAGTTTGCCTTGAGGGAGTCTCACTGACCCTTCGCTGGAAGAAGTGCAGATTGGCCAGCTGGTGTTCTCCCAAGATCTTTTTCCCCAAACTTTTCCTTTGAAAAATTTTAAACCTACAGAAAAGTTGAAAAAATAGTTCAGTAAATACTTACAAATCTTTCATATAGGTTAACAAATTGTTAATATTTCCATGTTCCAAATATTCCAAAGAATATTTTCTTTCTCTTTATATATCTATATACTCATAGATGTACACACATTTATACACTCTGTTATTGAAACATTGGAAAGTAAGTTGCAGAAATCCTGATACTTTGCTAAATATTTAAGCTGTATCTCCTTAAAATATATATATATATATTTATATTTTCTCCTACATAGCCACAATATCTTTGCAAAACCCAAGAAATTTGCCATTAATTGAATAATATTATCTAATATACTGTCCACAATCAAAATTCCTCAGTTGTCCCATAACCTGCTTTATAGTTGGGTGGGTTTCATTTTTCTTTTCTGTTTTAGAGGGAGAGCTTTCCATATTCGAAGATTCATGCATTTCATTTAGTTATAATGTACATTTAATCTCTCTTTTAATTTAATTTTATGTACTTCCAGCACTGTCTTTTTTGTTTTGCTTTATTTTTCAAATTTTTTAAAGAGTCTATGGAAGTTGTCTTGTAGAACATGCCATATTTTGAGTTAACCTGATTGTTTCCTTGTGACTCAATTCTGCTTAACAATTTTGGCAAGAATAATACATTGTGATGCTGTTCCCATGAACTTTGAACAAACTCCAGAACAAGGATTTCACCAAGGCCTCAGCAATTGGATCCAAAAAAGCGGGGAGGAAGGCATTTTCAAAAAATAGATTTAGTATATACTGCTTTTAACAGAAGTGTGAGATGTCCAAAGCAAAATGAAACATAGGTTGTCCAAGATTCATGTCCAAGATTATTAATAACTTATGGATGTTTGAAAGTGGTCCTTGTTATGTCAAATCTAATAACTTTGTTGAATCATCAGAACTGAGATTTGGGCAGGGTCAGGCTCTGCCCTTGAAAAGTGGATAATTACTAACTTGGTGCAATTTCAGGAATGCAGGAAGCCGCTCTTTCCCATTCAGTTACACTGCATCTATTATGTGAGCAATGATTCCCAGCTAGTATTATTAATCATCAAGGCTCTTTAATGAATAGCTGCTATATGTCAGGCCTTGTGCTTAGGCCCTGTGTTTTATTGATCTATTCCTTACCACAACCTCATGAGATAAACATTATTATTCCCATGTTATAGACGAGAAAGTAAGGCTTAGTGATGTAACTTCTGCAAGGGCCTAAGCAGCATACTTGGGACTTGAATCAAAATCTGCCTCACTAACTAAAGATTCATACTTCCATGCCCCACCTGGGGCTCTCCTTTTCCCAGTCTCACCTCATTCACCAAATGGCTTTCTCTTCTCTCTCTAGACCCTATGCTGCACTGAGCATCCAATAGCAGCATTCTATGCCAATAGGTCCTTCTAGAGATTATAACTATTATTATTTGTGCCATGTCTGCTTTGTTCCAGGAACCTTGCTGAATGCTCTGCACACTACATGTTATTTACTCTTCCCAAGAACCACATAAAGACGGTATGTATTAATAATGCCCTGTGTTCAGCTACTAAAAAGCAGAGTGGGGATCTGAACCAGATCTGATGACAAGCCTGAGCTCCTAATCAAGATACATTTCAGCCTGGCTATAGTAATGACATGGCAATCTTGGCCAGTACAATGGCCCAGAGAATTTCCAGTAGTTATGAAGGCCAAAAATTGATTTATTAAGCTGTGAACTCCGCTGTCCCCATGCACCCAGGAACATGAACCCAAAAGAGACTTCCCAGAATATTCTCCTAATGAGCCATTGACTCATCAGCTCCTCTGAGCAAATCACTGCATGAGACACCTTCCCCACAGAAAAGATGGTGGTCCTCCTGTATCCAAATAGGACCTGGATACAAAATGTCACTCACAGCAGGAATATGCATACACTTTACATCTATTTGTTATTCTTCTTACACAAACTCTTTGAAATAATTGAATCTAATGACAGATGTTGCCTTGCAGTAAAAGTTCCAAATTAAAACTGAGAACAGTCTTGATTACAATCACTGTGCCTACAGTAAAGATATCCCCCAAGAAGCAAACAAACAAAAAATTAGCTTAGCCAAAAGCATCCAACCTATTCTCTCAGCTCTTCTAATAAGCAAGAACTCTAGAAAGTGAGGAAGGTTAGGGTACCTCTAGTAAATGCCTCAAGGGATGCCTGTCTCATCCATGCTCCTTTGACAACTATGCCTCACCCATGACACCAACTCTCTACCACAGCTAATAGGACAGGGAGTAGATGCCTATAAGGGTGTCCTTCCCAGAAACTGGAATTCAGCAACTCCTATTCCTTGCCTTAAGGTTCTTGAACTGAGAAGAAATAAAAAGTCAGTCTTCAGAGGAGGAAAAACAGAACAAAGCAGGCTCACTGAGAAAGAGACATCAGACCAAGTGAATTTGTCGCAGCCACAAGTCTCAATTTGCCCTCAGTACTGCCCATTGATTCCTGGTATATTTGCCTTTCTATTTCCAAAATGCACATTCGCTCCTATTCAAACTCCAGCTCTTCCATGCCTGCTCACAGCCTCAGGTGAGTCCTTAACTGCATTCTCTACTGCTTTCATACAACTTCACTCTCACAATTATGCCTCCCTCCTGGACTGTTCATATAAACATACAGTAGTCATTGCCTATCTTTAAGAAATGAAAATTCTCCCTTTTCCACCCATCCTCTTCCAGCTACCACTTCTTTTCCTGCTCCTCTTCAAAGCCAAGGATTATCTCCTTTTACTGCCTTCACTTTTTAAATTTTAAATCCATGTTCTCAGTCCACTTTAGTCATAGCTCCTTTTCTATCAGCCCATAAAGATTGCTCTCATCAAGGTTACTAATGTCCCTGGAGTTCACCAAACCTAAGGATCTTTCTCCTAATCTTTTCTACTTGGGCTATAACATTCAACAAAAATGAGTATTACCTCCTTCACAAGATTTCCATGAAACTCCTTTCTCCTGTCTTTCCTACTTTGCTGCCTCCTTTTCCATCAGCTTTAGTTGATCTATCTTCTTTTGTTCTCCAAATGTCCAGGGAAAAGAGAGTGAGGTAGGAAAGGAAAGAAATCAAATACAGTGGTGCATTATGGATCTGGCTTCATCTTCGGATCAAGCATGACTGATTTCTTTATCTCCCAGGAACATCTTCCAAGAGTCCATATGAATAATTCCATCTCGGAACTGGCTGCCCAAAGAGAAGAAGAGGGAAAAATTTATCTGCTGGTTCCTATTCCCCACTGGCCAAAGTTTACTCCATGGGATAACTCCTCCTCACTTCCCAATTGCTTCTACATGGGCACTGAGCAGGTCAGCGTCAACGGGGAATTCTCAGGATGAAAGATGATAGTCAACTGGGAAACAGGGCATTGTCAGGTCATGCCTACAAAAAGTCAATAGGAGCCACACAGAGCCAGCAACAGAAGCAGAACAAAAATGTAGAGGCTCTTGGATCAGGTGAGTCCAAGAGCACCTGACATAACTCAGAGGGGTCTTATACAATATCCCTGTCCTGTCCGCATGGCTTCAGATTTGCCTACTGAACATTTCCACGTGAGTGTCTAATAGGCATGTGAAGCTTAACATGGTCAAGAGAGAAATTTCTCTCCCTCTCCACCTCAGCTTGCTCCTCCTAACTCCTTTCTTTCTCAGCCAAAACCATCCTAATCCAGCTGGGTGCTAAGCTAAAACCAAAGATTTGTACCATTGGATCTTCTCGTTTCCTCACCCAACTCATCTACCAGTATGACCTATTGGCCCTAGCCATAAAATCCACTCACTTCTCTCCGTCTACACTCTACCAACCCAATGCATCCATAACCATATCCCAGGTGGTCTCTTCTTGACTTAACTGGCGCATCCAGCTCCTCACAATACAATCCCTGAGGTGCCCCGTTAATGTAGCAGGTAGTGTGTCTGTCAGTCTCATACAGTATAATCTCCACCCAGCTGCAGTCAAAGTAAGGTTTTTTTCTACATTTCATTACAAAAGATTTGCAAACATAAACAAAAGACACAATAGTAGATCAAATCCCAATTCAACATGACTGGTTAAAAAAAAATCCTGTTTCATTTTTATCTCTAATTTTGAAGTAAATATCAGATATCATATTATTTAATCTACAACTGATATGATTTTGCATAAGTTTGAACCTTTTAAAGACAGCAACTTAAAAAAAAACTTCATCAAAGGAAAGAACAATAAAAAAATTGCAAACAAAACAACTATAATCATGTTACATTATAGGGTGCTATTTTTAAAAAGTAAAGCAGGTCATGTCACTTCATTACTGAAAACCTTCCAATGGCTTCCTACCAAAGCCAAACTCCTTATTAATGCCAGGAAGACCCCTGCCTATGTCTCTGCTCCCATTCCCAACCAGTCTCTCCCTGTCCACTGAACACCAGCCACACTGGACTTCTTTCTGTTCTGCAAATGTTCCAATGCTCATTCCTCCCTGAGAGTACTCACACTAATTAATATCTCTACCTAGAAGACCTGTCATCTTATGCTTGGCTGCTTCTTGTCATTCAGGTCTTAGCTTGCATGAGAGCACTTCTTATCCCTGGACTCAAGTAGCCACCCAGTCATTACCACATTACCCTCTTCTGATTCTCTCCATAGTCCTTTGCCCATGACATTTCCAGTTTGCCCGGACACATTTATGTTTATTGTCAAGTGTGATTGTTAATAACACCTTGTTTACTTGAAAATATGGACAACAAATTTTATGGTCACCCTATTTGTAAGAATCTTATTTTTGTTTGACTTTGATTTGCATATTATCTATCTAATTCTACAAGACTATATGCTCTTTGACATATATATTCTCTGTGCCTTGGAGCTCTCATCGAATTCTTTCTCCTCTGTATCCATAGTGCTTGGCACATAGGAGGTTAAAGGAAGGAAAGAAGGAAGGAAGGAAGGAAGGAAGGAAGGAAGGGAAGGAAGGAAGGAAGGAAGGAAGGAAGGAGGGGAGGGAGGGAGGGGAGGAGGAGGGAGGGAGAGGAGGGAGGAGGAGGAGGAGGAAACAATGTTATGCACCTAAATATGCCTGAACACAATTTCCTGGTAGCAAGGCACTTTTTCCTCCAGACGGGAATTATGAGGTTTCTTATCTGGAAAACTGAATGGCTTCGGAGAAAAGATTTCCATAGACTGACATTGGAAAAATTTCCCAGCATTGGAGCCAACTCTCTGCCAATCGCCCTAAAACAATCATTAGACAGTAAACCCCCGCCTAAATCAGAAGCATTCCCACTCTACTTTCCAACAGTTCATGCTTAATTATGAATGAATTGCTACAGGTGACCAGACCTGTAATAATAGAGACACTCCAAGAAAAACAGAGTAAAGAGAAAATACAGGAAACTGAAGAGAAATCTTCTGAAAGATTAAGGATGATATTGCATTTATAAAACAGCATCAAAAGGCTATGGGAAATAAAACAGAGAACAAAAAAGAATTCTTGGGACATTAAAAACAGAATTGCTGAAATTGAAAATTCAGCAAAACAGTTGGAAAATAAAGTAAAAAAATAAATATCAATCTTCTCTTCCTCCCCCAAAATAGCATCATGAAATCCATCTTCCCTAATCCATTTTCCCTCCACGTCCCTTGTCCTGGGCTACATTGGAGGGCTCTTGACCACTAGAGACATCTTAAAGTTGTAGCACATGTGGTGGCAAATGTCCAATGAGTGATTGATGGCAGCAGTGAAGCCCCAGTGTCGTACCTTTGCCAGCTTCCTTGTCTCAATTTATGCTGCCTCTCCCTAAATATTCTCTCCCCACTCTGCACAGAGAGGATGCCTGCCAAAGGTTCGTGAGTACATGAACATTGGACTTGAAATTACACAGACTAAGTTTTACATCCAGGCTCTGCTATGAAGTTTCCAGAGAGGCAGGGATATGTCTGTCAGAATTAGCTTGCAATCTTGTCTCCATCAGCCAAAATGGTGATATTGATTTTTTTGATGATCTTTGTCAGTGGAGGTCTGAGAACATGCTGTTTGAAATTATAATTGTTAATATAAATTAATGATGATAATTTAATACACACATTGCAAAGTGTAAAATGAAAGATAAAGATGGATAATATGAGAGAAAATATAAAATATATAAAAAATCAATTCAAGTCAAATATCTGATAGGAGTTCCAGAAAGAAAAAATCAAAGGGCATAAAATTTCTAAAGACCTCAAAAAATTTTCTCAGAGTTTGAAGAACATGAATCTTCGGATTGAGAAAATTTGGCAAAAAATTAAAAAAAAAAAAAAACAGCATCATGAAATTCTTGGACACCCCACATAGGGAGAAGATATGTAATCTTTACCTCACATCATACACAAAAATTAATGCCAGGTAGAGTAAAGATTTAAATGTATAAGTTAAAACTTGAAATCTTTTAGAAAGAATATAGCATAATATCTTTATGTCTTTACAATAAAGAAATATTTTTAAGTAAGACACTAAATGCCTAACTTATAACGAAAAAAGGGACACATTTGACTACATTAAATTTAAAACTTCCATTTCACCAGAGAAGACTATATCAAAGACTTCCTAGTTGTTCACTCATTCTCTGTCCTCTCTTCATGGACACACAGTCAGACTGCATTTCTTAGCCTCACCTGCAACAAGATGTGTCTATGTGTCTACATATTGGCCAATTAAATGCATCCTTTTGGAACAAGCTACTCTTTATCACTTTAAAGATATCTGCCTAACAGCGTTTTTAGTATTTCTGGAGATTCAAAACACATTCATGAAGCACTGGCTTTGGGCTTAGCATGGAAGTGGGTACAAAGGAGAATACTGCTTCATGGTTAAGGGACACTACTCTGAAGCCTCTCAGCTCTACCAGCTACTAGCTGTGTGACTTTGAGCAAGTTACTTCACTACTCTGTGTTGCATTTTCCTCTTCTGTAAAATGTGAGACAACAAGGACAGGGCCTACCACATGCAGTCATTGTAAAACTTTAAAAATAAATAGTAAGTGCTCAAATATTTTGACTTTCAATTACATTTTTGAAAATAATTTAATGTACAACATGAGTGCCAAAATAAGAGGGAAATAATAATGCACTGCTATGACTTTTTCACTGTCTGATGAGGTAACTGACACAATAAACATTTTTCTAATGAACAAATGAATGAATATAAAAGTAGTAATGAGAAATTTACTTAGGCAGGATGGGCATGAACCCCTCAGCACTATTCGGCAATTATTTTCAGTGTTTCTCATTTGAATCACTTGGAAACTTTCTGAAAACAACAGTGGCTGAACCCCACGTACCATATTAATTAAATCAGAAACTCTACAGTGGGAAGCAAACATTGGTATTTTCTTAATATAGGTAGACTCTGTTGTGCACTAGGTTGAGAATCACTGTTTTAACTCTTTCTGAGTTGATTCCTTTTCTATTTCCCACGGTAATGGTTCCCTAATTTCCTTAATTTTTCAGGCCCCCATCTTATTTCTGATCCCTTCGTTCTTGACGTATGGCTATTCTTCATCTTCTCTCTTCTAGCTCACCTTTTGCTCCTCTCATTTCTGCTCTTTTTATTTCAGGAGAATACGTGTATCCCCAGACTCATTCACTGCCTCCATTCAAACCTGCAGCTGCCCACTTTTGTGGTTGCCATGCTGTCTATTGAATAGATAGTGCATCTGTTCGGTCTCCAACTAGACTGTGAACTCCTCAGAGGGAGGTTTTGCTCACCTTTGCAGTATCATTTCAAAGAAAAGTAGTAGTACACTCCCTCGGGGGTCAGGGAAGAAAAGCACATGATAGGCACCTCAGAAATGTCACTGAATGGGGAAGTGGGACATTTACCTGGGCCTTAAAGGATTCGTAAAAATCAAAAAAGGAAAAGGGAAATTTTATAAGGGCACAGAAAATAAAAAATAAGATATAGAATTCGGAACAGCAACATTTAACTCTTCCTAGAACTTTCTAGAAACTATCATCATTGAATTTAAACAATGTATATGGATCACTACTACTATAACTTCCTCTCTTGTTTCTCAGTGTCTACATCTGTAAAATTAAGATAATAAGAACACCTATCTTCACAGGATTACTAAGATGATTACATGGGTTAATAAATATGAAGAATGTAGAACGGTATCTGGCATATAGTAAATATAATAAATTGTTAGGGGTTTTTTTTAATATTATTATCTTCAAAACGTTAATGTTTGTAGCTTTCAATCAGGAAAGGAAAAGGAGAATGACTTTGGAAAAAGAAGGGAATGGAAACATATTAGGCGCCAACCACTTTTCATAAGCCATCTGATTTGAATCCTTTCTACAGAAGTATGAAGTAGGCAACACTGTGCCGTTTTTATAGATGAGGACAAAGAGCCTCCAAACCATATGGCCATTCAGTGCACTTCAGGCACATTCTCATTTTACAGGACACTGCAAGTGCTTTTCCTTTCAGAGAAGATCTCCCTATTTACAGAAACCACTAATTTTATGGACACAGTCCCATTATAATGTGCTAAGGATCATTAAAGCTGTTCACTCCTTCTAAATGGCACTGTAATCAAACCGTCAAGGAGGGTTGGAAACCCAAAGACTGCTATTAAATTACCCGTCTGGCCCCTTGTCATGGAATAGAATCTCATTTCCTTTAACCTTTCCTCATAGGTGTTCTTTTCCCAGCCCTCAGTCATTGCCCCTTTCCTCCACAGTTCTGAACCTCAGAGAGACCTGAGAGAGGCAGCCTTGGATGGGCCTATCATCCCACACGTCCCACCTTCTCTCCTGGTCCTTTTTGGCAACCCTGGTATACACCAACAGAGTTCTGTTAGTTTTATTGAAGAAGTCAGTTGCTATGGTTGATCACTTTTATCTTTGTTTTCTATTTTATTGATTCCTTTTTTCAAATTATTGAGGTATAATTTTACATATAGTAAAATTCGCCCTTTTTAAAAAGTGTACAGTCCTATGAGTTTTAACAAATGTGTACAATCCTGTAACCACCACCATGAAGATATAGAGCATTTTAATGATTTCAAAACATTTCCTTGTCGCCTTTTGTTTTTCCCTCAGGCCCTGGCAACCACTATCTGTTTTATATCCCTACAGTTTTGCTTTTTCCAAAATGTCATACAAATGGAATCAGATGGTATGATTTTGGGCTTTTCGAGTCTAGATTCTTTCCTTCGTGTAATCCTTTTGAGATTCATCCATATTGTTGCATGTATCAGAAGTTAGTTCCTTTTTATTGCTCAGTGGGTTTCCATCGTTTAGATGAACTATAGTTTGTTTATCCATTCATCAGTTGAAGGACATTGGAGTTGTTTACAGTTTTCGGTGTTCATGAACAAATCTGCTATAAACATTTGCATACAGGTTTTTGTGTGAATGTAAGTTTCAGTTTACTTGGGTAAACATGTAAAAATGGGATTACTGTGTCACATGGTGAGTGTATTCTAACTTGATAAGAAACTGCCAAACTGTTCTTAAAGTGGCTGTACCATTTTGCATTCCCACCGGCAATGCATGAGAGTTCCAGTTGGTCTGCATCCTCATCAGCACCTGGTACTTTCAAGTTTTATTCTATTTTATTTTATTTTTAGGCAATCTTTTATGTATGTAAACCACATCTCATTGTGGCTTAACTTGAATTTCTCTAATGATATTGAGCATCTTTTCGTGTGCTTATTGGGCATTTGTATATTTTCTGTTTCAAGTCAGTTGTCCATTGTTTTGTTTTGTTTTTTCCTTAGTTTTGAGTTTTTGAGAGCTTTTTATATATTCTGGATACAAATTCTAAATCACATATTGATTTCCTGCTTGCTTTTTGTTCTCCCAAGGGGCTACATCTGACATTTCTGAGATGAGAGTAGAGATGGTCCGTAGTTCATAGCCATGAGTCACTAGGGAGGCAGATGTTTAAGGAAGAAGACAGGAAACACCTTAATTGTACACTAACCCAGAGCTTTTCACTCTCTTCACTCTATTCCATACAAGTTTGAACGATACAGAGGGTCTATTATAGGAGGAAAGCAAGACACAATGACACAAAAGCTTTCTAAGAGTGGGCCAAAACCAGGAAGCAAAGAGTTAGTTTGGTTGTTGTTCCACTTTGAGACAAGAAGTGCCATTGCCATTTTTTCCTTTCTTTTAATATCCCCCCACTTCCATCTAGCTCCAGGAGGACTCATCTGACTGGCTGAGCACCTGATCCAGAATCATAGAGGAAGAAAAGGTTGGTCCTAAGAGCAAAGGACCATGGAAGAAGGAGAGGAAGAGGAGTTCCCTGGTGCCCATCAGGGACATTCAGTGTGTACTGAATATTGATTTTTCACATTACAATATCATCTGAACTCCTACTGTATGTTTGATCAACAGAAAGATTTTTAGGTAGAAAAGGCTTAAAGATGGTAATCTATCTGGGATTTCTAGAGGTTCAGGAGGGACATGAAGCTAGGTTTGCAAAACTCTTCACAAGGATTGCAAATATCAATTCTCCATATCAAAGGAGAGAGCAAAGGTGAAGCTTTCTACTAATGGACTGTAACATCTCACATTCTAGCCATTAAGGATGAGAGTGGCCCCAAATCCCTATCTGTGTTTCCACCATTCATTTTTCACAAAGGAAAGATAGATAGATGATAGACGATAGATAATAGATGATCATTCACTTTTAACTCGAATCAAATAATTCTAGAATTCCTAGTTCTGTGTCACTTATTTGACCTGAGAATATATTATGGCTTCGAAGCACTCATAATATCTAAGAAATGGAAAAAAGACAACTTCAAATTGCCCTACCTTTCTTTGGCAAATATAAACAGTTAATCTATTTTCATTTCCTTTCTCTTATGTCAAAATAGACCATTAAATCTGTGATACAGAAATGTGAATTTCTGCTGCTACAAATGATACCAAATATGCCCCCATAAGTTGCTAAATGTCTTGACCTCTACAGCTCTCTATTGATGTCTATACTTTAGGTTGAGTATTTCCTTAATTATCTGTATTTTCATAGATCTGCTCCACATCATGGCACCCTGTGTAAGATGAGTGGTTCTGAAAACACATCATCATGGATCATCAGTTATAATGAGAAGTAGATTAACCCAGGGGCATGCCATTGAATGATTGCCAAAGGTACAGTTGACAAAGTCTTCATCAGTCAGTACTGATATAAATATCATCCTCCTTAGTGGAACATTTGCAATGTGTCTCTCAGAGCTAAATCAGTACTCTAATTGCAACATCAGTTATGGGCCCTGCTCAGTGATGAGAGGGGCAAAGATATGAGGATGTTCTCAGCCGAAGCTATTTATATATAACACGTGGTCCTTAATTATCTGGAAGGGAGGGGATGGAAAAAGGCAGAAAGTTGACATGACTAAAAATTGAATCATCCCCCTCTCTCTTTGTACCATTTCTCTATGAGAAAAAAATCTAAGTTCTTCGTTTCCAAGAGAAAAAGGTGAGAAAGCTCAAATTCCGTGAGAATGTAATCTACCCATTTGCCAACTGGTATTTTGTTGCTAATACTTTTTTTTTATTATGTGCGTTCAAGATTTCAAGGGTCTATAAGAAAGAAAATTCAAGTTTTATAAGCCCAAAATCAAATGAACATTCTTGGAAAAATCTCTTTTTAATCTTAAAGGTAGGAGACAATCAATTATAAAATTAATTTGGTTATTTTAGAACTTTCCCACTTCAAAAAAATTCAGACTTCAATACAAAAATTTCCTGAACCAAAACATACAATCTTGAATTACATATTCATAAATTGATATATTAAGTGCTAGAGATTGAAAATGTAGTGCCAGAAGAATATCAAATATAGGGTACGTTTGAGAAGAAATAGTTATAATAATGACTACATTTATTCAGTTCTTCTATGTGTCAGAGACGGTGCTAAAAATCTTACCTATAATATCTCAATAAATTCTTCCCACAACTCAATAACAGATATGTTATTATCCACATGTTACTGATAAGGATAATAACATATCCTCAGAAGATTAAACGCTGTGTCACATACCATTTAAGTAGAAGTGTTGAAATTTAAACTCTCATCTGAATCTAAAGTCTTTACCCTAAAACATTATTCTTTATTCTACATATTAGTATCAACTTCAGAGCATATCTTGCTCATTCTAACATTCTGCTTCCCTATAATGTCAACTGACCTGTTATGACCTTTCAAGGCAACAACTCTCCCTCTGGCTCTCCTTCAAGCATCTTTAAGCTGTGAATCCACTGTGAACAGTTTGACTTTCTACTTATTTCTCAACTCAGATCTAACAATGAGATCATGATTGGTCCAGCTTTTCCCTGTCTGAGCAAAGATTTTGTGCCTGGCCCCTTCACAGCATAGTGATTGCGCATCGTCAGATACCTGGTCTTTTTCCAATTCACTGGTGGCTGTTAAGGAGAGAGCAGAAGGGGAGGGAAGCCCAACCTGTTAGCGGAGGTTATGGATGAGCCAGTTCCCCTTGGCAGAGGCAGAAACTGGGATTGACATGGGTAATACAAATGTGGTGAAGGGATTCAAAATGTACGACAGTGAAAAATTTTCTTTTCTGAACTCTCCCTATCTACCTAAAAGCAGAGCTTCCCAAATGAATTCCTATCACTAGAGATGAGCATCACCTAAAAAGACATTATCACTAAACTGTCATATCTCCTATCTATTCTCCTAAGAGCCCATTTATTTTCCTTAATATATCCTTTTTTAAAACAAAGCACTTTATTTTATTATTAGTCTCAAGTATACAGTACATTGGTTAGATATTTATAGTTTATGAAGCAACCCCCCTGATTACTTTATCACTTATCTGGCTCTACACATAACTTTTACATTACCACTGAGTGCATTCCCTATGCCATGCTCCTCATCCCTGTGACCATCTTTCAACTATTAATTTGTTCCTCTTTAACCCTTCACCCCTTTTTCTCAGTCCCCCAGACCCCCTCCACCAGATTGTCCTCTGTATTGTTTAGTCTATTTTCAATCAGTTTGTTCTTTTCTTCTTTAGAATCCGCATATAAGTGAAATCATATGCTATTTATTGTTCTCTATCTGACTTATTTTGCTCAGCATAATAATCTCTAGAGCATCTATGTCATTGCAAATGGTAGGATTTCATTTTTTATGGCTGAGTACTATTCTATTGTATATACGAATCATAACTTCTTTATCCAGTCCTCTGTTGGTGGACAGTTGGGTTGCTTCCGTATCTTGGCTATTGTGAATAGTGCTGTCATGAAAATAGGGGTACATAAATCTTTACAAATTAATGTTTTGGTTTTCTTTGGATAAATACCCAGAAGTGCAATTTCTGGGTCAAAAGGTAGATCTATTTTTAAGAATCAATTTTCCTCTTTTGAGGAACCTCCAAACTGTTTTCCACAGTGGCTGTACCAATTCGCAAGCCCATCAACAGTGAACGAGTGTTCCCTTTTCTCCACATCCTCACCAACACTTGCTGTTTTTTATTTATTGATGATAGCCATTCTGACAGGTGTCAGGCGATATCTCATTGTGGTTTTATTTTGCATTTCTCTGATGATTAGTGATCTTGAGCATCTTTTCATATATTTATTGGCCATCAGTATTTCCTTTTTAGAGAAATATTTATTCAGGTCTTCTGCTCATTTTTTAATTGGATTATTTTCTTGGTATTGAGTTTTATGAGTTTTCTATAAATGTTGGAATTAACCCTTTATCAGATGTATCATAAGTGAATATCTTCTCCCATTCAGTAGGTTGTTTTTTTCGTTTTGTTGATGATTTCCTTTGCTATGCAAAAACCTTTTAGTTTGATGTAGTCCCATTTATTTATTTATTTTTTGTTCCCCTTGCCTGAGGTGATATATCCAAAAAGAAATTACTAGTAGCAATTTCAGAGTTTACTGACTATGTTTTCTTCTAGGAGTTTTATGGTTTCAGGTCTTAAACATTTAAGTCTTTAATCCATTTTGAGTTTCTTCTTATATATAGTGTAAGAAGGTGGTCCAGTTTCATTTTTTTTGCGTGTGTCTGTTCAGTTTTCCCAACACCATTTATGAAAGAGACTACCTTTACCCCATTCTATATTCTTGCCTCCTTTGTCATATAGTAAGTGAGCATATAGACGTGGATTAATTTCTGGGCTCTCTATTCTGTTCCATTGATAAATGTATCTGTTTTTATGACAGTACCATGCTGTTTTGATTACTGTAGCCCTGTAGTATAGTTTGATATCAGGTAGTGTGATACCTCCAACTTTGTTCTTCCTGCTCGAGGTTGCTGTGGCTATTCAGGATCTTTTATGGTTCAATATAGATTTTTGGATTATTTGTTCTAGTTCTCTGAAAAATGCCATTGGGATTTTGATAAGCATTGCATTGAGTCTATAAATTGCTTTGGGTAGTATGACCATTTTAATGATGTATATACTTCCATTTATTTGTATCTTCTTCAATTTCTTTTTTCAATGACATAATTTTTCTGAGAGCAAGTCTTTTATCTCCTTGGTTAATTTGATTCCTAGGTATTTTATTGTTTTTGATGCAATTGTAAATAGTATTGTTTTCTTAATTTCTCTTTCTGAAAGTTCATCATTGGTGTACAAAAATGCAACTGACTTCTGAATATTAATTTTGTATCCTGTTACTTTATTGAATGTTGATCAATTCTAACCATTTTTTGGTGGAATTTTTAGGTTTCTCTATATATGGTATCATGTCATCTGAAAATAATGACAGTTTTACTTTTTTCTTTCCAATCCATATACCTTTTATTCCTTTTTCTTGTCTGATTGCTGTAGCTAGGACTTCCAACACAATGTTGAATAGAAGCCGTGGACGTGGACATTCTTGTCTTTTTTCTGATCTTAAGGAAAATGCTTTTAGCCTTTCCCCATTGAGTATGATGTTAGCTGTAGGTTTGTCATATATGGCCTCTATTATGTTGAGGTATGTTCCCTCTATTCCCACTTTGTTGAGAATTTTTCACATAAATAGATGCTGAATTTTGTCAAACACTTTTTCTGCATCTATTGATATAATTTTTATCTCTCAAATTGGTAATATGGTGTATCACATTGATTTGCAAATATTAAACCAAACTCGCATCCCAGGAATAAATCCAACTTGTTCATGGTGCATAATACTTTTAATGTACTGATGAATTCGGTTTGCTAATATTTTGGTGAGGATTTTTACATCAATATTCATAAGGGATATGGGCCTCCAGTTTTCTTCTTGTGCAATGTCTTTGTCTGGTTTTGGAATCAGAGTAATGGTGGCCTCATAAGAAGAACTAGGGAGACTTTATTTTTCTTCAATTTTTTGAATAATTTGAGAATAGATGTTAATTCTTCTTCGAGTGTTTGGTAAAACTCACCTATGAAACCATCTGGTCTGGGGCTTTTGTTTTGGGGGAGTTTTTTGATAACTGATTGGATTTTGTTAGTGATACTTTGGTCAGTTCATTTTCACCTATTCTAATGGTATATAAGCCCCAAATTCTAACCACCTCCTTGAGTCACATTTTTCTGTGAATTCCCATGTACATACATGAATAAAAAATCTTTTTCTCTTACTAATCTGTCTTTACCAGTTTCTTTTGCAGGCTATCAAATATTAAACCTAAGAAAGTAGAGAAAATGTTTTTCCCCCTCCACAACTGAATAATTTGAAACTGTCAAAAATTGAACTATACAAGAATATTTAACAACATGGAAAAAAATCTACTATCTCTTAAGTTGAAAAATAAGATCACTCAGATGTAAAGTCAGATCTCATTTTTGTAAATATGTATGTTTGTACACATGCATTGAAAGCTTAAAAGAATGTTTACTAAATTGTTAACAATAATTAGCTTTTAAAAAAAATTACCTTGAGAACTAGAAGTAATTTTAATTCTTCTTTTTATTCTATTTTACATTATTCGAACTATAATAATATATATATTATTTTTTATATTGAAAGTATGAAAATATTTTGTTTTTGAAAAAACAAGTATCTATGAATACCACTTGTAGAGCCATATTTTTTTAATTCACCCTAAAAAAGTAAAATTGAACTTAAAAATTTAGCTATGAAAATATTGTCATATTAGCAAAAAAAAAAAAAATGAAGAAAAAAATTCCACAATGAATGATTGAACAAATAAATAATATCTGTAAAGGGGATTTTTACGATCATAAATATTATTTCATGAAAAAAGATATAACACAGAAATAAAAACATCCAAACCTATAGAGAATTTTTATAAGAATTATTTGAGCTAAGCTGATGGCATCCTGGGAAACAAGATCTCAAATGCTCCAGAGAATGAGTTTTGCAGTTCATTTTATACATTTGAAATTAAGGAGGGAATGTAAGGAAGATTACAAGAAGGCAAGGCAGGAAAATCTCTATGATTGGATTACAGCATAGGTAACAAGATTATGTGTTATACAGCTGAGGTGTGATTACCCACCAAGACCTGTTCAGCTAGGAATTTGTGATCAGATTATCCTGTGAGGTTACTTTCAGTCACTGAGATTTGTCAAATCTATTTGAGAGCCCCCTTTCATTCACAATGTGTACAATATACAAACTGGGAAAAAACAACTTACAAAACAATAAATTACAGTATAACTCCATTTTATACTTTAAAATTACACAAAATATGTTTATACTTAGAAAATAATCTGGGAAATTTTAACAAATGTGGGTGGAATTACAGATGATTTTAATTTTCTTATTTTTATGTATCTATATATTTATTTTTGTATAACGAACCTGCATTCCATATGTAATTTTTAGAAAAAGAAGTTGGGAGTTTGGATTTTATTTGGGGTTTCTATTTTGTTTAGTATAAAAGTTAATGTCTCTAATTGGGATTTAAGACTTTTCTTCATTCCTTGCTATCTTACTTTAGACTGCTTACTATACATGGAGAAAAGTATAAATTATTAAGGTTTTATAGTCATGACACAAAACATAAGTGTACTACATTTTAACACAGAAGACAGA
The DNA here is from genome assembly GCF_902729225.1 of Pteropus medius. Classification (NCBI taxonomy): domain Eukaryota; kingdom Metazoa; phylum Chordata; class Mammalia; order Chiroptera; family Pteropodidae; genus Pteropus; species Pteropus medius. The sequence continues at coordinate 19,331,851 of NW_024344240.1, forward strand.
GGCGATTTCTTAATTGCCATATTGTTTTCTTAATGAGTGTTCATTTAGTCATTATTGAGTGGCAGATTGTCATTAGAGAATGGCTCTACTGTAACAATGCCTCTACAGAATCCTATGCTCCTCATGTGGATGAAAAAGGGGGTATGAAGCAAGTTCAGTGACTAAAAGTAACTTCACAGAGTGATATGATCATCAGTCCCTAACTGGGCAGGTCATGCTAGGTAGTCATGCCCTGAACTTCTTTAGTAAAATGTTTTTAAAGAAGACCTGTCCATTGTTCTTGTGCAACTAGGTTAACACACCTTTGAAATGCCAGAGTAATCCTCTTTTTCAGACCCCTCAGTGGCATAAGCACCCTCAAGGGAGCACATAATCTTGTTGTCTATCCTGCACCTTGCTTTCTCCCACCTTCATGTAATCTTCCTTAGCTTCTTCCTTAATTCCAAATATATGAAAGGAACTGAAAAACTGTCATTGTTTGGCGCATTTGAGAACTTGCTTTCTGCCGTAGCATCGGTTTGGCTCAAATAAATTCATATGAATTTTCTGGACATTCTTACTTGGCACTCATAACCATGGTAACAAAATTTCCTTGAGAATTCTTACTTGAAAACCTGGCAAGGAGCTGAAAAGTACTGGAAACACAGATGGACATTCTAATGCAATACATTCATAATGCTATAATCTGAAAATCATGTTTATAAAAAAATCATTGTCTTTCTCAAAAAAATTAAAAATAGAATTACCATATGATCCAGCAATTCCACTTCTGGATATATATCCAAAAAAATTGAAAGCAGGGACTTGAACAGATATTTGTACATCCTTATTCATAGCAGCATTATTCACAGCAGCCAAAGGTGGAAATAACCCAAGTGTCCACCCACAGATGAATGTATAAGCATATGTATGTGATGGAAAATGGATTTCATACTCTCAGTCATGGTCAAAAATTAAAACTTTTGTGTTAGATCATTTGTCCAGGTATGGGGATTTGAAAAAATACAACAAATTATGAATTAGTTTTAATTTTTAATGTGTATCTAATAGCAATCAGCGAAGTCAGCAAAACATGGTAGAATGCAAGCCCTTAGAATTCCTACTTCATCACTGCCCTTCTCAGAAGCATGTCTCTTTCTGAATTCACTTTGTGGATGACAAAGGGGTTCTGTAATAAATCTAACCAAAAGTGACCTCACAGGATGATCTGATCATAAATTCCTAGCTGGGCAGATCATGGTTGGTAGTCACACTCCAGGCCTACAAAAGGTTTATCTTAAGCCCAAGCAAGGTGTCTATTGTTTCTGTGCATCTAGGTTAGTACATCTTTGAAATGCCTCTTTTTTAGACCCCTCAGAGGCATAACCATCCTCAAGAGAGTATGTAATCTTAACTCTCCTGTAGTCCAAACCCCACCTTGCTTTCTCCCGCCTTCATATAATCTTTCTCACATTCTCTCCTTAATTCCAAATGTATGAAAGAAACTACAAAAATGTCATTCTCCAGAGCATTTGTAATCTTGTTTTTCAGCGTGTCATCAGTTTGGCTCAAATAAACCATAAAAATTCTCTGTAGGTTTAGACATTTCTTATGTTGACAACTCCAGCAATCTCCAACAACCTCCACGATCTCCATAGGATTTCCAGCTCTCTTTCCTTAATGATAATCACCTGTAGGCATATACTGGACTAAAGTATACTTGAAATCTAAGTAGTAAAGGATATGTTTAGGCAACAAATAGAGTTCTTAAATATTTTAAACTACTTAAGTAAATAAATATTTTCCTAACACTTCGAGCACTTTAAATTTTCATGCTTAGTTGTTGACATGCCTACCATATCAACATAGAAAATCTTCTCAATTTCTTGACCCAAAGGTCAAGAAGTGGCCCAGTGGGAACAGCGTTGGAGGTCAGCCCAGATTGATGTGGGCAGTCAATTGACACTGAGTAGAAATATGAACAACCATGTTAACTAATATAATTTTCCAAAAGAAGCCAGAAATTTCTATTTTTACATAAAATCTCCTGTTTCCAAATCTTAGCAACAGATTCAAAATAATTTTAAACACTTTAGAGGACAAATAAAATGTGTCTGCAGACAGCCCAGTTTTTTACCTCTTCTCCAGGAAGTCCACTTGATAAGACTTCAATAATTAACCTTTGAGGCTATCTTAAATTTATCCCATTTCACCTTCACCCTTCTCTTACCCCTAAATTAACTATTTTCTTAATCTGGGTTACTAGAGTAATTTATATGTATCTCCATTAAAGTGCTCATTACAATTTGTGATAGCCTAGTTACTATTGTTTGTTTTTTAACATATCCGTCTCCCTTGCAACTGATAATTATTGTTTAATGATGAATCCTGAGCTTAATGCTCAGTTGGAGTTTGAGGAAATCATTTTGAGTCCCAGCTCTGATGTGAGACAACTTTGTTGAATCATTTGACCTTTAAGCTCAATTTTCACATTTAAAATGTGAGTCAATAATAATGGATAAAATGGTAGCCACATTATTAGCTACAGCAAGAGAGAGTGAGTGAGGTATTTGCAGTCTAACCTTCCCAGAAGCCCTCAGGAAGAAACTTTGAATGTAGGAGGATTTTTTTATTAGCAATTATAATATATGGAATATGGAGAGTTTATGTGTATCATCAGGCACTTCCTAGATGCTTATATGGCCCCACAATCTTTACAACAACTCCATAAGGTAAACACTATCATTATTTACATTTTACCAGTGAAGAAAATAAGGCTTAGGGTGGTTGAATAGCACCTCTACGAAGTGGCAGAACTGGAATCGAGATGTCCCACTTCAAAGCCAATCTCTTGAGCACACCCCTAACTTGCAAGAGCATAACATCTCAGAACAGGGTCTTTTCCTCAGTCTTTTCCTTAACACAATATGGTGAAAGGGCACATACACTCTTGTGTCTTTATATCCTTTATGCGAAGAAAGATGCTTGAGTTTAGTTACAGAAAAAGTCCATAAAGAATGGCTCGACTAGACGGATGGTTCACTGTGGAGACAGGGAAAAGGGCTGCCTAGTCAGGGATTTTAAGCAGATTTCTCTGAATAGACAGAGTTTGAGAAAAGCTTTCAACAAAGGAAAGAAAGGAGCTTAGGAGACTGAATCAGGAGCTTGCTCATGCCTTCCCAGCTCCCACCCTGCCCAAGTTGTGAACAGCATGACTACAGATGCTATGCCATCAGCCAAGCAGGAACTAGGGCCAGGGATGACAACTGCCCTGGGAAAGGTGGAGGCTGCTCAGACTTCAGGAAAGTCCTTTATCTTGGTGATGGCAAGTCTGATCATCCATCATGGAAAGATAAATATGAAAACTCAATAGATAGCCATCAGCTAATGAGCGTTTACTTCACTAATGACGTTTTTATTTCATTTGCATTTAAAGGCTAATCCCTAGTTAGTAGTTGGTGCTTCCCTTGTACATTTAAAAGAGCTTCAACAGTGTTATTTCCAAAGGAGAGTAGAGAGTAGGAAGTGGGGGGCACCATCCTAAACAGTTTTCTCCTTGTTGCCATTATAACTCCTTACCATTTATTTTTAAATAACAGTGCATAAGAAAAGGAAATAAAACACTCACAGGGACATTTGCGAATTCAAATAAACTTGGCAAGGGCTATTGGTTATTTCATGTATGAAAACTATTTTCACAATTCAGGGCATTGATACATGAATGCGATGGCATGTCCACAGGAGCCTGGGAAGGCTTTGGGCATATGACCTAGCTGAGGAGGAGCCAGAACGTATATCCAAGGTTTGTATTCTCTGAAGATAGAAACAGCTGGGAAGGGGTGTTCCTGCAAGGGTGTATTTTGACCGATGCTGAAGAGATAAAAAAAACAAGAGCCAGAATAAACCAGATTAAACTAGATAAGGAGAGTAGATGGGACTTCAAGAGGTGCCAGGGCCAAGAAGAGAAAATGTCTTCAGTTGTTAGGGCATGAGGTCAGAGGGATCCCTGGGAGGACCTACTGGTCAGCCTTTAATGTCCCATAGAAAAAGTGTGGTTGCTCCAAGCCACTGAGCAGATATGTCTCCCCTAGGAAGCATCCAGATATTTACCCAGTAGTGCAGGGGGTGATTCCCCTTCCCCCGCATTTTTCCAGAAGAGGTGAGCATAGCAATGTATTGACAACTTGAAATACAGCCTAGCTGACTGGCATCACAGGAGTCGACCAGCCTACTTTGTGGAGGATATTAAACTTCTTGCTTCCCACTGAGTCAAGCCAATGTGGTGTCCATGCCCTGCAGTCTGCCATGGATAAAAAAGAAAGAAAAGAAAGAAAAGCTGAGTTCCTGAAACTAAGTGTTCTAGCAATCAGAAGATTGCTAAATCTAACCAAATATTGGTAGCTGGGCTTACTTTATCCTCAAGACAATCTTATGAGAGACATACTATCCTTTTTGTCTACGGACAAGAAAACAAAGACACAGAATGGTTAGGTAATCTGCCCCCAATCTATCAACATTTAAAAAAAAAAAAATCTGTGTAGCTCTACAACGCAGATACTTTAACACTAAGCTGTACTCTCTCACTCAATGAGATAATACATGGAAAGTTCTTTGACAGTGCCTGCTGTAGAGAAAGGGTTCAATAAATATTGGCTACTATTATTATACTCCTTTTATATACAGACATCCATATCCCAGTTAAAAATTATTAGTTAAAATTAGTTGAAATTACTATGCAGCAATAGACAGCTAATACATTATTTCTTCTAGAAAACTTCTACTGACCCTTAGCATTTTGTACTCCCCTTTATCATAGCATCTATTATATTCTAACTTACATACTTTCATCTCAATCTCCCCTTCTAAACAGTGAGCTCAAATAGAAGGGCTGATACTGTTCCTAATTTGGGGGTTCCCTGGATTTAGCATAATGCTGCAATTGGCATGGACTTAATAAGTGTACGTTATTGGACTGAACTATAGCCACTATATGTCCTTTAAATATATATATAGTCATCGTTTCTGATTTTTATGAATCCAGGTTGTTTTTGCCATCTATACAATTAGCCCTGCTTTCATTCAACTAGTATTTGGTTATTAAAGTTAATACTAAATCTGTACTATCCAAGACCTTAAACACATCTTTTTTATTTTTGCAATAGAGTCATATCAAATTTTAACAGAAGAGATTAAGTAGTATGTAAGGTAGCAACATTCCTGTGCTTTCAAAACCATTGTGCTATTAGCCCAGAATCTTCCTTTTGCCCAAATAAGATCAAACACCTAAAGATGAAAGTAGTTCACCAGTGGTAAAGGTAAAATAATTTCCTAGGAAATATTGCTTGAGTAGGTTGTACAATATCAGGAAGTTGGGATTAAATTAAAGGTTATATTTTTTAACTTTATTGTTATTAAAGATGTCTATTCAATCTGTGGTTCATTCTGCACTCTCATCCTGTGGAGACCAAATTAATCGTTTTTCCTAAAATGTAATATAAAACTTGAGTGATCAGTGACCCTTCTTATTTTGTATTTGTAAAATAAGAAATTCATTAAACATGTGAACTTCTTAAGTAAATGGAAAGCAGTCCACATCGATGCATCCTTCATCATGGTCATTACCAAGGGATTCACCATTCTAGAAAGTTCTGTCCTCAGGAAATATATAAAAGTCTACTTCATCATTTCAAAGTTGTCATCTATTCTTGCTCCAAAATATAGTAAAATCCAAAAGAATTCCTGTCAATATGTCTCCAGATGCAACCATTCTGAAGAGAAGTTTGTCAGTTCTGAGCGAGCTGAGTTTCATCTGTGTGCATTGACAAGTACATAATCAAAAGTGTGGGTGGTGGGATAGGGATCTTGGCTTTGACACACAATGGTAACTCAACAATGATGAAGTTGTAGAATCTGACACAACATCTCAGGTTATACCTTGTTGCAGTCTAGACCAAAGGAAATACCTAAAATAAACTAGATGAGCATTCAACATCTATGCAATAAGTTCAAGAATTAAGGGTGAGAATGGAAACCATCTACCCCTTGGGAACACAGCTTGAGAACCTAGGATTGAAACTCTCTAACCCCTCTCCCCTAACTTATTTTCTACAATACATTAACAGAACTTTACTACTCAATTGTCTTTATCATCATCTCTTTACTAATCCAGGAAACTCTTGCTCAGGCAAATAACTAATTGCTCATGATAGGAACTTCTCCAAAAGACCCTTCACCTCTTCAAAAAGAAGCAGCAAGAGACAGTTAATGCCAAAGGATCTTCAAGTTTCTCACTTCAAAATCCTTTTCTTGCTTTTTCCAATCCTAAACTGTTGTATCATTATCTTTATCTAATCAGAACTACTTATTGAAAGACCACCTTAAACCAAATTTTCAATTCTCAGTAAAATCTTACCTTGCCCTTTCCCTGTAGAGACATTACCCACACTCTATCTAGGTAGTTATCTGCCTCACCATGATAAACAATAAGCATTGCTTTGTCTTATTAACAGGTTGTGTTCATCATATTTAGAAAGCCAGCTCTTGACAAGTGCTTAGTATGGGTCTCATAATAAACTAAACAGTTGGAGACTGACATATGACCTTTAAGCTATTTCCCCCAAGGTATCAGTGACTGTCAGTGTTTCAATAGTTCCACATCTGGACATTTAAGTTTCTGCCTGGTCCAGCAATTGCCACACAGTACATTTTGTCAGATGTCGAGATGTTACTTGCTTAAAAGGAAAAAAATTTCTATGGTCAAACAATAAGTCAACTGCTGAATTAAAGATAAAACCCATTATTTTTTTACTGTGGGACTTTTGGGGCTTTTAGTATACTACTCGGTATCGAAAACATCCAAGAGGGAGTTATTAATACACAGCCTTTGCAAAATATATTTGAATGCTTTGTCCTAAAACAGCTCACTAGATTGTCACTGGATACAACATGGATGGACAGTTTTATCTAACCTAACCTTCCACCCTGCCCTTTATCCGCAGGCCACTGTAAGAGAATATGGCCAGATAATAAATGAACACAGCTGTCTTAGCACTCAGCGATCAGCTCTGCAGGAATTCTGGGCAGCCCTGCACCATGTGGGCAAGTAAGAATGAAGGAAATGGATCAGCCTGAGTCCTGCCAGCCTTAGATGATGAGGTCTGTGTGCCCCGAGCCATGCTTAGGTGGTTAGCTTCCTCCCGGAAATGGAATGCTAGCCATCCACCATCCTGCTGGGAGTCCCTCAAGTCTTGTCCACACTTTGGAGTACCAGACACAAACTGGCTAAATATTTCAAGTTGCTGATCTTTGCTTAAGGAAGTTCCTACTGGCCTAAACCAGTAGGGTTACAATGCAGTGGCATGTGACACACTCTGCTTCATTAACAGCTAAAATCCTCACGCTGTTATCTTTTTTCACCACGCCTTTCTACTAAGATTCTCCAGTTAAAAGACATCTTTCTATCAGCATTTACAAGTCTGATTTCTGTATCTGGGGGTTGAAGAGAGGAAATCGACAATTACTGTGCATTTTCTTTGTGCCTGATGTGACATAGGTACTTTACATGTTTTATTTCATGTAAGTCACACAACTACAAAAAATTCTAACAGTGAACATTTACAGTGCTTATCCTGTGCCAGGAACTACTGTGAATATTTTATATATTTTAGTCACTCAATGCTAATAACAACTCTATGTGGTAGACATTGTAATTACCCCCACTTTAAGAAACTGAGGGATTCAGAGGTGAAGTTGCTTATCTAAGGTCTCAGAGATGGTTAGTGGCAGGGCCAGATTTGAACACAGACAATATGTCTAACCATTCTATTATTATCTGCCATCTTTTGCCCTGTTAGATCAAAGTTCAAAGAAGTTACATGACTCCCTCAGAGGTACTCAGGAAATAGAAGAACTGAGACCAAAATTGATGTCTGCTTATTCCCAAGTCCTTGTTTGTCCTCTAAATCTCCATTAGTTCTTAAAGCATGGTCCCCAGACCAGCAGCATTAGTATCAACTGAGAACTTGTCAGAAATGCATGTTCTTGGGCCCCACCCCAGACCTACTGAATCTAAAACTCTGGAGTGGGGTCCAGCAATCTCTGTTTTAAGAAGCCCTCCAGATTATTCTGATGCAGGCTAAGGTTTGGGAAGCCTTGCTCTACACCAAGCTACCTTCTGTAGAATATTGAAACTTGAGGTCACCTTCGAGGGCTAGAGAGACTGTGTTATCTAGCTGTTAGAAGCTCTGAGAAGCTGACGGAACCCAGGCCCGCTACTAACTGTCTTGCTAAGAGACCACTTGGTTAGACCCAGCATATTTCGTTGGCTTGTCAATAGCCAGGCCAGTGGTTGCTCTTTTTCCCCTGAACCATTCACAGAGCAGGAAAATAACTAGAGCTTTATTCTAGTCTATGGTCAAGAAGACCAGTTTCTCTTCATGGCCATCCATGACCATAACACTCACTTCTCAGATACAGAGATTCTCAATGCATTTCCGTTCAATGTTTCCCCGCTTTTGCCTGCCAGTTCTGTGTGTTCCTATCTGTAACCTTGCTCATCTCTCAGTTCCTCCCTCTTCAGGAGGAAACACTTCTGTGGCAATATGGTCAGCTGATGCACTGCCCTCCTGGTTGGTATGTTGTGCAATGAAAAACTTCTTACAGTTCTAGAACCGAAATTTTGTTTCCTTTTTTGCTGTAAGGGTCAGTTTAGTAGTTATACTAATGCTTTCATCACCCTCTGCTTCTTTGAAATGTTTAAGATCTCAGCTTTCCCCTAAATCGAGCTGTCGTCAAGAGTTTTGGTGTATATATAAGAGATGGAACAATAATGTGATTTTTATAAAGGCTAAAAGGAAGTTAAGAAATTTTCGATGGCTCAGGGTAGGAGCTGGAAAGACCTTTGACTCGAGAGGAAAGACCACAGAGTCCTGAATTTGTGGCTAATAGCTGTACCACAGGGAAAAGAGAGGGAGCCACAGATAAGAGGAAGGAAGAAACTAAGCTGGCTCAAAGCACTTACTTGCAGTCAGAGATCAAAAGCATACTACTCTTTAAAACATGTTGTCCTTTAACATAAATTAATTAGATCATTGAGTTTCTATAGGCCATATATTCCAATGCAGCATCAACATGAAGTACTTTAGTTTTCCTTTAAGTCTGAGGGTGGTGAGGACCTCCTGGTGAGAGAACACACTGCATATTGATTGACTAGAGTTGCAAATAAGAGAGCTGCAAAGGAGCTACCCAAATCTCATTCATCTCTGTTCTTGTCTCTTGATAGATTTTGGGTATCTGTTGGTTTGTTGGTTTGTTTGGTCTTGATTTGGAAGCTTGGTTTTTATTGGCCCTTACTGAAACCAGTACCAGAAAGGGGACTACATTAAGAATCAGCAAGGCTGACTTGATTCATCAGATAGAAGTGTATGCAGTGGTTGAGCATGGACTTTAGATTCAGGCAGAATATTCCGTAGCTTGTGCTGTCTCTAGACCCTGGTGGTTGTCTTGAGGATTAAGTGAGAAAATGCATGTAATTGCAACATGACTGCTATTATATTCAACTCACACTCATCGGAAGTTTAGTGGGTGCTTGCTGTGTGCTGGTGAGGCCCTTCGGGGTTACGGAGGGGCTCTCTGTGGAGGGCAGGTCTGGTTTGCACCATCATCTGCCCCCCGACTCCAACCTACCCAGTGAACTTGGACAAACTCCTTAAGTCCGTGAACTTCCATATCTTCTCCTCTGAAGAAACATTCATCCTCCAGGGGATCTGCGGGGAGCAAGTGAATTAGATCAACTGAAATTTTCAAACTGTTATGCTAACAAGAGATAACATCATAATGTGTTATATAAGTAGAATACATATTTTAAATTTTCTAATTCTAATATCGGCTGAACTTTTACTACCGTGGTATAATAGAAAGAAGTCCTGAATTTGGAATCAGAAGACCTGAATTTAGGTCCTGGTTCTACAATTCTATCATTTATTAGCTGTGCCACTTCGGGCCACTCACTTAACCTCCTAGGGCTTCAGTTTTCTTATCTAAGAATTAGGCTAACATTATCCACCCCACAGATTTTTGTAACAAAAGATGTTGGGGTGGGGGAGTGTGGAGGATACTATATGTTGTATCCCCAAACGCTACCCAAATGTGACTGCCATTAAAAAGAGAGATTAGAGGTACCCACTCCAGAATGGGTTCCCTCTGCTTCTTGAATCACTGCACCCTCCAGATCACCCAGAAACTACAGTCTGGATTCCTCTTGCCAACCTCTTGCCAAGATAGCTGCCCAGAAGTTTCAAATTTGGTTTGCGCATGTTGTAAGAATAGTAGTTATAATAAAAGCCACTATTTATTGGTCACTTAATGTGTGCTTAACCTGTAGTAAACACTTCACAAATATTATCACAAATAGTCCTTACAGCTCTATGAAGAAGAATTACTCTTCCCAGCTTGCAGATAGACTCAGAGAGGTAATTGTCCAGAAGTCACACAGCTAATAACCTGAGATGTTAACTAATACTCATGCCCACATACTTAATCACTGTTATTATCACTATTCTTTTCTTCTGCATGCCCCTTGGAAGAAGAATGAAATCTATTTGGGCCAAAGATCCCAAATCCTGACTCCTAAATCCTTATATTAAATTCATGGAAAATGCCCAGCACACAATTTAAATTATGATCTGCTTTCCTGCCCTCACTCTTCCAAAATAACCACAGTAATAAAAAACGATGTAACTTCATCTCTGTTCCTCAACCTTAAGAGTTATAAAAAGTCTGAATCATAAATAACAGATGCTATTTCTAGAATAAAATCCATTTTGGTTAATTCTAAGGTTTTTGAAAATATTTGACATAAAATATGCCACACACACAAATACAGTCTTTAAATCCCTCCCCCCGCCTCCCGCCCCCCACAAAAGCAGCAGAGAAAAATTTTCCCAGGACCCAAGCTCAAAATATTCCTGATACCAGATACCTCCACAAGCTGGGCTATTGTTAGTGGGACAGAGAAGCTGCCAAGTAGCCAAACCATTTATTTCCACTCCACATTTGGTCTGAGGCCAGATGGTTGTCTTTCAGTTTTTAGAAAGACCTTCTGGGATGAGGTAGACCCAGCAACGACCATATGTGATTATCATGGCCTGCAGGGTATAGACAAAAGGTAAAAAGCCTTTGTAAATGGCCAAGATCTTACTGCGAAGGCTAGAATACTCTTTTTTCAATGCAAAAACAGAAATGGTCTAGATTGATCTTTGCTGGGGGAGGTAGGGAGTCCTAGGTCAGTGGTCCACGTCATGTTAATCAACTTCTGATGCAGACAGTGTCCTTGGGCTGTGGACCTTGAACAACAAGCTTGGTCCCGCAGTTTGGTCACAGTATAATTATGCTTGTATTATTCAAAGTGAGTCTTAAAGAATGTTACGATAAGCTTGTAAGAACCCTACGCCAAGGAGACGCATGCATGTGCATGCCTTATTGAAATAGTGTTGATACAGAAAGAGAATGTTGAAAGGGGAGTATGTGGAAGGAATAAGAAAGGAAAGACTAATGTCTTTTGCTTTGCTCTGCCAGATTTTACATTTATAGTCTTCTCTAGAAGAAGAATGATGTATATCCTTGGCCTCCAATATGGCCTGGGGTAGGAAATGGAAGCAGTAGAAAGGGAAATGCTTGAAGTCACTGAAGGTCCCTAGTCCATTCATTCAACAACTATTTATGGGGGGCCTACCATGTACCAGGTAAGGTGCCATGTGCTACAGATACAAATGACCAACAGCAGGCATCATTGCTGTCCTCCCGAAACTTGGTAAAAGTGGAAGAGATGGTCAACAAAGAGCCACATGACTATACGAAAAATTGAAGTTATGACAAGTACTAAATAGGAGTGGTCATGTTGCTTTGAGAGCCTAAGTTAGGAGAATCTGACCTACTTAGAGAGGTCAGCAAGGGCTTCCCTGAGAAAGCAATGCTTCTACTAATATCTACAAGATGAGTAGAGGTTAACTAGGCAAAAGTATGGGGATGGGAGGCAAAGTCCGGACCAAGGGAACAGCAGATGCAAAGACCTTGTGTTGAGATGAAGTCATCTTGGTGGGAGGTCAAAAGAAATATCACCTAAGTGTGACCATGAAAGCCCACCAACCCCTAAACATCTCTGCCTATAATGTCTAAAATCTCTCCATTATTAAGGCATGCTTTGGGTTAAGATGATTTTTCCCTTGAGGTATTCTTTTATGATCAGAAGAATACCTACTAAGTCAAGTGAATGGTTTTACTTGATCAATTTTCTTCCTCATAGCACAGGTCATGGCCACAAGTCCTTGAGATTTATACAGGAATTTGAGTAGTATTAAAGAAAAAATTTCAATTAGCAAAATGATACTTTGCCAGCAGGTAGGCACTTAATAAGGGAAGTTTCTATGAAAATTAAAGAAAAACAAAGATTAATAGTTAGAAACCCAGTTTCTGAGCCCAGAGGACAGCCAGTCAGGATTTTTAAGTTTGAGTTTTAAGCATCTCTAGAAGATGAAGTGAGGATGGCAGTGATCATCTGATGAATTTTGCAGGTTTGCTGCTGAATGCCTCTGGTGATGGCATCAGGTGTTCCAGTGAACTTTCTGAATGATACATAGGACAGAAGGCATAAAGGTTGCCCATACATGATCAACTGTGGTCATCTTTTTTAAGTTTATATCAAGCCATCCAGCTTCAGTTTATAGAACTTTGTGAAAGGGGCAGTTTTACTTTCAAATTGAAAGGAAGAGAAATTGGAAACATTAATTTGGAAAGTTGTGGCCAGATATTGGAAGAAACTAGAAGAATTCCAGATTTAGCAAGGACTGGCAAAACATCCAAGACAGAACCCACAAGAGTGCACTATAGTTTTCCATTGAAATAAACAAAAAAATTCTTTCTACGGTCACTCTCATTTCTATCAAAGATAATCAAAGTAAGACTAATTTGTTTGAGAAGTATGTCTGGTCTCATTAAATTTGGCCCGATTATTTACATAAGTGCGGCAAGAGCTTGCACAAGTCCACTATAAGTTCGAGTTGCTGGAACTTTTGAGAAGGAACCCCAGATTGGTCTTTTAAAAGCCTCTCAAGGCTAGGAAAACAAGCCAAGAATTCACTACCATATTTCGCCTGCGACAGATAGTAATTTAGTTGAATTCTTCCCTTCTCATTGTCCCCAAGATATCCTTATACACCTGCAAGATGGGAAACCCTGCAAGCCAGATACGGCTTTTCCAAAAGGGGCTTTATAAGCATTGGTTCCTTAAAGTCATCCCTAGTTCCTTAAAGCTATCTGGTCATGGCTGATTTGATGTACATTATTCTCAAATACGATATTTCAGTCAAAGCCTTGGTAATACAACCAATATTTCCAATTAAGTTTTGTTACAAGAGCCGGTTCTTATTGAACTTATGCAAATAACGATATTGCCAGGAATATAAGAACACTAAAAGTTTCCACATTCTGTAGAGATCAGACAGGAAGAAAAATTAAATGTTTCAATTCTGTTTACAAAGGTATAATTTATGAAATTGCTCTAAATTACAGATAGCTTAAAAGAAAAGAGAAAAATGTTTCCTTAAATCTGGAAAACAAAATATCAAAGAGTCAGCAATGTTTCAAACAAGTCATTAAAAAATTATAATCATCCTCATGAGTTCATCAGCCTCATGAATAAATTCTTGCTCTGCTTGATCTTGGATTATCAGTTTTATGAACCCATCAGCTTCTTCGTTAGTTCTAGAAATTCTTCGGTCCAGTGGCATGGCCTTAAAGTTATCCAAGTGATGCCATCATGGGTCATTCTCATGTGTAAATGCTTCCGGAGAAGAATCAGAGTGTATATAGCTGTGAATGACAAAAGACTTCAGATGGTCATGGTTAAAGTTCCAATGAGAGTTCATCTGATAAAGAAAAACAGTTATTTCTGTGGTATATAACATTTTAACATAATAACTAAACAATGAGGGTATGGCAAATTTCTAAGAACTTCACATACAATTTCTGGAATATCTATATTAGTAACAGATCCATGTATATATAACCTAAAAGGTTTATTAACACTTCTTTTTTTGTGCAAACATTCAGATTTATTTTTATTTCTTCTTACATTGGTGGGAGCCGATGTCAAGAACCTAAAGACAAGCAATAATTTTTGTTTTCTACCTCTTAGCTGGATGAAAATAAACACATGGTAGCATTTGCATTAGGCAAGACTTACTTTTTTCCATTTCACAAGAGAGTGCAATATTACCCTTTCTTGAACAAAATGACCAGGTTACTAAAGGGAACCACCCTCAGAGGAAATGTTTAATAAGCATATTTTATTTAAATAAATCCTCCAGTAGGAAATAAAGAATTCTTTGCCTCTACATAGAAGAAAGCACAGTAAAGTTATCTGTCAGTTTTATCTGTGCAGTTCACCAACGTGTCACTGGCAACATCGATATCTCCACATCACTGTTCTCCGACAGACTCTAAAGTCTCAAAATTCAGTGTCCCCTTTGGCTTGTTTCTCTCTCGATTCCACCCAGGCCTTATTAATGGTTTGTTTCATCTCATCACCAGCTTCATAATTTCTCTTTAGAGCATTCACCAGTCCCTCACTAGGAGCTGCTTCAGAGTCATAGCTGGGCTTTTCTTGCCCTCCTCACCTGCATCAGGGTCGTCCCACCACGTGTTTTCCGCTTTCTTTCTACGTAAGATAATCACTGTATCTGTCCTGACTTTTTCTGAACTGCCTTTCACAGAGATGGGTTTCAAGAGATTGTTCACAATCACAGAGTAAGTAAGTCTTCCCTTTTACATTTTTTACCAAAAGATCGAATGACCTCTTTATGACATGCACCCTCACTTTCCCATTGGGGACTTGATGGATGCCAGTTAAGGTAATGCAGATTTTCACAAACTTATCTGACTAATCTCATTCATAATTACTGATTTTCACTGTATATCCCATTGTAGTGGAACAACCACAGCGGCTGATTTCTCATTGTCAAGAAGTTTTGCTTTCTCTTGTGATTTCTGCTGTTATCTTCTTGATTTCTGTCTCAGTCTTAGATTTTTCAGCTGTAAGGGCATCATACACTCTTTTTCTAGTGACCTTTTCCAGCGCCTTCACCTCTTCTAGATCTTTCTGTAGCTCTTCCCCAGCTGAAGCCATGGGTGGGCTGGGTCAGGCAAGGCCCTAGCTGCAGCTCTGGTGGGGGTGGGAGCAGGGGCGGGGGTGAGGGGTGGAGAGGGGAAGGAACAGGAAACATCATACCAGCATGAGTGGCATCTCCCACAGTTTCTTATTTGACAATGCTTCCCACGTAATTTAACATACCAAATAAACCTATTTAGCTTAACATCTTTCTTTTACAAGGTGAGAGTTTTTTCAGGAGTGCTCTAGGAAATCTCAAAGTTAGTTTGAAGTCAAAAAGACTCCAGTTAGAATTTGATTTTAGAAAGTTGTCAAAATGTCAAAAAGTTTGAACACTTGACTAAAAAAAATCACAGGTCACTGTGAAACAATACTTATGCATTTAACCAAAGTGACGATTAAAAGATTTCAAAGGCAAACACAAAGTCACACAGTTGTAAAAACAACAACAACAAAATAAAACAAAAACTTAGCTCTTTTAATATTGAGAAGACTTTGTTTTCTTGAGTAATCAAAGACCCGATAAAGACAACATGAAGGACAGGAAATTCCTTTAAAACACAAAATCTTGATTTCCTAGGCAGATTAGTTAAGAGGTAAAAAAAGAATCTTTTTACAATTTCTTATTAAGAGCGGACCTGTAATCTAAGAAAATTGTGTTGTTTTAACAGAGAAATCCAAGTTCTAGTTTTGCATCAGTGTACTACTTAATTTAAAAATTAAGGCTAATTTTTAAAAAACTCACATAAATAAATCCATCCGATCTTAGCCAGCATCAACCACACAAGAAAAACTTCCATTTCCATGAATCCTTTTCCACCCTCAAAAAAAATTTTTTTATCTTTTAAGTTTTTGTCCTATTCTTTTCTTCTTTCTCATTCTGGAACAGTCATTTTAATCAGGACAAAATTACTCTCTTTTTCCCCTGGAAAAAAACCCACATATCTTATATCTTTCTTTATCAAAAAGATATCTTTCTTTCCTTACATGCAGTTTTTTTCTTTACCCTTATTATTTCTAGTAGATTCATTTACAGTATTGATTAGATTTTTAACTATTATTAATCCCAATTTTCAGTAAAAAATAAGAAGTAGGCAATTGTGAACTACTTGTCACATACTATCATTCTGTAGCAAATATATGAATTCATCATTTTATAATTTCCTGGAGGCCTGTGTCTTTTTTATAGCACAATTTCTCATGTTTATTAAGCTTTTTTTAAAGTATATTTAGCTTTTCTATACTGTATAAAAACAATATTCCAAAAGTAAACTTGAGCTTATATTCACCAATTAATGTTTCAATATTTAATCTTACTCAGAAATGACCTAGATATTCAATAACTATCCATCATTAACTTATCTTAGTATAGCTTTATGGTTCAAGTTATCAAAAAGCTTTTTGCAACTATTTTTAAGTAGACATATTATAAAGCATAATTATTGCTGAAGTTTATTTATAAACTTCTATCCCACGTTTATCTATTTAAATCACTTATTCTTATAATTATGTATATATATTCTTATAATTATGTCTCATGAAAATTTTATGAGACATTAAACAAAACTAGCCATTATCTTAAGTTATTCTTCTTGTTAACAAATCAAGAATGTATCAAAAAAATAATCACAGGAGCAAAAGCCTAAAGTTAAATATGCCTGACTTGCATCAAGCAATTTCTTTTTATTGTACATTTTGTTCTAAGGTTTGATTTATAGTGTTATAATTGTAAACATCTAGTAGAGATAACATAAGCTTGTTTGATGAGTAAACCTAAGTAGGAAAAACTGAATATCTGCATTATATTAAATGCTGAAAACTCTGAAGACATGCCTTTTTTAATTTACCAATAATTTTAAAACTAATTTTATTTACTAAAGAGTATCTCAGACCCTGTGTACTTAAAAAAACACTTGGTTTATTTTCTCTATTTCTGAGAGTTTTAGCAAAATTTAGTTTATACAAAAGCTTATTTCCTTCTAAATTAATTTTAATAGAACTCCCTTGAGGATGCTTATAAATTAATTCGGTAATACCATTTGGAGATGGAAAAGTATCGCGTATATGTAACATACATACATACATAAACATATGAACAGATAAAAGAGATCTTATAGCTTTCATTCTAAAATTTTAGACATGAGTAGGTAAAACATAATAATACAAACTCATTAGTTTATCTCCACTTTATATCTTTATCTGAATTGTTTCCAGCAAATGGGACAAGTTAAGGTTATATGTGTATCAACATTTATGAAGGAGACTTTAAAGATTTTCTTTGCTCTAATATAAATCTGATGGAAGCTATTGACTAAATTTTAGGGCAGTGGCTGAGGAGCTATCTAGCAGGTGTCTGGATATCTTCACTGCACATCTGAGTAAACGAAACAGCCATTTATGTTTCTAGATTTTTTTTTCTTTTCAGCCTCTGGTGGTTGCTTTTGGAGGTCCCCAAGTCACTTGAGAGTCCCTGATGGAGGGTAGAGGGACTTAAATTTCAAGTAGGGAACTGATATGCTAAAGTGGGAAGAGAAAAGTCTGGCAGGGTGAACAGAGGGATGGAGGAGGTAGGGGCTTGAAGGAGGACATATAAAAGGATTCAAGGGAACTAGAGGGAGTATTGAAGGTGGTAAGAGGAGGAAGGGGGAGCAGATATGATGGGAAGAGAGAAGTCTCAGAAGAGCCAGTTTGGAGAGATCTCAAGTTTTCCCCAGAGGCCAATGAAGTTCCAAATTATCCTCAGCAAAATCATGCCAACAAGAAAATTAGCAGATGGAGCTGGCAGAGCATGTAGTTAGTAAGAGTTCAAGAAGGGGGTTTCTGTTGTCTGAGACATTCCCATGGAAGAAGCAGAATCCAATAGAGAGAGCAGAGAGGCCTTCCAGAGGGCTCAGAAGACATCTAGACAAGAAAATTAGGGACTAATCCCTACTAAGGAAATCCAGGAAGGAGAGACTTCCAGCTCAGCAGGTACTTTTCAAACAAGGAAGCCTGGAACTCTAATATAGCTTACATAGAAACCTGGGACTCTACCCCAGCATCTGTTTGCCTGGGACTCTGACTTGGCTTCTGGAGTATACTCAGAATCTTAGGGTTCAAAATCTGTCTTCACCAGCTTCAATGGATGTCTGTCTGACATGCTGGTTCAGGAGTCAGACTCTCCGACAGATCCCCCATCCGTCAGTCAGGAGTGAAGACAAGGGCTTCAAAGGTGTGCTCTTGGGGTCCTGGGTGAGAGGCCTGAGGTCCAATAATGGATTTGATGCTATCACAGCACCAAGTAACTGTTTAAAAAAATTCCACGACACTTGTTAAAAATGATAAGGGAGATTTTATTTAGGACCATCACCATAGGTGTAGGGAGCACAGTGATAGGATTTTGTTGCAGGGGAGAGAGGAGATTGGGATCAAGTCAGAATACAGCATGGACAAGTGGGAAGTTACAGCCAAGGAGGAGGTGGTGCAGTGGATGGAAAGTCACTAAGAAGAAACATCAGGGGTAAGAGGGTTTTAGCTAAACCTACCTAACAGGATCCTTGTTGAAGACAGGCCAAGGTGATCAGACATTACCTGCAGATGGTAGAAGCTGAGAAACCTGATCAGATATGGAGGGTGAGGGCTTTTGGTTAGACTGACTTTATCAGGGTTCTTAATAAAATTAGGTTTTATAAGGAGGGCACAGAGAGCCTAAGAGAAGGTTCAGGAGCCTAATTAGAGTTTGGTCAAGCAAAGAATCTGTCAGTGAGTTTATTTTAAAGAAGAAAAGAATAATAAAAATAGGTGATGGGGAATCCCAAAGATAACACTTCATAATTTTCTAAATTTAACTTAATACCATTCTGGCAAGATTCATTAAAAGTCTGATCCCAAAAAAATCATGTAAACTTCTGCCTTGAGAGAGATTAACGAGGCCTCAGAATAGTCTCAGCTTTTGGGAGAAATCCATGAAAGGAAGCAATCCAATGAAAAGAGCGAAACATTGTGTGGTTAGAATGCTAATTACTCATCGTAATTAACCTAACCCGATTCCCCTGCCCTGAATCATTTTTAGCAGCTCAAGTATCGGTTCTTGTCCTGAAATATTATAACAGAAGTGTCTCCGCCATGGCATATGATGGAGCAAGTAAATTATATTGGCTTTCAGCATTCGGACCTGAATTCAAATCCTGACTCTTCAGCTTAGCCTTGTGACTATGGGCAGGTCTTCTAACTGCCCTAAACCTCGTTTTCTCAACTATAAACCGCGATGCATTGTTGTACCTACTCCACAGGGCTGCTTTGACAGTGAGATAAAATAATGTATTAAAGTGCTTAGTAAATTGCCTGTTATTCAGTCAGCACGTAACAGGAAAATTTGAAAAGAAGGGATAGGTGAGGGGATTTGGCAAAGTCTAGAAAAAATGTATTCCTAAGATATAGAAGTACTGTGGGTTCCAGGTGAAGAACCAGCTTGGCAAAACGGCACACACACCAAGTCTCAAAAGAAATTAAGAAGCCTGAGAGAAACCTGGCCTGCAGTTCACAGACAAAATAGAAACAGCCCTACCCACTTGTGTTTTCTCTTCAGACACGTGAGACAACTTTGCTGATGGGAAAGAAAAATAGCAAGGGCTACCCAGGTCTTACGTTGTGTGTTCTGCCTGAAGAGACCTGTCATATTGAAATAGAATTTACAATTGAGACTTGACCAGGGCAGGATATCTGTTTGGGGAACTTCTGGTCAGAATAATGCTTAGGAAATTGAAAAGACCTTAAATAAGTGGGAATAAACTGAAAGTTGGGCAAAAACATGAAAGGAGATCGATCGCCTTCCACGCCAGTTGTGAGCTGCAGCCCATAAGACTGGCCTGTTAGAGATGAATTCATTTCTTGCTGGAAAGTTCCTTGGCTTTGTCGAGCTTGGCCTGGGGTACTCGACGTTCTCAGGCTTGGCATGGTTCTCTTCAGTAAGCTTTTCTCTTCCTGGAAAAAAAAAAATGCAATACAGTAAAGAGAGGGAAGCTACATAGTGAGAATGCAGAAGAATGTCTGAGACTGTGAATCATGGGGAAGAGAATTTCCGAGTGATTTTTGTCAAGGAGAAAGGGATTTCTTTCTTGAGCCCCTGTATATACAATTTCTTAAAACACTTTCTTCTGAAGTTTCTGCTTGTGTTTCATCTTTTAACATGTAGACACTTTGGAAACCTGTTTCTGTCTCTGTCAGCTCTTTCTTCTCACACCCAGGCAGCTGTGAGAAGCATTTGAATGGGCCCAGCAAACGGGGCTAATAACACCATAAAGCTATGCCCTATGCATTTGGGAGGCTAAGGTCTGAGGTGATTGTAAATACGGTAAATATAAAATTTAAAAAAATTATACCATAAATACTATTACAGATTTTAAATGCAGAAAATGACTCATGATTTCCTGGATGTTGCAGCTCATACAGTAGTAGTAATACATCCGTTGAGTAGCCTGGTGGCCCGCCTCCCTGAGGTAACCAAGACAAAATAAACAGAGAGCCTCTGTAACATGTTCTATACACCTCCATCGAGGGTATTGCCGGCATCAAGCATCCAACAGCTCCATCGAGGAAACATGGCCAAAACTCCCACCCACTGTTACAGGAAGCAATACTAGAAAGTGAAGATGGCTGTGAGTGTGTCAAGAAAATAAGATCATGTCTCATCATGCATATGAGATTTCAGGACCATTTAACGTACAGAAGATTTTAGGACCGCTTAGATTCACAGGATAAAATAAATGGACTAATTGTAGTGTAGAAAAATATTTTATGTTTCAATGGAAAACTATGCATATCTTTCTATAGCATACCCTTCCAGGTTATGATATTCTAGCCCTGTTCATTGCATTTGAGTTATTTTGTAAAGTTTTGTAAAGTGTAAGTAACTGATAGATACGTAATTTCTATCCTGTCTGGCAATGATTTAATTGACCTTATCCTCCAACTGTCCTTGGCCCTTTGGAAAAACCTGTTCTGTCTCTATTTGCAATTCATCTCAATGTTCCTTTACTTGTATAACCTGGTGCTGTTTTCATTTTTCCTTTGAAACAGTTGTTCCCGGTTGAATAGCATTTCTGCCAAAAGAGATATGCTCAAGTCCTGACCCCTAGTACCTGTGAATGTGACCTCGTTTGGAAATAAGATCTTTGCAGACGATTGAGTTAAGATGAGGTCATTCTGGTGGGCCCTGATCCAACATGACTGTGTCCTTATAAAACAGGGAAATGTGGATAGAGAGGCAGACATGCACACAAAGAGAGTGCCATGTGAGGAAAGAGGCAGAGAGCAGGGCGATGCATCTACAAACTGAGGATTGTTAGCAAACCATCAAAAGCTGGGAGAAACATTTGGAACAAATTTCCTCGCCTCCCTCAGAAGGAACCAACACTGCTCGTGTCTTGATCTTCAACTTCTGGCCTCCGGATCTGAGAGAAAAGAAATTTGTGTTGTTTAAGCCACCCGGTTTGTGGTACTTTGCTATAGCAACCCTAGCAAACTAATAAGCCAGTTATAACGGCTGCCTATTTTCCTTATATCATATGAATAAAATAAATTGTTTAACACACATTCACTTTATATCTATATGAGAGTCATGAGTTTACCTTTTTCTAAAAATTATCTTTTCATAAGATAAATGTATCTTCTGCTGTCCCTCTCCATGCCTAAAGACTTCTCAGCCAGGACTATCCCTGAATATACTTTTTCTCATTGAGTTGTTGGGTTGCACAAGGCATCACAATATATCTTTTTAAAAATAGCTCCTAATTCGGAGCTTAACTAATCAAATGGGTTCCTCCCCTGATTCAAATAAAAGGATGGGAAGGAAATGAAGTCCTCACAGCTGCCAGGCTCTGTGCTGGGCACTTGGCATTCTGTATGATAATTTTTAAATACCTACCCAACAGTGGTAAATTATCATTTTGTATGATAATTTTTAAATACCTACCCAACAGTGGTATATACCTACCCTTTGGTGGTAAAAGAATTCTAGCATTGGACCTGTAATGTTCACCTTTTCACCTAAGTCTCAGGGAAGGGGACCCTACTTTAACTTTCCCTAAAAGTAAAACCTGACTGCTCTAAGACTCCCATGTGGTCTTAGTTTCCTTGCCAGTGATTGATCAGACATGGCTGGGAGGTGGGGGCAGAGGAAGAGATTCCAAAAGGAAAGGTTTCATGCTCTTAAAAAGAGTTATTGGGAGAAAGCACACCCTTTTTATGAGTCTACACGTGATGCCTGGAACCGTGGCATCCATCTTGTGATCATGACAGCAGCTAGCTTGACGAAGGACAAAATTTATAAATATGACAGAGCAGAAAGAAGGAAAATCCCTGGGTTCTTAATAACATTTTTGAGCCATTGAACTAAGACTGGAGATAATAAATTTTTTATTGAAGCAAGTTGCATGGGAGTTTTCTACTTCTTATGTCTGAAAACATTCTATACTCGAAAAGATATCTTTGAACATTCTCATTTTACAGATGAAAATCTGAGGTTCAGAGAATTTATAACTTGCATCTAAGGTAACTTATCTAAGGTCACACGTAAGATAAAACTTGTATCCAACTCAAACTTTAGACCTATCCTCTCTCCACTACCACTTATCTCCTCTATGTTTATTACTGGTCACTAAAAGGAGATTAATTTCTCCTGGTTTTTTGTTTGTTTGTTTTTATCATTTAAAATGTCATAGAAAGCCATAAGGCCTAGTGGTAAATGGCAAATTTTAGTGTCAGGCCTGAATTTAAATCTGCTTCTATGTGACCGTAGGCAAGTCACTTAACCCTTTTAAGCCTTGGTTTCCTCTTATGTAAAATGGAGATAGCAATTACTATAATATAAGGTTGAGATGAGGACTTATCACAGATCCTGACACATTACACACATACAGAACAAAATCAGTGGCTATTACGATTCCTATTATTGTGCCATGCAGTGTTACCCTACCTCTTCAATAAGCAGCTGGCATTTTGATTGTAAAAAGAAAGAGCATCTTGTTCCCTATACATAGAGTGATGTCATCAATTTGACTCCAGACTTAATAGAGACCCTCCTCTCTCCTTGCTAAAACGAGGAGCTCCCCCTCTTCCTGCCCAGAGAGCCACCATCAAAAGAGCCCAACTCCCCAGGAGCCCCTGACATTCCTTGGTGGAGCCCAGCCTGGTTCTGTCTCCACTCACATTACCCTCCTCCCCTCAGGGCCCCGAGAGCTTTGATGTTCATGTGGCTGCCTGGCAGAGGCAGAAAGATAAAACCCCACTTGTTCCCTCTCTTCACAATAAGACCTTTGGCAATTTAGAGGAGCACAGAGATAAAAGACTGGGTTTTTTTTCTCTTTCTTTTCACTTTTTTTTCAATAACAAATGGTGGTTTGTCTTTAATAGCCTGTTTCTTCAGAGCCACACCAGCATCAAAGAGCATGAAATACACAGAAAGCCAAAGCAGGGGAGAGCTGTCCCACCCTGTGGGGAATTCACCTGCCTGAAGAACAAACAACAAATGGAGAGGAGAGGGGAGCTGTGTGCAGAGAACATCTAAGTTCACACCCCCACCCCATTCCCAAAAGTTTGTTTTCTTAACATTTACATTATGCCTCTTTAGGCTCAGCACACAGACAAGACAGGGACAGGGAGGGATGTGGAAAAAGGAAAGTTCAACTTGTCTCATGGATAAATCTTGAGTTGATTTGACATCTTCTAGTCCAGAGAGCTTAATGTGCTGACAGTGAGTAGGCCTGTGTATCTGGAGCATTCGTTTGGGATTCACAAGTCTGGTGTCAGGCTCTGCTCCAAGTCCATGTGACCATGTGCAAGTGGAGGAAGAAAATAAACTCACCCGCATAACAATGAGGTCTATTGTTTTTTGAGTGTGTCCTATGCGTCAGGTCCAGTGCTAAGTACTCAATATGTAGCAGCTGTGGAGTAGGTTGAACTACTTTCCCCACTTTACGGATGTGGAAACTGAAGCTTAGAGGAGTCAGTTTTCCAAGGTCATGTCCTAAGGGACAGGCAAGAATGAAACTCACATCTGCACCAAAGTGTGTATTCTTAACAAGATGTTATAATCTGCTTTCTGCAGGGATTGTGAGTGACTTTGAAAACTATCAAGCAAGATACAATTGTCAAGCATATGTTACCTGTTGAGTTGTATCTCTAAAAAAGATTTGTTGAAGACCTAACACCTAGTACCTGTGAATGTGACCTTCCTTATTTGGAAAGAGGGTCTTTGCAACTATAATCCAATCAAAATGAGGATGTACTGGATGAAGGCGGGCCTTAATGCAATGACTGGTGTCCTTATAAGGCAAGGGAAATTTGTTTACAGAGGGAAGATGGCCATGTGAAAATGGAGGCAGAAACTGGAGTGATGCTGCCACAAGCCAAGGAACACTGAGGATTGCAGGCAACCACTCAAAGCAAGGAAGGAGCAAGGGAGAATCCTCCCCTAGAGCCTTCAAGAGAACATGGTCCTACTGACATCTTGATTTTGGACTTCTGGCTTCCAGAACTGTGAGAGAATAAATTCCTGTTGTTTTAAGCCACCAAGTTTGTGATACTTGGTTATGGCAGCCCCAGGAAACTAATACAGCATCTGTCTTTGTGAGTTTAGAAAGAGAGAGAGAGAAGGAGAAAGGGAGGGAGAGAGAGAGAGAGAGAGAAAGAGGCTGTTTGGAGGTGGGATGGGGGGGACAAGATACTAGCCACAAAAGAGAGAGAATGAGTAATGAATGTAGTGAAACGAGGGGCTTAATTGAAGTAAAGGGATGAGGATGAAAAAGAGAACTGAAACAAAATTCGATGAGTCAGCTCCTTGAAAGTGAGAAGAGTCAAAGAAAGTTCCGACATTGCCTGCCAGTGAGGGAAGAGATTGAGAAAGAGCAGGATGCTGCCATAGTTGGCTCGATGACAATGACCTTGCCCCACACCACTATCCCCACCCCACCCCCAGCCTTCTCACACCTCAACAAGGCTCTTACGTCAGACTCTTCTTCAGTTACTGCACTCAGGGAACATGTATTTAGCACTCAGAAAGTGACTGGTGCTGAAGGGGGTGGAGGGAGGAGGGCCAGAGAGCAGCACTAAGGAGCAAGGATCTAGGAGCCTCATGATTTTTTCAGCCTGATTGCTCTCCACCTTCTTCTCAGCCTAGAAAGCGTGTAGTCAGACCTCTAGCCCATCCCAACTTGGATGGGGTATTCACTGAAACCCATGACACATTCCACATCCTTTTATCATAATTCTTGGGCATTATACTGTGTGTGTATATTTATATTCATATAAATTAGATAGATAAATGATAGATAGACACTTAGATATCTACATATAAATATAAATAAATATAGATATAGACATAGATACCTACAAAGACAGATGATTAATAGATAGATTTGATAGATAGATAGATAGATAGATAGATAGATAGATAGATAGATAGATAGATAGAATGGCTCCTCCATTAGATTGTAAGCTTCTAGAAGGCAAGGCCAGCATCCTATTCAATTCTGTCTGGTCAGTACCTTCACAGAGCCTGATGCACTTAGTTAATCAGTAAACAATTGGTCAATGAATGTCCAGGGTATTCTAGAACAAAAAGTTTTAAGTAACTGAAAAATAGGCAAAAGTTATAAACATACAATTGACAAAATAAAGAAACATAAATAGCTTTTAATCATATGGAAAGATGCTCAACTCTAGTCATAATATGAGGAATACAAGTTAAAGCCACAGTGAGAAAACGTTTCACCTCTCAGACCAACAAAAGTGTGACAAGATATTGTGTTGGGAGGCTGTGGAGGCTCCAGCAGTCTCATACCTGTTTGCAAGAATGCAACAGACATAATTATAAGGTCTATTAGGCAAAATCTATCAAAATTACAAATATGTTTACTCTTTGTTTAGAAATCCCACTTCTGGGGAGCATCTGTTGGATACCTCACAAATATATATACCTTCAAACAAAATGCAATCTGCACAAGCACTGTTTGCAACAGCAAGAGATTTGAAGCAATTCAAGGGTGCTTCTCTAGAGAATGGGGAAAATAAACTATGGTGCTTGAATAAGAATGAGGAAAATAAAGACTATATTTGTATTTGCTTAATTTGTATCAGGAAACACTGAGAGGAGCCGTAGGAAACTAATGAATGTGGTTCCCTAGGAGCGAGGAGGGATCAGAGTAGATTGCTGGGGAGAGAGCAAGATTTCTCAAGGCATGGTTTTCACATCATTTTGATTCTTGAATTATGTAAATGTATTACCTAGTCAAAAAAATAATAAGTTGAAAACAAAAAAGTATATAATGTTAAGTAATATGTAGAAGATAGAGTTGGAAAAACAGACACTTCTCTTGTACACTGCAGGGTGGCTCATGAAGAAGAAATAAAAAACACTCAAAGGCCAGAATAAATTAAAATTTCAAAATAGCATTAAAATTTGCCTATTGGTCAACCAATTTCCTGGAAGATTAAAGATGAGATCTATTTTCCATAAGAACAAAAAATTGGGTGAATAAACAATACCAGTCAAAAGCCCTTGAGCCACCTGAAGGAAAAGTCCCATTGCCCATTGTAGGGAATTTCATATGCTCAGGACACAATCTGCCTAATTCACCCTTTTTCCCCCTGCCAAACCCACTGAAATTCCATTTAATTCCTACTTTCAGCCTTTCCTAGCCATTTACAGCCTCTTTCTCAAACCCAATATCCTTCTGTATCTTGGATTTTTTCAGAAACCACCCCATCCATCAATGCCATCTAAATCTCTAGCTCAATATAGTCTTCATGTTTTTATTTAAAAACCTAGATGCCTCATAGGAGTTCAATACCCTGCCCAACCCAGGACACTATAACTCATTAAACCCCATAAAAGATAGAGACGATCGTAATGCATTTTATTAGCATTTTACAGATGAGAAAAGGAAGCCTGGAGATGTGGATCACTTTGTCTAAAGTTATGCTGTGAGGAGAAGCAGAGCCCGGACAGAAACCTGAGCAGTCTGACTTCAGAGCCCAGTCTCACCGATGCTGCCTCCCCTAGATGCCCTCCCCAAAAATACTTTATGGTCTATAGACCTTTCCTTCTGCTTCTCATTCCTCTGTTCATGCGTTCATTTGTTCGTCAAACATCTATGGTCACCTTCTGTGTACTGAGCATTGTGCAAGGTGAAGAGGATATAAAGACTCTGACACAGACAGGTAAACATATGACCCCATAGACAGGAGGTTCTGCAATGTGAGCCTAGGAGAGGCCCCCAACCCATTCGTATATCTCTTTTGTTTTCCCACCTATGCTCAGGAAATCTTCACTTGGTATCCTATATGTGTTGCAACTGAAAAATCACCTCCATAATTATTTTTTCAGCTAAAGTAGGGAACCTAAACAGACTTACATGCTAACAAGTACCAGACTGGGTCATGGGGTCTGCTCTCCTATAATCTACAGTTTTATGAGTGTAATTTCATGTTGAAACAAAAACAAGAGTATTATGTATTTTCACGTCTTACCACAAGAATCCAGGTTGAAAACAAAATGGAAAAGAGATCTAATCTGATGCTACTTTTCACAGTAGAATTCAGAGGACAGAGCAAGAAAGAAGAGCCCAGAGATCTTACCTGTTGCCTTTAAATGTCCTTTTCCTTATTACAGTCCAAAGGACTCATGCTCCTAACACCACTGTGCTGAGTTAGAAAGGATAGCCTGCTCATTAGATATGCAGTCTTCCCTGTGATCTACTCAGTCATCATGGGGCAAGAGTGACTGCCCATGTTCCATCTCCCAAAGCAGTGAAACTAGTCACACAGACCTGAGTTCAAAGCCAGACCCCACCACTTTCTAGGAGATCATTAGCATCAACTACCTCATCTGGAGAATGAGGATAATAGTGAAGGTTTAATAAGCTAGTACATGCAGAGGCTTTAACTTCAGGCTTGACTCAAATTCAAAGCCTTCTTGGGATACTTTCATAACCAGAGTCACTGCCGACTTCCACAAGCACACCCATCCAGCTCAGCTCCTGAGCTGATTGCGATATATCCAGAGCCCTGGCCCTCTCTGCCCAAGGGACCTGCAGCCGTCAGCCTGGCCTCTAGTGCTGCAGAGAGAACAGACTCTGGGTCCTGAGGAAAGAGGGACTCAAAAGAGATAGGGATTATTTCAGCTGCGGTCACACAGGCTGGAGGTAGGGTTACAGCGTGAGTGCAGGCAGAAGGAAGTGCTGTAGGTTGGAGGCAACCCAGCATCCCCAGAGACAGACCAAGTCTGTAGTTAGATGTCAGCAAAGCAGCACCCAGAAAATAACTGTGCAAAGTTTGCTATTTCCCACAAAGCACCCAGCAAGTTACCTTGAGAGGGGAAAATAATCAAAACTTCATGAGACTTGCCTATTATTTTGTATGGTTTAACATTATTTTTAGTTTTAAATACATAGAGGCAATGGGAGGGAAGGAAGTAGAAGATGCGCATCTTATTCTTTCCCACGCTAGAACCCCCAAAGCTCCTAATCTGGCCTGGCCCATTAAATAACAAGATTTAACCTTGTGTCTCTTTATATTGAGGGTCAGAAACCCAAATGCCTACAGAGATCAAGCAGCTTCGATAAATGAGCATCTGTGCCAGGTGGGGGTGTGCAGGAACTGGGACACAAATGCCCCTCGGAAGTGGGACAGCTGCTAACTAGCCCTAGACAACTGTTGCCATAGAGAAGCAGAGTCAGTGTTGCTGGATCAATTTTTTTAAAACATACTGAGTTTATCTTAAGGAATTGGCTCACACAACTATAGGGGCCAGCATATCCAAAATCCATGGCGCAGGCTGGAAATTCAGATCATAGTCGATGTTGCCGTCGTGAGTGTGAATTCAACAGGGCAACAATTACTTGATGATGATGATGTAAGCACGGTGCTAATGTTACTCAATCACCTTCAGACACACACACATTGACAAGGAGAGATTTTATTTTTCTTCAAGTAGAAGTGGATTTACCTTCCTAGTACATAGTTTCATTATTGTTTAGTCATGTGGTCATAAAATTAAGCATTTATGTCTTTATTCTCCGATAGACTACAGGATGTTTTTCAAAAGGTTGCCCACAGACCACAGACATCAACATTTCCTGGAATGCCTGCTAGAAATTGATTCCTAGCCACCCCTGATCCACTGAATCTTTTTTTCTGTGTATGTTAACATTTGAAAACCACTAGACAGAAATTGTTTTTCATTTTTGTTCCTCAGTAACCAAAGTCCCCGACACCTAATGAGAGCTTAACAAATGTTGTTGAACAAATGAATAAGCAGTGTCACTAGTTTATCCTTGGGTTCTATTGTGATATCTGTAAAAAAAAAATCATAATATTAAACTTGCAATCTTGATTTCTGTGTTTTAAGTGTTGAGCAACTATTGTGTAATTATCTATGTATGTGTCAGCTTCACTAGACTGGAAAACTCCTTACTATTCTGTCATTCATGTATTTGCAGAACCTAACCCAGTCACTGGCATATGTTAGGTGCTCAGTAAATACCTGTTGAATGAATAGATAGATGGATGAATGTAGAGGTAGATGGAGCTACTTGAATACGGACTACCCACTGCCTGATTAAGGCACGCACATTTTTTTACCTGCTAGCCCTTGAGTTTTTACAAGTTTCTCATCCTATCTTATAGTAAGTCATAATTACTGCAGATATTAAGAATACATCTAGAACTTTCACTTGCTACACCTGAAGCATAGTTAAGAGTCTGTAACATGTAATTTCTGTAGCATTAACTATATCCCTTTTGTCTCTTTCAGAAAAAAATATATATATCATGCTGTTTTGGAGATGACCTTTAATCCTCTTCAATATGTAAACAAAACTATTTATAAGCTTGGGAGTTTAAACTATTACTATTATTGTTTTTAAATAAATTCTTTGTGATACCTCACAACCAATCCAGACTCAATACTGTGTCAAGATATTCAGGTTAAGAATAACTGCTATAAATCGCTTGACTTAAATCAATTGGTAAAGATTTCAGTTTCCAAAATAACTAAAATTAGAAAGACTGACGATACCAAGTGTTGGTGAAGATGTGGAGCAATTGGAACTCTCATATATTGCTAGTGGGAAACTGGTATTTACCCAAGAGAAATACAAACATTTGCCTACTAAAAGACTTGTACAGAAATGTTTATAGCAGATCTATTCATAATAAACCATAACTGGAAGTGACAGACCCAAATGTCCATCAATAAAAAAAGGATAAAATAGTGTAATATCTTCATACAATAGGATATTACCTAGCAAACTATCGATATATACAGCAACGTGGATGCATCTCAAAATATTTGTATCTTATTTCATGAATAGAAATTTCATAAGGCAGAATTAATCTGTAGTGGTAGACATCAGAAGAATGGTTGCCTCTGAAAAGGGCAGGTATTGATCAGAAAGGGACACAAAGGAACTTTCCAGGTAAGAGAAATGTTGTACATCTTGATTTGATGATTGTCACATAAATGTAATCATTCGTCGAAACTCACTGAATTTAAGATCTGTGCATTTTCCTGCACACAAAATACATCTCATTTGAAAAAATATGTGTTTCTATATCAGCCAGATATATCAAAGCATGGTCTATCTTTTATGCATTGTGGTTTCATTTTGAGAACCATATTTTAGAAATCTATGGCTTTAAACTATGATTCCAGTCAAAAGTGCCACCCATATCTCAACTCAATGCCATCCTGTCATTCTACAAAGGTATTACAGAATAGTCAAACGCCCTTCCAATACATAATCTATGCAAGCGCCTGATACCATTCTGGCTCTTTATGGTCATTAGCTGATTTAAATCTCACTTTTTAAAAATGTGCAGTGAAAATATTTAACAGGTGAGAATCAAAGTCCAGATAGCCAAGTTATCAGCCCAAGTTTATATAATTAATGAGTGATGTCACCAGGACCCAAACCCAGATCCCAAGCCCTTGCTCTTTTCTCTCCCAATGAACATGCACGTGCACACACACACCCGAGTCACAATTCTTTTCATTCTTTCCATTCTTTTATTCCTCTTTCCATTCTTTTATTATGAATCTATAATAACAGTTTTTCCTGTGAGCTTTTTAAATAAATAAATGAGGCCTTTATAAAGGGCTCTAGAGCCCATGGAAAGTTTTAAATCATTGCCTGAATTGTGTCGCCTCTCATTTTCAAACCCATGTTTGCTTTGGAATCCAGGGACTCTCATTTTCAAATCCATATTTGCTTTGGAATCCAGGGACTGGAATAATCTACTGAGGATAAATGAAGGAAGCTGCACAGCATTTGTTGGCCAAAGGGCAGAGAGAGTGTTTCCTTCTCTTTGTTCAGGTGTTAAAATAAAATTCTCCATTAGTCTACACACTGAAATATTGTCAGCATCTTTAGAAGGGAAGCAGACACATTGATTGCATTTCCAAATATAAAAGCTAAAAGCAATTAGCAGAAGGAAAAGAGTAAGAGCTTTATCTACAACCACTGGCTGCTGTTTCTAGCCATGGTCCTTCAGATATAGTTTCTGATAGAATTTTTTACTCTCGTTAGTGGTTTTTAACAGTAAATTTCTAAATTCACTGTTAAAAAACCAAAGCCAAGTTTATTTAATTCTGATCTGTTATAAATCACTAAGAACCCATACCCAAATGCCAGAAAAATCCAACTGACCCTCATGTAAACAGTGGGATTACTATCCCACAGAAATGTTTCATTAGAGTAATATCAAAATAATTCACTTAAACCTATTCTTGGCAAAACATAAAACTTTTATGAAAAAGAATGATATATAAGATCAAGATTGAAACAGTTGAATAGCTGCTAATGTTTCTAGATGATCAACTGATTAACTGATGCAGAAAAAGAAAAAAAACACATTATCACTATTTGAAAAAGCATGTTTTTGGTCCAATGTACTTCCAAAAATACCAATGCTCGGAAAATCATTTTACATCATTCACAGAAAACTCTCACCTATTTGGCCAACAAAATTGGAAGTTGGTTTCCAATCTGGTTTTAAGTTCTAATCCTATTTTCCATGAAAAATAGTTTGCACTTTAAAGAGCTCAGAATGATAGATAATTCTTTTAGAGGAAACTTAATCCTGTGGCTGGCTTATTATTAGAGATACAAACCATCTTAGGTATCCACTCTAAGCTAAAGAATCTTATTCCTCTCTTTGGCTTATGGAGCAAGGAAATAATAAAAGCTTCTCCCCTGATCTTATCACCTTCTGAGTTCCAACTTACAGAAAACACGATTTTCAGGACTGCAAACAGTCTTACAAATCTAGTCTTTCCTAACAGAATTAACTGCTCCATTTTCTTAAATATTAGCAATAAAAGTACTATGTGTAAATGTGCTTAAGATTTGGAAAAAGCTATCACAAGATTCAAAAGATCCAGTCCCTATGGACAGGTATCTTTTCATGTGGTTAAAAGTGGCGAAGCAATTTCAGGAGTGCTCAGGGAATAAAAAGGAAAGATTCAAAATAATAGAGATAAAGCAGAACCAAGAAAAAAATATTAAGTTTTAAAATACATGATTTTTGTTATGCAGGCAGTTTCAAATTGAGTAATTTAAGCTGAAATACTTTTTGATTTTGGTTCTCCCTAGGGAAAAATGCACAGCAGCGAAGGATAATAGAAAAGGCTGGAGGGCTTGGTTACAGAAGGTTTCAGTCCCAGTTCCATTTTTCCTAGCCCAGAAATTTGGGCAATAAAAACAAATTGATAATAACAATAATAGCTAACAGTTATTGAAGCTTAAAGTGAACTAGACAGTGTTCAAAGTGGTTTCTGTGTATTAGTCACTTAATTCTGTGAAGTAGTGAAGTGTTTAGAAGGATGGCTTCCAAAGCCACATTGCTTGGTTTTAACAGATCTCTCTTTCATTTATTTGCTATACAATCCTGGGCAAATTCTTCTTCTGTATAATTATTCTCCTAGGTTGCTTATGAGAATTAATGAGCTAATACTAAAATTAAGTGTCTAGAAGAGTGTTTGGCACAAAGTAGACACTCAACTAATATTTGCCATTTTTATTCCCATTTATGTTTAGGAAACAGACACAGAAAACTTGTTTGCTATCGATGTGGTGATTAATATCTAACAAATGAAACTATAATATCTGCCTCTTTATAAATAATTCCTACACAATAGTTATTTTCATTCTCTAATAAACAAAGAGATCACTGTGAAAACAACTATCCCTTCAATATTCAAAATTGTGCTTTGTCTAAACTGAACACAAAGAGTCCCAAGTATAGATTTCTAATATAAAGCACTTAAGCAGCCATCAGTGATTATCTTCCCCTTCTTCTTGCATTCCTGATCATAAATCCAAAGCACATCAAGAAATTATGCAGATTGAATGAAGACCTACATTCTTCAATAACTATTATATGAAAGTACCTTTCCAATAACAATCAGTTTACCGATCTGTAAAATGGGCAGCTCAAACTTGTCCCCACAGCAGGGTACTCTCAGGGTGACTTCTCCACTGTCCAAGTTCTGGTTCACTGGCTGGGAAGCCTCAGAAGCTTGACAATGAGCAGAGAACGCAGCCATCGACTAGGGACAGACCCCCTTTAACCAAGCTTATCGCCAACACCCATGTACAAAACTAGAATGCCAAAGGAGATGTAGCACACCAAGCAGGATGAGACTAGATTCATTGATGGCTATAATCACCCCCAGTGGAACAATCTGCATGGGAAACCAGGTAAAATTACAAACAGAGAAAAGTATCTTGAAGGAAAAAAAAATGCAATTCTTTAAGAAAACTGATGAGCTGACCCAACCAGGAGGGTTAAAAAGACTTTCCTGAAAACATGAGATGATCTGGGTGGAGGTCCAGAAGAGAGTAATAGGCATTAACTGGGAGAGCAGAGAGTGACCAAGTGGGTTAAGAGATAAGAGAGTGGTTCAGATGAAGGAAACTGCACGGCAAAAAGCTTGAGGCTTTCAAGAGTGGGAAGCATATGCATAAGAGGAATCTAAAGAAAGTCAGAGATACTGGAAGGCAATGAACCATTACTCAAAGCAGTCACAAGGCAGGGCGTAGGTAGGAAGGAGCTAGCCCATGCAGGACTTTGCCAGCCAAAATACAGATTCTGTCTTTGTCCTAGAATGAAGAGTTTTAGGATAAGTCGATGATTCTTGATAAGATTTGTATATCTAAAGATCACTCTGCCTACAGAGTCCAGAATAAGTTGGAGAGGACTAAGGAGGAGACTGGGAGATCAACTTAGGTGATCACAGTAGCTCAGGAAAGAGATGTTAGTTCCTTAGAGATTAGTGAAAATGAAGAGAAATGGATAGGACTGAGATATTGCAGAAACAATAAGTAAGAAAATGTTGTCCCACTGTGTGGACATACTACTCAGCAATGAAAAAGAATAGACCTTACTCAATAACAGGACAGAAATCGAGGGGCACAGTAAAGGGAATTGACCAGGAAAAGGCACAGGGAACTTCTGGGGGTGAAATCTATATAGTGTTGACAGTTACACAGGCACACAAATTCATCAAAATCCATCCAAATATATGTTTAAATGGTTAAATTTATTGTATGTAAAGTACATCTCAATAAGGTTGATTTCTTTCAGTATAGCTTAATTATTAAGCACATAGATTTTGTAATCATACAGACATGAGTTTGAATCCTAGCTCTACCATTAGTAATCGTGTCACTCTAGGAAAGTTGATAAAAGGAGAAGAGAAGATGGCTGTTTTGAGGATCAAATCAACCAGTTTAGCAGACTGACAAATATAAAGGCAAGAAGGCTTACTATTTAAATTTTATTAATTGGCCCAATGGGAATATTAGGTAAAGGAATGAACATTTCTTGAGTGCTTTCTATTATTAGACATTCTCATTTGATCCTAATGAAAACCCTAAGAGATGGCCATTGCTCCTATAGCTTTGAAACATAGAAATCTCCCAGGAAATGGTAACTTGGCCAAGGTCCTTCACAGAATTAACATAGAGCCCAAGGTCCTTGCAGTGATGAGAGAATGCCACCTTAGATCCACTCTCAGTAATCTGAGAGGAGGCGTGAGGCTCATCACAGAGGATTTTCCAAAAGGCGTGTTTATACATAGGTGCTCTGAGAGATGATTCAAATGGCATACAATTGGGCATTTCTTATTTTGCTTTTATTGTATTCATTGTTAAGGTTACTATCTTAGTCTTTTCGGGTTGCTATAACAAAATACCACAGATTGCGTAACTTATAAACAACAGAGGTTTATAAGTCTGGAGGCTGGAAGTCTGAAATCAGAGTGCCGGCATGGTCAGGTGAGGGCCCCCTTCCAAGTTGCACACTTCTCAACATATCCTCATATGGTGGAAGGGGACAAGGGAGCTCTCTCGGGCATTAATCTCATTCATAAGGGCTTTACCCTCACCTCCCAAAGGCCTCACCTCCTATTACCATCACATTGGGCTTTAGGATTTCAACACATGAATTTGGTGGCATGGAGTATGGGGCCAGTAGACACAAACATTCAGACCACAGCAGTCACTTCCCATTTGTGTTAGTAACAGTGGCTTTCCATTTATGGTGATGAGTTACATTTCCTTTTTAAACGAATTTAAGGTTGTTTTTTAAGTGAGTCAAATTAAAACTGTGAAGCAATTGATAGTACGAGCACTACTTGGACATATCAAAATTGTGAAGATGGTTTGGAAATGACTGAAGCTTGAGAAAGGCTGGACCAACCCAAAGAGAGAAGTGCTAAGGCCCCAAGATGCCAGAAAGGTAGTCCCAGGAAGCAAAGAGGATTTAGGCTGGGTCTTTGGTGATCTTAGCCCAAGAAGAGAATATATGCTCATGTCACTATTACTTCCCATTTGAGTAGTTGCAAGACATTTAGAGACAAAGCCTGGGCCCTGAGGAAGGAATAAAGATGGGGAAAGTGGAGAGACATGAGAGAGGGATGGAAGGAAGACAGAAAAAGAGCCAGAGTAAATGATACAGATAGGCTATTCTCAGTGTCAGTCCAGGCTCTGTGCTATTATCTTTCCACTTCAACTAGGGCAGCTTTTTGAGTAAAGCGAAAACAACTCAAAGCTTTTCTTAGAATCTCTTTTCTTCTACAAACTAGGGAGAATCCAGCTGTGAAATTACCATTTTCAGAAATGAAAGAATTAAAATAATGAATCTCCTTGTACATTAGACTTCACTCCATCACTGTCACAGGTGGCTTTGGAGATGAGTCAAGAGACAACAGAGTAATTGTTTCTAGAAGAAGACAGTGACGCTCTGTAAATTTAAATCCACTGCTTTTTACACCAGGACTTTTGTTTCATAAGCAAAATATTTTCAGAGCAGCTGGATGGAACACATGATATATTCTTCTTATAGCCAAGACTATATTTTTTCCTAGTCTCATATCCAAACTAATCCTTAGGGAGTTTTAAAAATGCTTATGGAATTTATTCTATGCCATATTTCCTCTTCTGTTTCTCTCAGTTGTCCTAATGTGTTCTAGCTTAAGATTGGGTCACATTAGCTTCTAAGTAACACCCCTAAATTCTACTTTGATAGTCATTCCACCATCACCCCCCAAACACACACCATCTTTACCCAAGTTCTCAGAAGAGATGTCCTAGAAAGTTTTTGTATTAACCTACAGAGTGAGCAAGAAGGAGAGAAGTTAAGAGCCTCATTAGACCTGAAAATCAGTCTGAAGGATGGAAGGGCAGGAGAGTGGTGATAAGACAGTGAGAGGTGGCCAGACCCTGGTGTCAAAGATATGACCTCAGAGAAAGAAGCAACCGACCACACCATATGGGTGGAGCCTTTGAGGGTGAAGGGAGATATTATAAACCAGAGAACTGTAGGGGTCACATGACGTAGTTATGGAGACTGCTTAGTTCAAAATGAATACTAAATGAAGATTTGCTGATTGAATCAATAAATACGTAAATGGTTGCCTGAGTTAAAGGGGCCATGGCAGGCTCAAGAGAGAGAAGGCAGGGAACTGACCATCCTATCCCACTCCCAGAAGCTTATTCTTATGCTTCTCCAGCCTTAGTTACATGTGGGTTGAAGGATAGAGGACGCATCAGGTATCGTAGGGCCCTGTTGTCCAGACCCATGTATTAGATCAATATGAGGCATGGTTTCTCTCCTCCTATGTTTTATAATAAAGACCATATAAGCACCAAGGGCTTTCTAAAATTGAAGAAGTTGAAACTCATTAAGATGAAGAGAGGCGAGAACGTGACATAGGATAACTTCCATAAGAACTAGTAAGAATGCCCTAAGAATTAGTCTAGTTATTGTCATAGATAATTATTTCATTTATTGAGAGGCTACTACCCACCTCATGGTTGATGCAGCACAGGCACCTGGTCCTAAACTGCGGTGTGACAGAGAGAGAGAATTGAGTGGAAAGCCAGGAAATATGAATCTGAGCCCTGGACAGACACTCTTTGTCTTTGGGGAAAATGGCATTTCAAGCAGAAAATAACTATGAGCAATCCCAGAGAGACAAGAAACAGCACATGCATTCAAGAAACTATTGGCAGCATGGTGTTCAGTTAAAGCATCAATCAGGGATGGCAAGATCTTAGGCTAATACTTAGTAAGCTCTCACTAAGTGTTTGCTGAACGAATGAATGAGAAGCAGGCAGAAACAGATCGCAGAGGACCGTATGTCCATTCTATGCTAAGAAACTTGGCTTTGTCTTTGAGCAACTGAGAATCACTGATGCTAGAGGACTTTACTCTGCCTTAGTGATAGCTAAGTGCTATGCTGTATAGAAAAATAATTTAGGAAAACAAGAAATGGCACAGAAAGACCAGTAACAAGCAATGGTCCTACAAAAGAGGAGGAACAAATGACTTGGAGAAATCAGAGCTAAAATACACAACCTTAGCAAATGATTAAATGAGAGGAATAAGTAGAAGGAAACTTGAATCATTGGCTTTTAAGGTGTTAAAGTGCTTGATAGTAACACCAATTTACTCAGAAAGTGCATGAAGAATAAGTGTAAAAGGGAAACTGCTAAGTTTGACTTTGGACACATTGAGTGGAAAATCCAGGTGGAAATAAACCATTTAAATTAATAAACATTAAAATAATAAACAATAAAAATTACATAAACATTCATTGAGCCTTTCCCACAGGCCAAGAGCTATTCTAAGAGCCCTACATATGTGAACTCATTTAATCCTCACAACAGGCCCATGAGATATGTACTATTACTAACGTAACTTTCTACAGAAGGAAAATAAGGTACAGAATTTAAGTAACTGTCCTGAGTTCCCAGGCTGGTAAATGGCAGAGTCAGACTCAAATCCAGACCATCTGACTCCAAATCCCACTGTTTCACCTTTGTGCAAATGAATCTGTATTTGTCATTTGTCACCTTCTGTCTTCTGGTAGAAACAGGACTCAAAAAAATAATCAAATTAAAATGATAATTTAATTTTTTAAACACACAAAATGCAAGAATTTCAACTATCAGATCATGAATGCTGTTATTGTTGATAATTTAATACAGTAGAAATATACATGCGGTCTTCAAAGCAAATAATATATGATATTATTTTATAGTCATTTGTCAAGTCATGTTTTTTATTTAATTTACTTAGAGTAAATTTATATCACATATCATTTGTTAAACAGAGAAAAAATAAAATTGATTTTTATGTGTATTATAATTATTACAGAACATGTTAAAATATACTTCAATATAATCTTTAATAATATATCTCTGTTAAACTGATTTTTTTAACTTAAAATTACTTCTTTGCTTTCTAATTACTTTGCAAAGATAATACAATGATTTTTTTTTAATTTCTAAGAATGTTCATGAGATTATATATAACTGTGAAATGGGTTTGAGTTTAAAAAGGTCAGGAACTACTGCTTGGTACCAAGGTATAATTTCTGCCACTTCAGGACATATTCCATCACCAAGAGACCTCCACAAACAACTACAATAAGAACAAATCTGAGTTCTTTTCCATTTCAATGTTTGTGGAGGGTTCAGCTATGACTTGGATCCCTTACTGCGTGATTAAGCATTACAGGGACAAAGCTCCGTGACTTTGTGGACATGCTCAGCTGATGAGCTACTCTGTTAGAAGCTCAATGCTATTTTCACTTGAGTTTAATCCTTCATAGGTCAAGATATGCCTTCTTTGAAAAGCCAGGTTCCATAGAATACACATGGGACACATTCTCAGAAATGGAAGAAAACATTTTTACTTCCTTCCCTGATTACCTAAGACTTTAGAACTTACTGTAACTTCAACAGCAGCCAAAAGAATGGTCTTTTCTCTTGACCCTTAGCTGATCTTTCCTTTCATTTTCATGAATTTTCTCCCTCTTTCTGGCTATGGCATAGGTTTTATTCCCCCTTGAGATTCAGCCTTCAATGAGAAGCTGAATTCAGGCAGGCAACAGAGTGATCTGTAGAGCTGGCTCCTGACTATTAAGTGCTTGACATATGGCTACAGTAAATGAGAAATTAAATTTTTAATTGTATTTAATTTTAATTTATTTAAACGTGAACTTTAATACTTACACTTACTTAGTTATTGAGAAACTTCTGAGTATGTTTGGAATAACTTAGGTATGTGAATCTATCTTTTCAACTGTAAATTTTCTGAAATCTAAATGCCCATCAAGCATCTCCAGTGAAAATTTATAGGAGGATAAGAAATGCACAGAAAGACCAGGCACCTGTGCTGTAGTGAATTTCATATGGGACAGTAAACAAAAAGCTTATTACAGTTCCTGGCTCATAGTTAAATATTCTGTAAATATTCATTTTTATTATTGTTGTTGTTATTATTATTCTCTAACAATCATCCACATGTTTAGCAAAAGAGTGCATCAAAATAAATGTTAGTTGCCAGTGGGTTGAGAAGTATCTCATGAGCAATATCTCATTTTCCAAAATAAAATAGGGACTTGGGATCAGATAGAGAAGTTTTTCTCATATTTGTGAATTTATTTAAATAAAAAGCACATTTTTATTTGATATAATGCTTTTATTTAAAACAATGAAATTACTTGAGACCCAGACTTTCCTGGAAAATCCAGAGCGTGATATTTACTTCTAAAACATATTGGTGCACAATACCTTTTTTAAGATTATTTGTAATTCATTAATTTTTTTAATTAAATTTATTAGAGTTAGATGTGTCTGTTCAGGTCCTTGGCCCATTTTTTAATTGGATTGTTTGTTTTTTTTTGTTGTTGAGATGTATGAGTTCTTTATATTTTTGGATATCAGCCCCTTATCAGAGTTGTTGTTTGCAAATATCTTCTCCCAATCAGCTGGTTGCCTCTGTTTTGTCGATGGGTTCTTTTA
This sequence comes from Pteropus medius, assembly GCF_902729225.1. Lineage (NCBI taxonomy): Eukaryota > Metazoa > Chordata > Mammalia > Chiroptera > Pteropodidae > Pteropus > Pteropus medius. The sequence continues at coordinate 19,372,345 of NW_024344240.1, forward strand.
CTGGGCAGAGCTTTTTAGTTTGATATAGTTCCATTTACTTATCTTTGCTTTGTGTTGGCATCTATTGATTTTTTTTTTTTAATTCAAGTTGAGATTTTCCTGGTTCTTACTATGATGAGTGATTTTTTGATTGAAACCTAGACATCTGGGGTTATTATGTTATGAGATTCTGGATATTATGTAAACTTTCTGCTTTAGCTGACTTCCCCTAATACCACTCTGGCTGGGGGAGAGAGGGGATCACCTCTTCATTAACGCCCAGTGAGTGTTAGGATCCCCACTCAGACTCCACTGACACCTGAAAACAAGAGGGGTTCCTCATTATCCCTGAGTGTGGGTGGGAATTCCAGCTCCGCACATGATTCCCACTGATACCACAGGAGTTGGAGGGGCCTTATTGCTGCTGAACAGTCTTGAATCTCCACTAGACCTCCTCTGACACCACCCCAGTGGCCCATTACTACAGGTGAAAGTCCAGACTTCCCGCTTGATTCTGCCTTGCATGGATGGGGTGGGTTCAAAATTTTTTTCTGTGGTGATTGCCAAGAGTAGAGTGGTTATTGTCAAACTGTTTTCTATCTTGCTAGATATTCCTTTTCCTTGCCCTTTGATAAGAAAGAGCAGGCTTTTTGAGACGTTCTTTGTCTGTACCCATTGGCATTCTATGTGTCCTGTTTCTCCAGCTCCAAGTTCAGGATACAGGAGGCAATAAGGAAACTCAGAGAATTCACCACCATGTTGTTTCTTTGGTCCCTCAGTCCCTTGTGGTCTGCCTTCTTCTTCCTACCATTCAGTCTTATGTTTGTTTTATATATAAGGTCTAGAGCTTTTAATTATACTCAGCAGCAAGAATAGGCAAAAGTAACTTCTCCATCTTTCCAGAAGCAGGAGTTTTTAAGGATATCTAGAGTATTTATTTAGTCTTTTTAATCTCATCTTCCTTCAAAAAAAAAATGGATATAAATGAAAGTTTGGCTTTCAAAATTAAAGCTGGAGACCCAGGAGAGCAATGGTATAGTTCCAATCCAAGTCTGAAGGCTGCAGATTCAAGACCCATGAACTGACAATGTTTCAATTCAAGTCTGAAGGCAGGAAAAAGTCAATGTCCAAAAAAAAAAGTCAATGTCTCAGTTGAAATGCAGTCAGACAGGCAACATTCTCTTATTCAGAGAAGGATCAACCTTTTTTGTTCTATTGGATAAGGCCCACCTGACTTAGAAAAGGCAATCTGCTTTACTCAGTCTACTGATTTAAATATTAATCTCATGTAAAAACACTCTCACACAAACACCCAGAATAATGTTTAATCAAATATCTGGGCATCCCCTGGCTTAGTCAGTTAACACAAAATTAATCATCACATTAAGTTAACAATAAATAAATATAGAAAAAAAAATTTGATTGTGCGATTAATCCATCAAGGGTCATAGCTTATAACCAAAGTTTACGTTTATCTTTGGCTGTTAAGTATATGGCAACTAATTCATCAATGAATTCTTAGTAATTAGCTAGGCTTTGGTCTTGAATGTTATGTAATAATAACAACTACCATTAAATGAGTATTTTTCTTTGCTTTTGTTATCTCGAATACTTCCAAAAATTCTACCAGACTCAGAGAGGTCATATAAATTGTCCAAGACCACACAGCCAGGTAACAGCAAAGCCATGACAGAAATGCAAATTTGTCTTCAGAGCTCAAACTTTTAGATATTTGAGTGCTTTCTATTAAGAAACAAAGCCAATAGGATTTCCCAAAATTGAGAAACAATTTGCAGCTCAGCCACTTTTTAAGCATGTTATAACCTCTTCAAACCTCAATTTCCTCATTTGTTAAAAAGAGGTAAAAGTACCCTCCTCAGGGGATTGTTGGAGGATTAGTAGAGCTAACGACTGTAAATTGTTTAGCATGGTGCCTAGAAACCGTAGATGCTCAGTAGATATTAACTTGTAATAACAGTTGGTCAAATTCCATTGGCTCTTACTGACATCTGCTCTTGCAGGGCCTGAGACCCTTGTAAAATCTTCCTTGAGTGTTTCTGTACACGTATGTCTCCTGGAGCTGGAAGAGAATCAAGGAAGGGGCAACTTACACGTGTTCATAATTCAGTCCACCTCCTGGCACCCACGGTGCTCTTTTTATCTACATCTGCTGGCCCCTGACACATCCCACACATACATGCACACATACATGTATTCCAACCCTCATGAAAACGTCTCCTTCTGCTCCAGGGGTCCCAGGGCCTGGCCAGAGGTCAACATCTGAGACTGGCACTGGCCATCCTTCCTATTCTCTTCTTCCTTTCCTGAGCAGACCCTTTCAACTCAAGCTCAAGCCCAACTTAGCCACGAGACTGGGCACAATAAATGAATTTGTCATCAATTTATATTATAGCTAAGTGCTTCTCTGGAATATGTTCTTATTTAAATGTCAATATCTGCCTGTCTTCTCATTTTCCATTTTCATTTTATTAACTTTTGTTCCCTTCTTCCTGTGGATACTTTTTGAAAACATTAATTTTATTTGTTTGTTTGTTTGTTTGTTTTACTTGAAGAAATAATTTAAAATTTTCACCTGTAAAACATTAATTTATTAAAACACTAAGACAAATTTCCTAATTACTCAAATTCCATCACTCTAATACAATTATTTTTACTTTTAGCAAATCATTTCTTCCAAACTTTATCAGTATGTATACGTTATATATCTATAAGCATAGATCGATAGGCGGATAAATAGGTAGATAGATATGAGATATAGAAATATAAATATATATATAAAATATATATGTATATATAAAACATATATATGCATACATATACATATATACATATATCATATATACATATACAATAATGAAATAGATACAAATTCTCATTATTTTTCAATACTTACCTTGAATCTTCTCATTTTCAAAAACAGCAAAATTTCTGATAAATTTGCAATCATTGGCACAACTTAACAAAATAGTTAAGCCAAAGATATTTTTAATGCTATTTCCATGTGGCTTACTCATTGGTCCTCCTTGCTGGTAAAACAAGCTACTTAATATTAAAAAAAAAAAAAAAATTCTGTTTATTTTAAATTTGAAAAAAAAATTGTGAAAACATACTCTTCCCTTTTGGGACAAAATCCCCAAATTGGCTTCTCCTAGGTTAGTCTTCATAAATGTTCTGCTCTCCACACATGGTAGGTCAGGTGCTAGTGATTGTTTTTCCAGCCATAGTGACAGATTTGCAGAGGTCATCCACACTCCCTCACCTGCTCCAAGGGCAGGTCAAGAGAACAGTTTTGACCATGACTGGCCAAGTTAAAGCACAGGTTGAGACCAGGAAATAACAAAAGACAGATTAAACAATAAGGAGACTGAACCTTGGCCTTTTTCAGTAGAACCCCTGGCCTCAGACTTTCACTTCTGCCATATGGCCACGCTGTGTGGTTAGCAGTCAATTTAAACACAATGACCAAAACTTCAGGGTTAACCAATAGAGCCTACTCAGTGATATTTTGTTCCAGTGGAGTTCATAACATTTTCAATTCTTATGTACCTTTTGCATACACAAAAAAAATTTCCATACAAATAAAGTCTCTGAAAAGCAATGCGTATCAATTCCAGGAATGAAAATATGCATTTATTCCTTAAAAATAAGCCATATAAGAAATAAAACAACAGTCCTTCCATATTTAAGGAAAAGTATTGCTGTGTGTCAGAGTCCCTGGGAAATAGACTGAGAGACGGAGAATTACATGCAGGAGGTTTCCTGGGTAATGAGGGCATCAACACCTGCAGAGAAATGAAATCTCCAGATTCAGGCAGAGGGAAAAGCCTCCTCTGAGCTCCTGGGGAACTCTGGAGCTGGTGGCCTTGCAGAGAGGTCTAAAAAGAAGGCAAGGGTGCTGAGCCTTTCTGCCTTTACATCAACCAGTCACTGGATTTTGACTGTTCCTGGGAAAAAAAGCATGACCTTGAAGAAGGTAGCTTCTCTTCACCAGAGCTGTCGGGAGCAGCAGGACACAGGCGTGAGCTGTAAGCCAATCACGACTGCCAGCTGCCTTTACGAAGTGGAGGATCTGGACAGCACACTCTGGTGCCTACTATGAATCACATGCTCGTTCGCTTTCACCAGAGAAACGTCTGAGTAGACTCAACGGACAGTAAAGCTACTTTCTGAGGAAAAAGAGGGCTATTAAACCGAAAGGAAAAAAACCACGGGCCATAGAAGCTTTTACCAGGGGTAAGACTTCGCGCAGCATCTTATGCTCAGCGCAAAACTCATCCCAGCTTCTCTGCCCCAAATTGGAAGGAACCCAGCTGTGAATCTTGTGCCAGTTACCCACTCTCTGCCCCTACCCAGCACTGACGATATTTTCCCAAACACCAGTGACTGCAAAGTGGAATGCATTTCATGCAAGAGAGCCTAACAGATTTACTCTATGTGACTCCTGCATATTGATTTGTCCATGAATGCCAAGGGACAAAATGGACAGAGAAAGAAAGTTTCACGTGAAAATCTTTATGCAGATAAATGGTCTATCAATGGATATGTCCTTTCAGCAGAGCTCAAAAGTCCAAATTATTGTTTTGTTCACACAACTGTCATGCCTTTTGTCTGCCAGAGACTCCCCAGAGGATTAACCAAAGGAAGAAAGAAAGAAATCCTTAGGACCTGAGAGAAACTTCTGCATCTCATATTGAATGTTAAAAAACCATATGGCTCTTCATTTAAAATGAGGAAAGTCAGCCTTCTGCCCAGTTATGGCATGATCATTTAAAATAAACTTTTAGAAAACATACAGTATGATAAATAAATAAACTTTTAGAAAACATACAGTAACTTGGAGGGTAAGGGGTGGGGAGAAAGGAACAAGGCTTGCTTGTTTCTCCTAGGCAGCTTCCAAAAGCGGACAGATAAAATGTTGACCTGTCAACTGTCAAGCCTAGGACAAGGACCTCGGGGGAAAGACCTTGTGAAAGCAAGTTCTATATGTACATCTGTCTGTCTATCTGATGTGACATAAGTGGTCACACCCTAGAGAAGGTAGCTAGCCAAACTATTTTAGGTATTCTCTCAAATTCCTGGGCCTCACCCACCTAGCCCTAGCTTTACTGAACCCGTGCTAGAATCTGGCCACACTTCTAAGTCTAAATTTCTAGGGGAAAACATTTTTTTTTTTTTATTTAAATGAAGGTAAAATGCAAAGGTAGGGGGTAACCCACTTCTCAAATGATCATGGCAATATTAAGGTCTTGCATTTCTTTATCCCTTCGGTACAAATGTAATAGTCTTACCCCTGGTCTGTAGGCTGAAAATGGCCAGGCTTTTCTGGCCATTCCAACCAACTTCTTCCAGAGGCTCTATCTAATCCCTTACACAGGGGCCTAGATATCTGTCTTCCTGAGGTAAACACATTCCTAAAGTTATATGTGAACCAGATGTCCGTAGAACAAATAATACTTTTCTTCTGACTTTCATTCTGATTCCATTGTGTTTTTATCACTGTTTCTAATCTATCTCTTGTGACCAGTGAGTCACCTATAGATTATTTTTAAAGTGAGCAATTTCCCCCACCTCTTTTCTGTTTTCATCAAGAGAGGCATCTACAAATGGCTTTCTCCTTGCAGTACCAATGGGGTCCAAAGTTCTCTAACCTGCACTCACCTCTTTGCCTATAACTTCCAGGCTTGACTGTGAAAAGTTCACTCTCAACTTTGCTTAAGCTCCATCTTGGCTGTGTTAGGATTGCCATGACTAATACCAAAGACTGAGTGACTTCAACAAAAGAAATTTATTATCTCGCAATTCTGGAGACTGGGCACCCAAGATCAAGGTGTAGGCAGGATTGGCCTCTCTTTCTGATACACGGCCATCTGCCCACTGTGTCTTCACATGGTCTTCCTTCTGTACCTATCTGTATTTAAATTCCTTCTTCTTACAAGGACAGCAGTCATATTGGATTAGGGCGCAACTGATAGGACCTCAATCTACCCTAATTACCTCTTTAAATACAGTCATATCCTGAGATACTGAGGTTAGAACTTCAATATATGATCTCTGATGGGGCACAATTTAGCCCATAACCCTGGCTAAATAAAAAATACATTTGAATATCTTTCTGCATAAGAAGGGAGGAGGAAAAGATCATTTTACCATTTCTAAATATCTTCCAAAGTTAAGAATTATTCAGTAAAAAGATCATTTCTCATGGACATCTCATCTCTTCTCTTCTCCACATGACTGTAACACAGTGGTTCCCAAACTTGAGGGTGCAGCAGAATTACCTGGAGCACTGGCTAAACACAGATCACCAGCCCCACTCACAGAGTTTCTGATTTAAAAGGTCTGAGCAGGACCTGAGAATTTGCATTTCTAACAGGGGATACTTTGGACTACACATAGAGCACCTCTGGGGTGCTGCAGTGCAATCATGGATGATATTATGTGACATCTCCTCTCCCTGTGTAACCTTGCTGAGCACTCTGATGGCATTGTCCCTTGTGCACCTCCCAGCACACAGGTAGACAGTCACATGCGGGAAAGCATGATCATTGTCCTTATTTTAGAGAGGAGACAAATCTGGCTCAGAGCAACTACGGGCTTGCTCAAGGTTGCAGTTACTTAGTAGCAGAGCCATTCATTGATCTTGTTCTCTCCACTAACTCACAACCAGCAGGATCAGAGAGGAAACAGAAGGAAAAAACAACTGTTTATTTCCCAGTCTGTAAAAATACCGCTACTAAAAATGATAATAGGTACTCTCTCTAAGTGTTCATTATTTCCAGGCACTGTTCTGGGTGTTTCACTTGTATTGTATAATTTAATTCATTCAACCATAAAAATTAGCTACTATTATTATGCCCATTTTATAGATGAGGAAACTGAGGCTCAAGGAGGTTAAGACAGATATCCAAGGTCAAACAACCCAGAAGCAGTTGGAGTCTGGACACAAACCCAGATAAGTCTCATTCTGGAACTAATGTTTTTAGACACGACTCTTGAAGAAGGAGAAGCAACAGCTTTTTCTAAACTCTCATTGCCCTGTGATTCTTGGAAACCCGGGTCAAGAGCTGGGCTTTGTGATGAATATGGGGGTGAACAGTGTAAGCAAGTAGCTAACACATTGTCAGAGCTGGTAGTAGAGGGAAGCAGCTGAGCCTCCCAGTTAAGTGACAGATGGGAGCCAGGGGCACAGAGGGCCTGGAAACTTACTTGTCACACACAAAGCTAATCAAGTGGGTAAGTTTTGCTCCAATTTTAGTGAATCACGTTTCCCTTATCCCCAGTACTTTCTTAGTATTACCCCTTCCTCCTTGCATAGAGTGTCAAGTCTGCCTTTTTCTGTAAGCTGTTTTCCTTTACCTGCTACTCTCAGTTTCTTTAAAATTTCCGAAGGATAGGGGTTTTGAGGGGGCTATAAGAGCTGCATGTAAACTTCACCTGTACTGTTTTTCTTCATTTCTTTCCTTCTCTCCCACAAGGGAGCTCATGGTTAGACTGATAGGTAACCTCAGACTTCGTGGGTGGCCTCCCAGGTAAATACTTTTTTTGGTTCCCATGACATATCCCTTTTAGATCATCTACCAACTTTAGATTCCATGAGCTTGTGATTTATGTACACATAGCACTCACATATCTGCTCTCTTGATTGCCCATATCTTAGGGAAAGCTTCACTTGGCACAGATAGAGTTCTTTAAGAAGGAGAAACCTTTGCTGGCACCTCCTTCGAGCCAGAAGGTATACTAATGATTTATATATGTTGCTCCACTGCCTTCTCCAGCACTTCCATGAGATAAATATTATCTCCCTTTACAGAAGAGCACGGAGGGCGCTCACATAATCTACTCAGGTGGCACAGCCTTTCCATGCGAGCACCAAGACACAAGCCTGGGATTTCTTCACTCTGACACCCATCTCTTTCCTCTATTTATCCTAAAGAGAAGTTGTTGCACCAAACACTGCAAAGCTGATGCTGACCCCCACCACTCCTCCTGAACACTTTGGCAGTTTCAGCACATTCATAGTTCCTCTGCCAGGCAGAAAAGAAAGCCAAGGCCTCAGAGACTTTTCAATACCAGGGGATCATTCAACAACTTCTAGTTCAACAAATATCTATTGAGTATCTACTCAGTGCCTCACTTTGCACTGGAATTAACAGCTCTGGGCCCACCATCTGCAGGAAAGAGAAAGGGTCTTACAGACTGAATGTACACCCACTGCAAAATTCATATGTTGAAGTGCTAACCTCCAGTGCGATGGTATTCAAAGAAGGGTTAGATGAGGTCGTGAGGGTAGGCCATGTTGATGTGATTAGTGCCCTTATAAGAAGAAGAACTCTCATCTTGGATGCACAAAAAGGAGGTTGTGTGAGCACACAGTGTGAAGGCAGCTGTCTGCAAGCCAGGAGGGGAGCCCTCACCAACAATTGACTCTGCAGGGACCCTGATCCTGCACCTCCCAGCCTGCACAACTGTGAGAAATAAATATCTGCTGTTTAGGCCCCCAGTCTGCGGTATCTTCCTATAGCAGCCTGAACTGACTAAGACAAGGGGAGAGGGAAGCTTTAGGCTGGCAGGTGCTTCGAATCCTGAGCCAGGTCCTTGGGGCAGATATGGGCATGGCGGAAGACAGGTGATCTCTCTGATGGACCATTTGGAAGTGTGCTGCCTCTGTGGTAAAAGTCACTTAACTAAAGTAACAGAATGTGTCACTTTCTCCTGGGAAGTCACACTCCCTGAAGCCCTTTGCCATTAAAGAGAAAGTTCTCATGGGGCAAAGCAGTTGCTGGCCACCCAGGAGAAGTAGCCCTCTGGGAACTCTCAGAGAGGTTTGCAGCTCCTAAAATCTCTGCAATGTGTTTATTTAATATCGCTAACATAAGGTTTTCTAGGAGGATTACATATTAAAAGTAAAGGACTTGATCAAGATAAGGAATCAGCTGTTAAGTGTAAGACACCAGAGCCAGAATCTTGGGTTCAAATCCTACCTCCACCATTTGCCAGCTGTGTGTCCTTGGGTAGCCTGCTTAATCTCTCTGTGTTGGAGTGTCTGTAACCCTAAAATGGGGACCATAAAAGTATTCACCTCATGGGGCTATCATGAGAATTAAATGAATTAATACGTATAAGGCTTTTAAAACAATGCCTGGCATGTAGTCGAATCTCAATAAATATCATATATATGCATACAAAAAAACCATGTACAGAGAATCTTCATAGTTATAGAAACAGTAGGAGCAAAAAAGAAAAAAATGTTTTTCTTGTTGTAGCTACAGTTCCTTAGTCCTGTTTTTCGTGTAATGTGACATAGTTCCCATGTCTGACAATTTGCATAGGGCGATTGATGTTGGCTTAACTGTCAAGTCATCTGAAGGGTGTTATTAACTCCAGTGTCATGAAATAATAACTTAAAGCAGGAACCTAAAAGGTAGAATATCAAGTTTGGGAAATGAAAACATGTTACTCTTGTTTCTTTTTGCCTTGTTCCTATTGGAGTTTGGCACAAAGAACTGTAATTCAGTTTCTTGCCGAGTTCGTGCTTTCTTTCATGAGCCAATCAGTGTGGTAGGCATTGGCCATTAGGGATAAAGCAAGCCAGATCTCTGGAGCTCCCTATCTGGCAGCTGGCAATACGGCGTACAATAATTGTTCGCTGTTTTGATTGGTTCTAGATGACCTGAGAACAGAACGTCCTCACAAGAAAAGATCAAAGTGGAGGATTAAGTGAAATCATATTCATACCTTCAGGACCCTTCATATATTCTTCCTTTATATAGCACATACTCAGGACCAATCACTTGTCTAAATACTTTACACATAGTAACTCCCTTTATTTAGCTCATGAGAAGCTTACGAGTCTACGGCCATGCCACACTGAACAAGCCTGATCCTGTCTGATCTGAGAAGCTAAGCAGGGTCCAGCCTGGTTAGTACTTGGATGGGAGACCACCTAGGAAGACCAGGTGCTGTAGGTGTAAAAAATAAAAAATAAGGGATTGTAAGCTGACAAAAAATAAGGGATTGCAAGGTCCTTGCAATCTGTGAGGTCAATCAAGGGTTGTCTCGCCTAAAAAAATAAAAATAAATAAAAATTAAAAAAGAAGCTTATGAAAAGATGCTTGTGTTCATCATTAAGTACAATGTAAAATATAAACTGCAAAAAGTGATGAAAATATTAAGGCTTAACAAGTTAGAGTTAAAAGACAGAGGAACTGAGTTCAGACATGATACTTTCATCCAAGTTCAAAATTATGAAAGAAAAGGTCATTATCTCATGAAAACGCTTCGCCTCACTCCACATCTAAAGTACCTCATAGAAACCATGAAAACCATTAAAAATAATAATAATTGGATTAGTAGATAGAATTTATCGAATGCCTACTGTGTTCCAGATTCGCATGTGTTTATTATTTGTGCAGAGCCTCATGCTTAGGAGCAGGTCTGCATTTACTAACTATGGGACAGTTGGGAACATTTCTTAACCTCTCCATGCCTCAGTTTCCTCATCTGTAAAATGGGGATGATTGCACCTACCTCATAGGGTTGTTGTGGGATTAACTGAGATAGTACAGTCATGCACTGGTTAACATCAGAGATACTTCTGAAAAATAAGTTATCAGGTGATCTCGTTTTGTGAGAACTGTAGAGTGCACTTACACAAACCTACATGGTAAACCCAACTACACACCTAGGCTACATGGTATAGCTTACTGCTCCTAGGCTACAAGCCTGTACAGCATGCTCCTGTACAAAACAACATGAGATTAAATCAGGAACAAGAGAAAATGATGCAATCAGGAGACTCAGTAAACAGGAGATGTACAAGGCTGCTGCCCGTGTAACACGGTACACCGTTTTATAGTAAACTCTTTTTTTATAAGTAGAAAGAGTATACTCTAAAATAATAATAAAAGTCTGGTACAGTAAATATATAAAGTATCATGTACTGTATATAATATGTACAACATGTTTATAAGATTGGCAGCGTAGTAGGTTTGTTCACACGAGCATTGCCACAAACTCGTGAGTAACGCATTGCACTACAATGTCACTAGGTGATAGGAATTTTTTAGTTCCATTATAATCTTATGGGACCGCCCTCGTATATGTGGTCAGACCTTGACAGAAACGTTGTAATGCAATGCATGATTGTATCTGTAAAACACTCAGAAAAGTGTCTAGCAGTTAGTAAGAACTTCTTATTGAAAGAAGTTATTATTTTGTTATTATTAAAATCTTACAACAGCCTTGTTGTTATTACACATTTTTACATATGAGAAAATGGAGCTTAGAAGACTAAGTCAAGTTGTCCCATGTGACCCAGCCAGAACACAGAAGGTAAGGATTCAAACCCAGGTGTGTCAGATTCCACAGCCTGGGCTCCAAATGATCCCCTGGTGACCTCTCCCCCTACTTCTCGCAGAGGAAAGTCAAATAGGCTGATGAAGACTGCTGTCTCACAGTACATGTAAGCCCAAAATAGAGCCCATCACCTGGGCATGCTCAGCCACAAAGGAGTGGGGCAAAGTCCTTTTGGTTGAGATAGCAACATAAAGGGGTCAAAGATAAAGGGGTCAAAGGTGGGGGTGGGGCCGGATTGTTTATCACTAGGGAATCAATGCTATAGGCTATTACAGTCAAGACCCAGAGCTCTCCGCTTTTATATTAAAAGCCCTGGTCACTGATGGGATCAGAGTACATGGCAGGCTGGTCAGATCCCCTGGGCAACAGACTTACACCATCCATAAACATGCACTCCAGGCTGAAGGAAAAATAGAACAGGATGTGGAAACAGAGACCTTCCTTCAGAGGCTCCTTAGGGCGTGAACAAGCACAGGAAGATGGATTTAGCACCTGACACTTTTAAGCCTCCTCTTTGACATTTCCTCTTAGAAGAGTTAGCAATGCTTTGTGAACTCCAAGTGCCATCTTCCAAACGTCCTTGGATTCTAGCCAGACACCAAAACAGAAGAGACGCCCACATGAAACCAATTAAAATACACACACCAGCTCTCTCCTCCACTAAGAGAGCTCCACTGGTACATTTCCTAGATGTACGACTATTGATTTCATGATGATTTTAGGATAGAAGGTCTCTACTAGATGTATCCTTATCTCGTCATTATATTTGGTAAGTTCGTTGAAATAAAAACATTGTTTATTTTGCAATTTTGTACTTATTTAAAAGTATTTCATTGTAACTTTAATAAATAAATTTGAAGTTTAAAAAAAAAAAAACTCTTAGAGATATAGGGGAGAAGGAAGGCCCAGCAAACAGAAATAAAACAATTGCTATGAAACAGTCTATTATTAATCCCCAGGGAAAGCACAGTAGACACATGGCGGCCAGGGGCCCACTCAAAAGGACCTGGATTAAAATCCTAGTTCTGCCCATTGTATGTGACCTTGGGCAGGTTTCATAAGCCACCATCTGCAAGATGAAGATAACTACATCCTCTGAGAGCTATTTTGAGGAGTGGATGAGACAGAGCAATGACAAGTGCCTAATCTTATGTATAACCCAGTCCTGGCTCAAAAATGGTACTTTTCTTCCTCTGAAAGATCCTTCCCCAAGGCAGAATTAGTTGCTTGCCCTTTTTGTTGTACCCACGGTCAATTTGTTCCTCTCTGTTTTTACCCCTGGAACTTAAGAGCCATGGTTCGGCGTTCGGTAAACGTCTGTTATCCAGACTTGCTTTTGCTATAACTTATGTGCTGACCGTGAGCTCCCATGGAAGGAACCTAGTCAGCCAACATCAGGTATGCTTGTGTTACTACACGTTGTCTCTCCTATTTTGCAAGGTATATGAACACATCCATATTCAGCAGCCAAGTAGGTGACACAAATCAGCTGAATTCAGAGAACAAGAATGGCAAAGTCTGTGACAAACTGGAGAGTTTCCCCCTATAGGCGCTCCGTTTCACCTAAACAAAACACACTTTTCTAGCCAGATAAAACAATCTGCCCATGCATCTGCCCCACCCGTCATAAATTCGCCACCATAAACGGTTTCACGATTCATAGTACTTTCTTAAACATTATCTCATTTGATATCCCAGCAATCCTCTGAAGTAAGCATTGTTGAGTTCATCTTGCAGGCATCTGACAGAAAGAAACTGAGGTTCAAATACAGTGATTTGTCCAAATCAAACATAGCTAATGGCTCACCAGGGATTTGAATCCATGTCTTCCACTTCAAACCAGGATCCCTCTTTCCAACACACCCTGTCTTTGATATGCTGCTATTTTTCACCCCCATAGTTTTTCTGGGACAAAAAACAAACTCCATCAAAAGGTTAAACCTGTGTCGGGTTTACACTGCAATGACTGTCATGATTCATAGTCCTTCTGACTATGAATAGAGCTCTGAGACAGGTGTCCTTGGAAACTGCCTTCTTTGCAACCAGAGGAACACCTTTTGCCCAAGCAGACTGCACCGGAAGTTCTGACAGAGGGGTGCCAGGCAGAATGGTGAGCAGGCTGATAGGAACTCTGCACCCATATAGCGAGAAAGCAAGCTCCTCTATCAATGCAAAGAATCTTTAAAGGAACCTGAGTTTGTAAAGACAACAAGAAAAACAAGCTAGAGTCTTAGCAACTACAGTAAACAAGTATCTGATTTCTCCAGGCTAGTGTTGTCCAATAACAATAAAATGTAAGCCACATATATAACTTTGAATTTTTTAAGCAATCACATTAAAAGAGTAAAAAGAAACAAGAGTAATTAAATTAAATAATATATTTTGTTTAACTCAATATATCCAAAATATTTCGACATGTAATCAATACAAAATTATTAATGAGTTATTTTACATTCATTTTTAAAACAAAGTCTTTGAAATCTGGTGTTTATTTTATATTTATGGCTCGTCTCAATTGCACTAGCCCCATTTCAAGTGTTCAGCAGCCACATGTGGATAGCGGCTGCCATGTTGGACAGCACATATGTAGGCCAAAAAACTCCAAAAAGTCTATATTTCTGGCATAGTAGAAGTGAGTGACCTAGTTGAAGGCCAGCTATGACAGTATTCTTCACGGCCACAGAAAGGCCTCTTTTCTAATCCTGCTAGTACAATTTCAAGACAAGATTTTCAGGGCCACCTTCAAACTTTACCACCATTTGAGGTGGCAACTGTGTCAGTGTTCTGCTAGTTGCTCTGCAAAGCCTATCAGAGGCCCCTGTGTTTAGCTCCCTGTATTTACCTTGCAACAGTGCAGTCCTCAGCACGTCCCTTTTCAAATACCTATTATTCTGGTTCTGTCTTCAGTGATGCCATGACTGGCAGTGATTAGGGTAACATTTTTTATGTGCCGAGTTCACAGAGCAAATTACATAGTGTGAGTGGCGTGGTGATTAAGAGGCTGTGTGTAAAGACTAAAATCGCTACATTTGCATGTCTCTGAATAATGAGATTCTTATCTCCATTATATAGCAGTGAGGTAGAAATTCATAGCGTTATTAACTGTTTACACAGTAAGCACAATTTTCTATTCTCTCTCCCTCTCTCCCTCTCCAGCCAGTTTCAAAGAAGCCAAAAGCCAGAAGAGGCAACCAGAGGTAACGAAGTCACCCTTTCCACACTGTGACCCCCCAGCACCCAACTAAATGAAGTTCTTCATAGCAAGAGATTTCCACAACCTTGTCAATAAATCCTCTTTCTGACTTCCAGAAAGGAGCCCACAGATAATCCAAACCAATCTTGTGGTTTTATGGGAGAAGAAATTACAGAGTAGAAAACTGGGATTTGCCCAAGGTCACACAGACGAGAGGAGGAACACTAGAAGACAGAGGACCCCAACAATGCCCATTCTTCACCCGAGTCTCATCCTCCGGCGCCTGGCTGCAGCTTTGGAACAATGAAGTCCCAGCTTCCAACCTAATTACATATTGTGCATTCTGGTCACATACCCATTATTCTTCCGAAGAGATGATGAAATCCCCGAAATTATAATTTGATTCCCCAAACACAAAGACCTTTTCAGTTGAATAGAAATGAGCCCTAACTAGCCACCCCATCAACAAACAACAATTTTTGCATCGATGAAATAAATATATGAGGAGATAGTTACAGTTATAGTGATTATAAAACATGGAAAGGAAAAGCTGTAATTAAGGATCTATGTGGCTCTGCTCTCAGCAATGAAACATCTATCCAGCAGTCATGTGCCTGTGACATTTTTGATATCAAGGACAATATCGAGGTAATAATATCCAAAGGGACCCTTTTTGAAAACAGATTATTTGTGTAGCAACCCACAAATACATACCAGAGAGTGAGTGCTTCACAAGAAATGCTGTACATAGGGGAGAAAAACTCTTGGATTAAATTCTAACACATCAGTGCTTTAGTGGTGGAATAAATAACCACATAAAGCACAAAGGTTAACTGCCTCTTCATAAAAGAGGAGACAGAGTCAGGAGATTTGTCAAGTATATGGTGGCATCTGCTTAACATTTGTGGTAGTTAAGTGAATGCATGAACAGCTATAATGCTGAATTCCATTAATAAATATGATAGGGAAATGAACTGGAGTAGAGCATTATCATTTAATATGTACTAAAATAGACTGTTTGTGATATATCTTAAAACTACCGAGTGTCTTTATATAGTGAGAAGGGTCTATTACCTCCTTACCCCATCAATAATCAAAGGTCTTGTCTTAGGACCTAAAGCTGAAGGAGCTTCTAGGTAGCATGAAGCACAAGAAAATTGGATCATATTCAGCAGTGGGAGAAAGAGGCGTGAAATCCGTCAGATCTCCACTTAAACTTCACTGGGTTTAGGAATGCCTTCCTCTGATCCCACCCATCATCTAAATTAACTCCCTCTGTTATAAGTTACCACGTACCTATCTGCATCATTTCATTTGTTATGGCCATTACACCTATGAACTTACTGTCTGTCTCCTCCACGAAGACTCTAACACGGCAGGTGCCTATTTGCCTAACACAACTCATTTATTGATTCAAAAGTTACCTACAGAGCACCTAGCTTGGTACACAGGGTTGCAGCAGAGAACAAAACAATGCTGCCTTCTTGTAGTTTACATCCAAGTAGGGGAAAATCAACCATAAACAACTAAACAAACAAACAAGTTGCGTTTCAATGATAACGCATGCTCTACACAAAGTAAAGGATAATGGGATAGAGAACAAGTGCATGAGAGGCTGGTCAGAGAAAGTCTCTTTGAGGCTATAAGAATAGGGAAGGTAAATATTAGGAAATTCTGGGGGAAGGGCACTTTAGGCAGCCAGAAGAGCAGGTGGAAAGCTCCTGAGGTGGGAACAAGTCTCTGTGGTTGGAATGGAATGAGTGAGGAGAAAATGAAGTTAAAGATGTAGATTGGAACTGGATCACATGCTTGGCACATAGCAAATACTCAATAAACATTCATTGAATGAATGAATGAATGAATGGTCACATGTCAGCTATAAAGGCAGGTGATCCATAATTCTTGCTGCCTTGTGCAAGTGTGCAGGTTACCAGTATATACAAATAGAGATGAGAAAATTGAAATTTTAAGAAAATTATAGCAGATAAATAAGACGAGGTCTGGGAACTCAAAAACTATGAAAGTGAGATATTCAAGGCAGTCTATAGTAAGCTCAAAGTAGTGCAAAGGAACATAGGGGCAAGAAAACTAATTACAGCGGTGGCTCCATAGTGTAGTGGTTAGCACATCTGCTTCACACACAGAAGGTCCTGGATTCACGCCCCAGGTGGAGCCACGGACCATACCCTGGGTGTGCCATGCCTCGGGTACACCAGGCCTCCCAGGTGCATCAGGCCCCCCGAGTGCACCAAGCCCCTCAAGTGTGCCAGAGGTGCTTGGCCCCGGGTGTGCCAGGCCCCAGGTTCACGTGGAAGGAGATGCCCTGCCTTCAGGGACCCAGTTCTTAAGGGGAGATGGCAACCACCGTAGGTCAGGGGTGAAAGTGGGGGTGGGAGCAATTAAAGAGGGAGAAAAAAAGAAAACTAATTGTAGGCTGACATCATATTGGGCAGGTTCCTGAAGGCAGGATGTGGGCTGGACCTTGAATCACACACAGGAATTTATTAGATGGAATGAACAGAGAAGGGGGAGCATTGCGGGAAAATCAGTCTTATCACATTATCCTGACAGAACTACCACATTTATTTCTAGAACATTATGTAAATCCATACTATACTTGTTAGGCAAGGGAGACAGTCACATATATGGAATATAGAAGCTGGCACTAACATTTCTTCACTCTAGGCTCAGGTTGCACCCTTGGAATTCATAGGCTCTACCTTGAGTGGGGAATTACCTATCTTCAACTGATAGTGGAATCGATGAGAGTTGTAGACCTATAAGGTATAGTCTTGTTCTTTTGTTTTCTAGAAGCTCACTAGCCTGCTAATTCCTGTTGTTGTTAACTTCCTTTTGGGCACTTCATTAATTAAACGCTTTTGGGAGTTGTCCGGGAAAATCCAACCTCATATTATAAGGTCTGTAATACATGTGTCATGCACCACCACCCAATCAATAGGCCTAAGCCAAAAACTAGGTGTTATCTTACTCCACCCTTTCTCTTTACCTCCACCTTAGATCTAATCGATGAAGTCCCATCAATGCTACCTCTCAAAGAACTCTGAAATTCATCTTTCTGCTCCTTCTTCACCACCATTACCTTATTCAGCCTGTTGTCATCTCTTGCCTGAATCCCATCCCTTAGATTCCACCCTACCTCCAGTTCTTTCTAAATATTCCTCTCCACTCTTCATAACCTCTGAGTAACTGCTTGCATATTAATTATAATAAGCAATACACACCCTTCATGATTTGCCTATTTTTCCATCCGCATCTCTCTCCATGCTCTATAAACACCCTGAGTTCAAAAAACCCAAACTATTTATAGTTCTCTCAAAGCCCCACGCTATCGGAAGTCTCCATGCCTTTCTGCTTGCAGTTCCTTCTGCCTAGAATGCCCTTATCCAACCCTGTATGGACTACTCTGATTCATTCTTTAAAATTCAACACAAATATTAACTACACCATAAAGTTTCCCTGATCACCATTGTATTATTCAGGCTTCTCCAGAGAAACAGAGCCAATAGGGTGTGTATGTGTGTGGAGGTAGGAGAAAGGAGGGGAGAGAAAGAGAGAGAGATTTATTGTAAGGAATTGTTTCATGTGATTATGGAAGCTGGCAAACCCAAAATCTTCAGAGTAGACCAGCAGCCTGGAGATCCAAGGAAAAGAGGTTTCTATAGTCCAAATCAAAATACTACCAGACTGGAGACCCAGGAAGAGCTATGTTGCAGTTCAAGTATGAAAGCCATCTGCTCAGCCATTTTGCTCGAGGGAGATCAATCTTTTGTACTATTCAGGCTTTCGCATGGTTAGATGAGCCCCACCCACACTATGGAGAGCAATCTGCTTTACTCAAAGAACACTGATGTAAATATTAATCTCATCCAAAAACACCTTCTCAGAAACCCGCAGAATAATGTTTGACCACATATTCTAGCACCATGGTCCAGTCAAGTTGCCACATAAAATTTATCATTAAAACAATGAGCAAGATTAGGGTTTTTCCTTTGTGATCCTGCAGTATCTCAAATAAAACTCTATTTTAGCATTCACTACATTTCTTCAATTATTAGTAGACAAGTCGATCTGGTGTCCCATGTGTAGAAACCAGGTGATAGCCATAATTATAACCCATTCTTAATCCAGCATCAGTAAATACTTACCGAACTAATGACTAAGTGAATTTATTAGCTGTTTTTATATTGTTAGGACAAAGTTATACAATGCTAGTCCTTACAACAATCACCAGATCAGAGAATTATTGTTAGCTCCCCAAAAAGAAAATAAAAAGAGTATGAAGAGGTCATTGACCCAACTTCTCACTGAGACACCACAAATCTCAAAGTTTGTTTAAAACCTTTGCTCATCAATGAACAAGATACAAAGGATGGCCTGGCTTCCTGAAGCTTTCTTAGGAAGTAGATGGATGGCCATAAAGATGATTCTACCCGTGACCATTCTGGCTCTTGCAGTCACTGGCCAATAGGCAGTTCCCTACACAGTCTGAACTTGTCTACCATTTCATGACTCACTTGTTCATAAATATTCTAGGCTCTTAGCTCAAAGCATTTGTGGCATAATAACAATAAAGACCATAATTCCAAGCATGTGTCATAAAACAATTTGAATAAATTTCTACCATTGTTTTGAAACTTTGGACTCGAGGTATGAAGGGCAAGAAATATTCAACAGCTGGAATAATATGAAGTTCATTCTAGAACAAAGGGGGTGCTAGTACTTGGTAAGATGGGCTTTGCAGTAAAGATTTTGTTACGTTGTAGGTACTATTCTAAAGCAGTTTATGTGTATAATCTTATTTCATTCCCACAATAGCCCTCTGAGGTAGGTACTATTTTAGCCATATTGTACAGATGGAGGGCACTGAAACACAGATTAGGTAATGTGGTTAGAAAGCACCTCGATAGAGCTTCAAAATCTGACAGACTGGCTCTAAAGCCCATGATATTGGCTTGGGCACAATACAACCCCTCGGAATACCTCAAAATCATAATTAAAAGTAAATAAATGAACTCTCAGAATATTCTCTTCTTTCTATTGTATCTCACAAGGCTCTTTAGGACATGCATTCCTACACACCATCTATCACCTCCGCCTCACCTCTATGCTCTCTCTGTCTGCATTCTACACTCTGGCCAAACTAAACATGCCTTGGTCCCATCAACATCTCTTGCCTGTAGCCATATACATGGTATTTCGTCCACCAGGACTTCTCTCTCCTCACACTCTTTACTTGGACAACTCTCATTCATTTTCAGGTCTCAGCTTTGCCCTCCCTATCTTCGAGGAAAGCTCTCCTGAACACCCTGCCTGGGTTGGGTGCCCTTCTCCCTGTATGTTCCTACAATCCACTCTAATTTTCTTTATTACAGACTTTATAATACTATATGATAACTGCTTGTTTTAATGGCCTATCTCCTAACTGTGGCCTCCATGTGATCATAAATTAAATATCCATCTTCAATCCCAATGTCTGACATATGGTAGACACTTACTAAACATTTGATGGAAGGAGGATTTTTTTTAATGAATGAATTGAATAAATGTTGTTTATCACTTGCATCAGGACACTTGTAAGACATTCTTTAAAAAATCTACAACTTCATCAGAAATTGATGCCCTAGTGACATCTTCTCCCACAGCAACTTCAGAAGCGCCTAGACTTCTCTAGCTAAGAAAAGAGGTTCTGAAGACCAAGCACTAATGCCTCCTGAAGATTTCCTTCTCCTATTTCTATCTCTGAACCCAAATATTTGTTATCAGATGGTACCTGCGATACTTCTGAAGATAGCTAAAGACCCTTGACCCTGCTCTAAGGTGAACTTTATCCTGAAGCACTTTTTAAAACAATGTTTGGGTATAATTCAGCTTTGGGGTTATAAATATGGTATTTTTGTTATATTTTCATAAGCAATCCTTCATCATTGCTAAACTATGCAAATGAGCTTTTCGTGATTTCTAAAGAACACTCTCTTAGTAATAGCATAAGATGTCACTCCTGATAACAAATATTGAAGCAAATTGTTTTCATCTTCTGTCCCTGGATAGAAAGTCAAAAGTCAGAGAAATGTGCTTGTGTAATGCTATCTTCATTCCTCTTTCCGAAGGAGAGAAGGTAGGAACTACACCAGACAGCATCGGAGGTACCCAGTTCCATGTTCTGTGAGCCCGTGAAGTCATAAAGTATGCTCACACACTATTACCAAACAAATGTTAGGACCTGAATTGTGTCCTCTCAAAATTAATATGTTGGAATCCCAACCCCCAGCACCTCAAAATGTAACTGTATTTGGAGATAAGGCCTTTACAGAGGTGATTAAGTTAAAATAGGGCCTATAAGGACACCAGTCTGACTGGTGTCCTTACAAAAAGAAGAAATTTGAATACAGACATGTACACACACAGAGGAATCTCCTCGTGAGGACTCAGGGATAAGGCAGCCATCTACAAGACAAGGAGAGAAGCCTCAGAAGAAACCAACTCTGGCCACACCTTGATTTTGGATTTCCAGCCTCCAGAACGGTGAGAAAATAAACTTTTGCTGTTTAAACCACCCGGTCTGTGATATTTTGTTATGGCAGTCCTAGCAAACTAGTACAATGAACGATTAACAAATGTTAGAGCAATATTAGAATTTCAATGCATGATGTGTTTATCCACCATTTTGACTAAAGATGTTTTGATTTTGCATTTTTAACACAAACATTTTAATTGAAATAGTAGCAATATTTATTAATTTTGGTTAAGAGACAATTGGGGGTCAAATACCATTAAGCCAATTTAATTTCTTAGTCAATTTTCTGTGGAGATCAGCAAAACTATTTCAATTTTTTTTTCTATTTTAACTTTTGTTCAGCTGAAGTGGTCACAAATAGCAGGCAGCACACTGCATCTTTTTAAAATAAATGAATTTTATTTGCCTCCAAAATATAAGATCCCTAGCTTTATAAAAACAGTCTCTCTATGTTAAGGTCACCAGATATTTTTGGCAAATAATAAGATATCTCTTTGTATATGATTTTTTTCATGAATTTATGAAGTATTTCTCATAGATTTGTTAATACAGTTCAAAGGCTTAATTTCAAGTATTTTAAGTACAGCCCAGGAATTGGTACAAGTAATGTACAGAACTTTCCATTTTGTCATCACACACACACCTACTCATCCCCAAATCTAAACAAACTACAAAACGAGTTCTTTTCATGTAACCCTCCTTCACTCTGGCAGCTCCTTCCTAGATGGGTGTTCAGGCATAAATACAGGTAATAGTGAGTGACCACCCTAGGGATGACCCTCTCTGTAATTAAACTCAATACAATATTCAAGGTTATTGGAAGAAATACAGCTCAACCAGCCCCACATAAAGTCCTATTCTCTGAAACATTCTTACCATTCCATACTTCCTGCCTCTGGACATGTTCTGCCTTTAGCCTGGAAAAAAACCTAGCCTCTGCCCAGAAGAAGAAGACATCCTCCAAGACCAGCACCACTCTGTAGCAACGTCCCAGATCTCTTGCAATCAGAGCTAATAAAAACTACAAAACCTTATATTACTATTCTCGTTCAATGCCTAGCTTAACCACTAAACTGACTCCAGAGCAACTACTACAGTACCTAGTACATAGCGAGTAGGAAAAAAGATATCAAATAATATTCTCTAGAAAATTGTCGATGAGATGTCAACAAGCCATTCTTTAGTTATCAGCCTTCTTTCATGACCTAAATTCCATGACAGCAAGAATTTTAACTGTCTTGCTTATTTGCCAGGAAATGGCACTAGTAGGTGCTAAACAAATATTGGTTGAATAAATTAATGAGGGACCAAGATAGAGATAATCTTCATAAAGTGGGGCATCTGATATCTCATTCAAGCTGATCTCATTCTTCTCTACACAAAGAGATAAGAGAAGATTTCAGAATTACCCTACAGCAGACTTCAATAATGAAGTTGCTCTTTCCCAAGATTAAAAGTAGACATAACACATAACATACACAGCATGTTAATATCAAACTATGAGGATTGTTTAAGGAATAGACCTAATAGACCTAATTTTTCTTTGTTTCCCTTAGACAATTTTCAATCATCTTCTTTTTCTGGGAGCAAAGCTTCCAGCTGTCTAGGTCTTTTCTCTCCTGCTTTTCTCATGCCATTAGGGTCATTCATTTTGCAACATTTAAGGATTTCAAATAGCCTGTCTGGCCACTACAGTATCCCCTGGATCAGGCTATTAGTGAGCCATAATGACCTGAGTAATGCTAAAGGCTCAGGTTCAGAGCGTAAACCCTAGCCAGGGACTGGGGTTATCCAAAGGTCACAGAGCAACTAAACCAGTGTTACTAGGTAGCTGTTTTCACTGCCCATTACAGACATGGGGTTAACCTTCCCAGGGTCCTGAAAGAAGACACACCAAGAAGGTGACCTGAAGGTCACTCTGCCTATATCTTCACTCACCTCGTTTACTTACAGAGTGTTCATAATGACTAAGATTCTAGAATCATAGATATTAATACTAGAAATGGCTGTAGAGATAGTTTAATTTAAAGTTTGCAAACTTAGTGGTCTGCAGTGGCCAGACAGGCTATTTGAAAGAAGATAGCGAGGGGCCTGGGAAGGACAGCAAAAAATAGGCTCATCTAAAGAACAGAGCAGATATCAGTTCAAGCTGGCTGTTGCCAATTGGTATTTAAGGCCCAATGATCTGATGATCTGAGGGTTTTTTTTTTGTTCGTTTGTTTCCCAAAAAAGATGACTATTCAGATTTTCATGAGCCAACTCTCAATTTTTTTTCATTGTGGTAAAATACACATATAAAATTAACCACCTTAACCATTTCTAAGTGTACAGTTCAGTTGTGTTACGTATATTTGCGTTGTGCAACCAGTCTCCAAAAGTATTTTCATCCTGCAAAACTAAACCTCTGTACCCATTAGGCAACAGCTCACCATTCCCTATTCTCCCAGCCCTTGGTAACAACCATTCTACTTTCTGTCTCTATGAATTTGACTGCACTACCTTGTATATGAAGAATTATACAATATTCATTTTGAGACTGGCTTATTTCACTTAGCGTAATGTCCTCCAGGTTCACTCATGTTGTAGCATGTGTCAGAATTTCCTTCCTTTTAAGTACTATTCCATGTATGTATATATGACAGTTTTTTATCCATTCATCCATTGATGGACACTTGGGTTGCTTCCACCTTTTGGTTAGTATGAATAATGTTGCAATGAACATGGGCACACAAATATCCCCTCAAGACATGTTTTTAATTCTTTTGGGTATATACCCATAAGTAGAATTACTAGATCATATGATAATTCTATTTTTAATTTTTTGAAGACCCACCATACTGTTTCCACAGCAACTCTACCATTTTACATTCCCACCTACAGTGCACAAGTGTTCCAATTTCTCTATATCCTCACCAACAACTTATTTTCTATTCTTTTTATAGTAGCTATCCTAATGGTTATGAAGTAATATGTCATTGTGGTTTTGATATGCATTTCTCTAGTGATTAGTGATGTTGAACATCTTTTCATATGCTCATTAGCCATTTGTATGTCTTCTTTAGAGAAATGTTTATTCAAGTCCTTTGTCCATTTTTTAAATCAGATTGTTTATTGTTCTTGAGTCTATTATGATGTCCAAAATGACATATACTGGTTCAAATTTTGTTTTTTAAAAAAAAAGCACTGTACAAACAAAACATATGCTTTCAGCAGTGTACGGCCCAGAAACCTCCATTTGGTGACTTGACGTGGGTCCAACACTCTTATCTTGCAGACGAGGAAACCAAAACCTAGTTCACAATATGCCCACAGTTGCACATGACTGTCCGGTGTCTAAGACAGAACTAGACTTGAGGTCCTCTAACTCACGGCCTTTGGGATAGTTCTTAGAACGCTCACCAGAGACAAAACCTCTGATTTGTAAGAGGTTCCCACTTGCTAAAAATTCATAACTGGACTTGGTACCTTGTGGGGGAATGTTCTCGCAAAAACTTTAAAAAGAAAAATATATAAGGTGATGGAAATGTTCATTAAAGAGGAGGAATCTTTCCACAATGTGTGTGTATGTATGTGTGTGTGTGTGTGTGTGTGTATACACACATACATATATATAGAATCATCACAAAGAATATTTTAAATATATTATAATTTTATTTGTCAATTATACCTCTAATGAAGCTGAAAAATAAGAGGGCAATAACTCAAGGCAGACTCAGGCTGAAAGAAACTTTCTCTGCCCACTGCCTCCTTCTTTTTTCTCTAGAGGTAGAAACATGGGCCTGGAGATCTATTCATTATCAGTTGACAATGGAATAGAAGCCTGTCTGCAGCATTAGTCATTGCTTGGAGGTCCCTGACTCCTAGTTACACTCCTGCTCTCTACCCCACAGTGGCTTCTCTGTGATGCTGTTTCTGAAATAGAATGTGACCCTCCAGCTGTGCAGGACCGAGGGCATGTGGGGGACATGAGTGGGATATCAGAATGTCATTCTGCTTGGGTCTAACTAGTGGATTCCCAAGAGTTCATATGGTAATGAGAACTTGGGAAAAGTTGTTATCTGGGGAGGAAACACAAGAAACATTTTAAACAATAAATGGCAAAGATGTGAAGATATCCAACCTAGAAAGGGGGCTGGCCTTTCTCTTTCTGGGATAAACTCACTGTCTTAACTTCCTGGCTACTCAAGGAAGGGAGCATTCCCACCCCTAATTTGCGATGTCTCCAGAACTGAAATCCTATACCTCCCTCTACCCTAGCTTCTCCTTTCATAATACTGGAGAAAAGATACATAGATGCGGGGTCTTCTGCCTTGCTGATTATGGCACTTAGTCACAATGAATTGACATAAATTCCATATCCCTGCCAACCTACTTTGCCTGGTGTCCCCTGTTCTACTAGCCCCTTGACCAACTTCTGCTGCCTTTGGTGGTTCAAGATTTGAGAGTTCAGGAGTTAGAGCAGAGGCAGTAGCAATTGTAATAAACTAAAGAACTTCATTCAAACTCATATGTTCCTCGAATCCAGCTTTAAATGGCTGGTCACCTGGAACAAAACACCAGCCAGCAAACCCAAGCTCTGATCATATTTGATGTTGCTGTGAGGATTGCTACTTGCCACTTCCCTCGTGGCTAGGGGCTGGGAGTGGCACAGGGAAAGTTTGAAAGAGTCATCAATATTTGGAAAAGCGCTTGGGGGATCCTCAGATGAAACTGCTCACTACACCCAAAGGCCTGATACCAGTTGGATTATCCGCACTCTAAGGTTGAATATTGATGGTTTGGTGATTCAATCATGTTAACCACTGAACCCACACTTCCCCTCTGACTTCTACTAAGACGCAGAGACTGGCAGTGTGGAATGTACAATGTTGCTCTCTTGGATAAACTAGCTGCTTGCTAATTGCCCACATACTGACCTGGTTGCCCCTACTGTACCATAAGGTTCCCAAGAGCAAAGGAACATACCTTATTTACTGTTGTATCTCAATACACAATAATAGTAGGCTCTCATAAACATTTGTTAGACCGCTGAACAAACAAGTTGAATTATGAATAAAATGAAAGTTGCTTATATAAAAATGAAACCTAATCATATATATAATGATAGAGTTCTAAAAAGTGATATAAGATTATTTTGATACCTGTGATCTATTGTTGCAGCACTCCTAATTTATAACAAAACCTTACCAGAGAGATACAGATATCCATCAACAGTTAAGCCATTATAATTTCCATTATCAAATCATGCAGTGAAAACACTTTAACACATCTTCACTTAACCAACTCATTGGATTGAAGTAGGTCTCCATTTCTTCTCTAAAATACACTGAAGGATCTTCCTTTGTGTGTCCGAATGCTTCTGCTTCCACCAGCTAAGCTGTATGCTTTCTAAGATTAGGTCCACTCTGTTCCCACTCCCACCTATATTCATATAATGTTTTATAATTTTGCAATTTAATTCAATGTTGTATAGGCCAATAAACTAGGAATTCAAACAAGAGTTGTTCTTTTTACAATTAAGTTGAATGTATTGGGAAAAGTTGATAAAATAAGTCATTAAAGATATTGTAAGATTAGCTGTGAGCTAATAAACTTGAAAAGTTTAGGGGGAGAAAAATTCTATACTCAAAACTGGAAAATGGGACATTCCTGGAAAAAAAAAAAAATGGCATAGATGATAGGAGCTCTGTTCATCCCTCTGGCAACCAAATCAAAGTTGTGATGGAAACAAGGAGCAAATAGCAAGAAAAAATCACCTGGGAGCTACATGAATGAGCCATACAACTAGGGAGAAATCTGAGAATCTAAGAAATCACCCTGCAACAGGAGAAGGTGTGATGGGTCAAGGACATGAAGCTGCCCAATCCCGAGCAGCTGAGTGGGATGGAGGCTGCGGCTGTGGCAGCTGCAGCTGCAGATGCCTCTGAAAGGGGCTGCATCTGTGAACAGACTTCTGCAGTGATGGACCTGCCCACTCTGAGCACCAGTGTGGTTAGGCTGTGCAGGGACATACAGGGCGACACTGAGTTGTCAGAGTGAGGGCCATGGTGGCGAGGCTCTCTCCCCAGCGGAAGCCCTGGCAGTATCCATTGTTCCTCTGTTGAGCCTTCCCCACTCCCAGTGCATAGACACAGCCACGCCATAGCAGAGACGTCATCAAACTGGTTAACAGCTCCTCTCGGAGGATTTCCTAAAACTCCGCCTCCCCGAACTCACAGCTTCACCCAAACCATATCCAGGTGTGTCCTCACTTAGTCAGATGCCCCTTGCTGAGCAGCGCCTAGACTCACGCTGGAGGCAGCTGGCCTCGGTTTCTGGTGTGGTCTTTTGAGGCAACTATAAGGACGGCCTCTGTGGATTGCTTGCTGAATCAGAACAGCAGGAGGGGCACAGGCGGAGGCTAAACTTGACCTGCAGTTGGATTGTGCCACTGGACACCTACTACACAAAGTCTCACTAATAAGACTAGGAGATTCAGAAGCTTTGCTTAGTACATAGAAACAGACACAGAAAGGCAGCCAAAATGGGAAGACAAAGAAGCAGAAACCATATGAGGGAACAGAGATCCAGAAATAAAGAAGTAAGCAATCTAACAGATGCAGAGTTCAAAACACTGGTTATAAAGATTCTCAATGAACTTATGGGAAATGTAGATGAATTCAGTGAGAACTTTAACAAAAGGTAAAAACCAAAAAAATAGAAAGGGAAATTATAAAAGGGAACCAGTCAGAAATGAAGAAACATTACCTGAGATGAGAAGTATAGTAAATGGAATAAACAGAGTGAATAAAGAGGATCAAATGACCTATCAGAAGATGGGAAAGCCAAGGACACTCAATTAGAATGGCAAGATAAAAGAAGCCAAGACTATAATAATAATTTAAGGAGCCTATGGGAAACTATTAAATGTAAAAATATCCATGTCATAGGGGTACCTGAAGGAAAACGAGATATTGAAGAGCTATTTGAAGAAATAATGATGGAAAACTTCCCTAACCTGGTGAAGAAAATAGTCATAAAACCCCAGGAATCTCAAAGAGTCCCAAGAAAGAGGAACCAAAGAGGCCCACACCAAGACACATCATAATTAAAATGCCAAAGGTTAAGTATAAAGAGAGAATCTTAAAAGCAGCAAGAGAAAAGCAGTTAGTTATCTATAAGGGAGCACCCATAAGACTGGCAGTCAGTTTCTTAAAAAACTATGCAGGACAGAAGTGCTTAGCACAAAATATTCAATATGATGAAAACCCAAGAACTACAACCAAGAATATTTATCCAGCAAAGCTATCATTTAGAGTTGAAAAACAAATAAAGAGCTTCCCAGACAAAATATACTAAAGGAATTTATCAACACCAGTATTACAGGAAATGTTGGAGGGATTTTTTTAAGAAGAAAAAACATGTCTCAAAAACATGAATAAAGAATAGTAATAACTACGTTCCTATCAGCAATTACCTCAAATGGAAAAGAATTAAGTGTTCCAACCAAAAGATAGAGTGGCTGAATGGATAAGAAACAAGACCCCTACATATGCTGCCTACAAGAGACTCATTTCAGGTTAAAAGACACACACAAACTAAAAGAAAGGGGATAGAAAAAGATATTGCCTTAATGGACCTAGAGAGTATTGTGCTGAATGAAATGGGTCAGATAGAGAAAGACGAATATTGCATGATTTCACGTACATGCGGAATCTAAACAAAAGAAACGACAACAACAAAAGCAGAAGTAAACTCATGGATACAGAGAATATTTTGAGAGCTACTAGACGGGAAGGGAGTTGAGGGGGGACGGTGAAAAAATGCAAAGGGATAAAAAAGTACAAATGGATAGTTGCAGAATAGACAGAGATGTAGAGTGTAGCATGGGGAAGACGGTTAATAATGTTGTAATAAATATGTAAGAGGGAAGAGGGGTACTAGATTTAGTGGGGTGATTGGTTTGTGAGTTATATGGATCTCTGATCACTATGCTGTACAACTGAAATTGGTATATTAATGTATGCCAATTATAATTGAAAAAGCTCATTGAATTGTACAATGAAATACAAACAACTAATTATCTGTTATATTTCAATACAGCCAAAAAAAAAAAAACCTGGAAAATGTAGATAATGCTTTATAAAAACAGTTTATGCAAAAATGACAAAGTAGAACTTGAACCAGTTGACTTATACCGAAAGAAAACTTTAGTTTTGAGGCCTAAATCTAAACTAGACAATGAATCTACAGAATATGTTATGAATTGTATGAAAATATTTAAGGCTTGTAGGTATCATATTCTTTAAGATTATAAAATTTTAAAGAATGTTTTTCAATTTACTGGTTACTCGTCTATGGATCTGGCAAATGTTTTCTACTGTATGTTAAAATATTCAAAGACTCCATTTGAAAATAGTAACTCACCAGGAAGGACCTTGTAAACTCCACCCTCCTTGCCTCCCTCCCTAATGACTAGAGTAAGTGGGATGGTTCTTGCCACATTTCCATCTTATCATTTTCTCTAATGTCCTAAATAAGGTAGGAGGATCTAACCTATTGTCAGGCATTTAGATATCTGTTACTGTATCTTTCTAAAAGGATTTTGTACTCTAACATTATATTGAAAACAAGAGATTATTTTCTTAAACAGAAGCTCTCTCTAGAGAAAAGGAGAAAAGAGAACTGACTTTTGCTAAATAGCTTCTAAGAACAAGTGCTTTTCATCTCTAATCTCATTTAATCTTCATGGACACCGTGAATTCAAGCTCACTGGACTCATTTTACAGATGAGGAAACCGAGGCCCTGAGAAGATAAGCAAGGTCACATAGCCAGTACTAGAGAAATGGCATGTGACCCACTTTTCAATCTACCAGATTACTTCTGATGATTGCCCCAGAACTGACATCTCATTCTTTTCAGAAATAAAACAATGTTGTGGCTATGTATCGTGTTTCTTTATATGATGCTCCAGCCACTTGAAGGGTTTGTTTGGGTTTGTTTGTTTGTTTGTTTGTTTGTTTGTTTTCAGTTTCGTTGTTGGTATTTGTCCAAGCTAAGCAGCTCCCCTGCCCTCCTCCAATACTGGCTGAGGCTGCCTAGTCCCCCTGCACTACTACACTATGCTAAGTTCCAGCTATTCTAGAAATTCTTCAGGGTATGTTCCACCCCTCCGCTCCTCTGTCTCTTTATATGGGTTGAATTTCACCCCTCCACCAAAAGATACTCAAATCCTATGAGTGTGACTTTATTTGGAAATACGATCCTTGCAGATGATCCTGGTTAAAATGAGGTCGTTAGGGTGGGCCTTACTTAATCCATTATGACTGGTGTGCTTACAAAAAGGAGAAATTTAGGCACAGAGACAGACACAGAGAGAAGACAATGTGAAGATACAGGGAGGATGTCATCTACAAGCCAAGGAACACCCGAGGGTATCAGAAGCTACGAGAGAGGCATGGTAATGATTCTCCCTCACACAATCCTCAAGAGGAACCAACCCTCTGGGCACCCAGATTTGAGACTTCTAGCCTCTAGAACTCCGAAACAATAAATATCTGTTGTTTAAACCACCCAGTTTGTAGTATCTTTTTATAGCAGCCCCAGGTCTCTAATCCATTCTCTCTCCCTCTCTCTCTCTCTCTCTCCCTCTCTCTCTCTTTTCCCCTCTCCCTCCTTCCCTCCCTTCTTCTCTCTCTCCCCACCTCTCATCCAGTTCCCATGGATTCTAGCCTTGCCTAGATTCTCCAACTCTCTTAGGCAGGTTTGGTTTCCCTCAGGGACAGGGCCTCTCAGTCTCCCCATCTTGGAGCACAGTCCCCCAGGGAGACATGCTCTTTCCCACCAATGATCCAAGCTCCCAGCACAACAAAGTCTAACCCTGGCCCAGCTAACCAGGCCTTCACTTGGGAAGAGGGATGCCAGGTGAAGGGAGGTTTGACAGTACTAGAACAATCACCTGTTTTTGTTGTTTGTTTTGATTTGTTTGTTTTGTCAATTGCAATGCAAGACAGACACCACTGTATAGAATTCCCCTTTCTCATACAAGATAAGATCATTATCATGGCTATTCTTTGCTGACCTAATTAATACCTTCTATTTTCTGTCTTCTATTTTTATCACATGATCAGGTTCCAACAAAGCCCTTCCCTGAAATTGCCAAGAGAATCACACAATTAATCTAAAACTGCAAAGCACTCAAGTTTCTATCACAAAATTCTTTGGTGTTGTCTTGACTGAATCTCTTAGACATCTCACTGAAATCAAGAATGAGGCATATATTACTGTCATCACATCACATCCTATTGGGTTTACAGATTTAATCATTTATCATTTGAAAGATGCCTGAAGGGGGGTAATTTTAATGTATCTTTTTAAACATGCCAGAAATTCACATCCTTGCTTGTTTTAGATGATACCATATACAGTTCTATTTTATTTGGTTAAAAAATATTAATCAAGCACCAACAAAGTGGCAAATGAGATAAAGCCCCTGCTCTCCTGGAGCTTCTATCAGAGGTAGACAATAAGCAAAAATATATAAAATTAATTTCAGATCATGATAAGTACTGTGGAGAAAATAAAGCTATAGTTATTTGTTCATTATCTGTTTTCCTTTTAGGTCATAACCTCCATAGTGATAGTGGCCATGTCTGTCTCAGTGCTAGCTTCTCATAGGAATTTTATAAGGTTTATTGGTTGGAAGAATAGATGGACAAATGAATGGATGGGTGAACTGATGGACAGATAGATTAACAGCCATGTATATCCTTCACTGAAAATTCCTTGGCTCAAATATACATTTAATGAGTCCCATTGTGTGCCAGATACTGAGAACAAAGATGGATATCCTTGCTCTCAGAGACCTTGCACACAGGTTTCTAAAAAAATAAGAACCCTCTCATGGAGGTATACATGTGGTGCTCTGTGCTTAAGTGGGGGGTATGGGGAAGAGTTGGGGGAAATGGTGGTGCAAGAAAAGCATACCTAAGGAAGTGAAATTTGAGCTGAATCATGAAGAGACTGCCAGGTCCAGAAAAGGCGTTCTAGGCAGAGAGACCAGCATGGGGATAGGAAAGTAAAGGAACACTAAAACAGTCTTTTGTTAGGACAGAAACACAGGGAGGAGTGATGGTGATGAGGCTGGAAAGTGAGACAGGAGCCAAAAGTTGATCTGCTTCATCTGCATATGTCAGCTCTTTCATTGCGGAAATCTGATGAGCTTATCAGACAGGTTCTAAAGGTCAACAAAGCTGAATGATTAGGGACATTGAAGTAGTTAAATGAGTTGTTGCCTAGAAACCTTGTTTGGCACAAAAGCATCATTTTTCCATGCATTGCTTTGTTTTTCATCCGGGGGTATCGGATTCTGTGTCCTCCTATGACTCAGAACCACAAGCAGACCAGACCATTCTCTGAACAGGCGCACATGAGGCTGCCCAAGTGGTCCATTTGTCCCACTGCATGCCTGCTAATCCCCAATTCAAATCTGCTCTGCTCTGCATGTGGTGCGTCTCATCACCACAAACCTGCTCTGCTGGTTTTTGTTCACTTCTTCCAGAAAGGAGAACGTGTAGCCACTGGTGAAGGGGGAAGGGAATGCTCTGCAGGTCTTTAGTGAGCTGCCTGTAGAAAAATGCAGCCTATCCTAAGGTTGCTTTTATACCTTTATACACAAAGAGAAGGAATGTCTTAATGAATTTTACTTACTTGGGAACCTCCAAATTTTTTGGTGCCCCAGTATTTATAACCATATTAGTTTTTTTTTCAATTTAAAAGAAATATATACACACTGCAGAAAATATAGAAATTAGAGAAAATACAAAGAATATAGTTAAAATTATAGTAAATCAATCACTTAGAACCAATTTTAATATTTTATAGTATTTCCTTCTAGGCTTTTATCTATGAACACATACACTCACGTATACATAAAAATTCATCTATTCTGCACCTACCACAGTATCTGAAACATCTATGTGTTGATAACTGTTCAATGAATAAGTGAATGAATATAATTTTATTTTACACATTTAGAATGATACTTATATACATTATAAAATTTTGCTTTTTAAAATCTTATTCAACATAGTAGGTGTATTTTTCCATGCCATTTTTATAGCATTTTTTATAAATGCACAAATACTATTTTGTAGAATAATGCTGACCTGAACATTGAGTACATAACCCTACATTTGCATCTCTGAAGATTTCCTTAAGCTGAATTCCTAGCTGTGAAAATAATAGGTGAAAGAAAATAAACTTTTTAAGGCTCCCGGCATCATTCAATGTCGATGAACTTTCCAAATTGAAGTGATTCTTAGGAAGCCGGCCTCTGAGAGCCACCTGGCATCCTGCAGGCAACAATCTCCCTGTGTGCTGGGTGACTCATCCTCTTTGATAAAGGTTGGCTGCATAATGCCTTCAGACCCAGGATAACCTCCTTCCCTCTCCAGCATGTTTGGGCCACCCCT
Source organism: Pteropus medius (assembly GCF_902729225.1). Lineage (NCBI taxonomy): Eukaryota > Metazoa > Chordata > Mammalia > Chiroptera > Pteropodidae > Pteropus > Pteropus medius. Next base: position 19,405,881 of record NW_024344240.1, read on the forward strand.
GGGCTGTAACCCACTGGATTAAGCTCTAGCTCCAGCTCAGTCACTCTGGTCCTTCACAAAGGCTCAAGGCAGAGACCTAATCTTGAGTATTGCATTCCATTTAATTTTCACTAAGCATTGTCTTTACTGTTTTCCTACATTCTATAACCATATCTATTCTAAACAAATTCAGTGTCATAAAGTTCTTTCCGCACCCCCCTCCCTCATAGTATGTGCAGTTTGACGTGAGAATTCAAAAGGGTGGCTTTGTTCCCCTTTAGGACAACATAACTTGCACCAAAAAAAACTCATTTGAAAAAAATCTCATTTAAATTGTATTCTGTGTCTTTGGTGACACCATGGTATGTGCCATTCCAATTGCATCCATCAAATATGTGCATGTTACTGTGCTGTGCCTGGGAATAAATTTATTTTTTTAATGATTAAAAATCTGTTTTACAAAATTCAGATTCACTACTATGACGTCTTTACCCAACTGTTTTTTCCCTGGAAGCTTTTTCCTGGCTATCTTATTTACACTTGCAACCCCCCTTCTAACTATGCATTTTACTTATTTCTCTTAACTCTTTGTCTTACTATACTAGAAGCATAACCACAACAAAGCAGTTCATTCATTCATTCATTTACTCAGTATTTAATGAACACCTTCAGGTGCCTAAAATTGTGATAAGCATGGGGTGGGAGACTAAGAATGCTTTTCAGAAGCTTATAGTTGAATTAGAAACATCAAACAGTTAATCAAAAATATAACACAGGCTGTAATTTTAAAATACTAAAATAACCGAGGCAGGACCAAGTAGATGTGCTCTGAAGAAAGTGAAGAGAACAGACTGTGTGAAGTGAGGGTGAAAGCTATTAAGTAGATGAGATTTAAAGTCAGATTGGAATTTGATGGAAGAATTTAAAATATAGAAACAATTGGCTCATCCTGTAAGCCAGCGGTCCCCAACCTTTTTGGAATCAGGGACCGGTGCTCCTATGAGAACCTAATGCCTGATGATCTGAGGTGGAGCTGAGGCGGTGATGCTAGCCCTGGGGAGTGGCTGCAAATACAGATGAAGCTTGGCTCGCTGGCCCACCACTCATCTCCCGCTGTGCAGCCCAGTACCTAACAGGTCACAGACTGGTACCAGTCCATGGCCTCTGCAATTAGTAGTGAAGATTTTTGGAAAAGAGAGTGGCATGATGAAAAGGTTTATAAAGATTACTGAAAAAAAAATTACTGGCGGGCAAAGAGCGAAAATGAAAAACAATGATGATAGGACAAATGAGAGGACACTCTCTGATCCAAGAAGTCAATTAAGCCTGAGAAGAGGAAGGACTAAAAGGAAATGATAAATGAAAATGGGCAAAAGAGTGGGAGATAGCACTGCGGAGGCATAGCTGAAGAACAAGGAGTCAAAATGCATTAGCCTCTAATCAGGCAATTCTCAAAATAAAATGTTAAAATAATCAGCCATTAAAGAGGACTGCGTTAGTGAGCTACAGGAGACTCTGAGGTTGGCTGCCTGAATGGGGAGGAGAGCGGTGAGAGATCCATGAAGTACAGGATAAAGACAGCAGAGATATTCTATGCAAAGCTAAACCAATTTGAAGAGCCCAAATAAAAAGGAATAAAAATAAGAAGAGGAAAAAAAATGAGAGTTGCTATTTTAGATAAACCCCATATGGGTTATCTCTTAATTTACTTAAAGCAGATGGCTAGACCCAGGACTGACTAATTTATTACTATCCTGCCATTCAGAGTCAGACTCTTCCTTGGGTTACCAAGCAACTCTGATGGGAAATGTCAGATTGCATGAAATTTCCTGATTAGATCATGTGACCCAAGTACATCCCACTGAAAATAATTTGAATACTCAAAATTGCTTATCCTAGACCATAGCTGCCAGTTTTGGTCCCTCCCTGCTCGCAGTAGATAAATGGGTGGGCCTTTCTCTATTTGTAGGCAGTATGGCAGGAATTCTAGGAATAAGGAAGGCCAAAATAAAGAATGGGAGAGGATTTGGAAGAGAGCTTGGGAGTCTGGTATGTCAGATTTTCTCTCATTGTACTAAGTACTTCCCAAATGTTTTCTTTAAGGGAAGGAAAGTAGCAAAGCATTTAAAAAGGAGCATTTGAACTTCTCTAGCGAGTAAGCAGACTGAGTCAGCAAATTCATCTAATAAACTGAGTAGCATTTGAGATAACATTAGAGAACTGAAAATGTTTGGACAGAATCAGGAGTTAGGATGGTTTGTGATCTGAAGAGGAAAATAGAATAATATGACAAAAGCTATAGTTAATATTTTTTGAGGAGGAGTCCCTGTAGGAAATATCATTATCCCATTGTACAAAAGAGAAAACTGAGGATTTCTGAAGGATTTAAGTTAGGTTACACAGCTATGAACACTATTATGGAGCAATTCCTATGGATCGGTCAGAGTGTAAGAAAGTCATTGGTCAGAAAAGCGAAGGGCAGCAAGCTGCAAATGCCAAAATTAGAGCATGCAAGGTGCTTTCCTATGGCACTTTTTATGAGCAGCACAGAGATAAGACTAACAAAAGAAATGATTGCTTAGTGCAGAAGGGAGCATTTGCCAAATACAATGTGGTATCCTGTATTGAATTCTGAAATAGAAAAAGGATATTAATGATATATGAAAAAAGTCTGGGTTTAATTACCAATGTTGGCTTCTTGGTGGTAATGAATGTACCATAGTATTGTGAGATGCAGGTAAGGGATATAGGAGAATTCTCTCTACCATCTTGCATATTTTCTGTAAATCTGAAATAAATTTTTTTCTTTCAAAATCAAAAGTTATTTAAATTTTTTTTAGGAAAGGCTATTTGTGACATATATACAAACATTCTTCAAAACAACACCATTTAAAATGAAAATGGCAAGGGTAGAACCGCATTTTTGCGGCTGGCCATATTTCTTGGCAGACAATAGTATTACTAATGGCAATTATAGTGACTAACATTATTGAGTACTTACAATAATCCAGCCTCCATCTGAAGAACATTAAACACATTGCCCACATGTCATCTTCAAGACAAAACTTATGACTAAGAAGGTGTTATTATTATCCCAATATACAGGTGAAAAAAGCTCCTAAAATAGTGCCTAGAATCTGGTAGGTGATTAAAAATTACATCTTTTTATTATAGAGGCTAAGAAACCTGGCCAGTTTTTCAACAGAGTCATTATTCAAATCCAAACCTAAAAGGCTTCCAATCCCAAGCTTACTACTTACTGATTCTATGGCTTGGACATGTTTGAATCAAACGAAAGCTAATGTCAGGGAGTGGATTTAAAAGTTTGTCGAAAGTTGCACCATATCAACTTAAATTTAAAAATATATAATTAATAGTCTATTAGGCATTTCAAAATTATTAAATCAAATTGAATAATTTGAAGACACCCAGGTTGTATGGTGCTGTATTAACGTCAATTTTTAAAAAAGGCTGAAACCCACCTTTCTTAAGAATCCTAGGATATACCTCTAGATACAAGAGTCAAATGAAAGCAAGCAGAGACAATTAGGGGAACTGTTAGCCCCCAGTAACTATGGGAGCCACTCGGAAAAGAGTGTTTTCCAATCTCCCTTGGGATCAAATGACTACAACTCACTGAACTAGACAGATTCCCAAAATGAGAAGCATCTCCTCAGGAGGGGAAGGTGGAAGGGGTAAATCATGAAGACATTCTTCTCATGACTGATGCCCAAGGTGAAAATGATTGCAAGGAGAAGGGGGAAGCTGGCGGTCAGGCCCCCTTGCTCATCCACATTCAGTCCCACTCCATAGACTTTTATTCAGCAATTTTTTTTAGTATCAGGGATGATGCTAAACTCTGGAAAAGACACAAGGATGAAAAAATAAAGCAATGCCTAACTTCGGTGAGTTTACATCTAGGAGTGTATTTCACCAGAAGAAAATACAGCAAACATGTGGCACAGTAGAGTACCTTGAGTTCAAATCTCAACTCCACTCCTCATTCCGTCTCTGGCACAAGTTGTAGGCTCTCTTTGGACCTCAGTAATGATAATTATTATTTGCATGGGAAGATTGTTGTGAGGATTGAAAATGAGCTGTCTATAATAATGTCTGACATAGACAGTAAAGAGAAGTCCCATCATAAAACCATTTTGTTTTCTTTTATTCTTTTTTCTTTTTTTCTTTTTTCTTTTTTCCTTTTTACTTTTTTCCTCCCAATTCTTTATTTTAAATTAGACCTTGGCCTCAACTGTTAAAGCAAAAAAGATGTCACAGCAGAGAAGCTAGAATTATTTTGGGCTTCAGAGATTACAGCATCCCAGGAGCAGGCAAGTTAATGACTACTGGATGAGGAGGGGGTCAAGAACAAACTTGAGACCCTTACCACATTATTATCTTAACCGCAAGCCTCCAACCTTGGCACAAAGATGGGGTTGCTAAAATCTAGACCATACATTGCTGACACAAATCTGTTTAGAACCCGAAAAAATGGAAACTCCTGTAATCCACCTAGCCAGAACTGAAAAAACTTCTAATTTGCACAAGAAATTTAAGCCAGCAGAAACCTTGCCCTTCCCCACCCCCATACTGGACTAAAATGGTTGAAAAGAAAATTTTTTAAATAATAAAAACATATTGGATTTCATTAATCAATGTCACCATAATAAATAAAAAATAACAATAATAATAATAATAAAACATAAACAAAAGAAAAAAAGAAAAAGATTTTAAATAACAAAACCAGTTGAGAAAACAACAAACCTTAAGCCTGGAGTCATGTCATTTATTCATTTATTCATTTATTCAACAACTATTTATTCAGCCTCTACAGTGTGCTCTGGAACATTTTCTTCTCTCTGGATCCCTGGGGCTGCCTTTAATCTCTCTATTCCACCTTGCTGACCTGCATGCCTCTAGTTTATAATCTACTTATTGTTCCTTAGCAATGCGTCACCTTCTGAGATGTAAGCGATCATTCTTGTCTTCCAGAATAGAATATAATTCTATACTCCGCTACCTCCCAGGCTTTACTTCTTCCTTCTTGCTTAATTCCTTCATTGTTCAGTTCCTCTTGCTTCTCTTCTCAGATATATCACCAAACACCCACACAGCAGCCCCTGAAGAGAGCAAAAGAGGCTGGAGGAATGTAACTCATTTGCCTGTGGTGATCCAATTTGTAAGTAGTCCAACTCAACAAATTCTGTAAAAATAATAATGCTAGCAATAAAAATAATAACAGCTAACACTTGAAACCGAGATTAGAGACAGGTTAGTTATTAGTAATGACCAAGTCTAAGGACTGACTGTGGTCTTGAGTGACATGAGGCAGGGTTGGGGCAAAGTCATCGGAGGAGGGGAATCTAAAGAAAACCAAGGCCAGATATTGAAAAAATGACCTATTTTTATCAAGAAGTATGGCAGAAATAGTGAGGGAGAGAGATATCTGAAACTAAATTCTTAAGGAATGAGGGTGTGTGTTGGAAGAAGGAGGCAGTAGAAGACAAGGTGGGGTTTAGTCTGATGACTTGATAGTCAAGAATTGCTGAGGAGAGCTGAGGAGGGGGAGAGAAAATGGTCTGGAAGCAATAATGAGGATATTCTCATGTTAATCTGTTCAGGCTGTTGCTATTGGGGTGATGTGACATCTGGCATTGCCCTAATGACATGAAGGGGGTCCTTGGTTCTTCCCCACCAATGCAATAAAGAATTACAGGTCAGCAAGATTTAGAAAAAAATAAGATTTATGGAAAGTACATTTTAGGAGACAGGCCATGCTAAGGAAGCCTGCAGCCCTGTGGAATTTGGAAGGTGAAAAGATGACAGAGTACACTACAGGGGCAGAGTGGTTTTTCAGCAAAGAGAGCTATAACTGCACAGAAGTGGTAAGGTCTGTTTATATTTGGGCCTTGATGGGAGGTCCTAAATGATCTGTGTGTGAGGTTACCTTGACTGACGGTTGCCATAGAACACTTGCCTACTGCTCATGTGCTTACCCAGAATTCAGTCTGTTATAATTAGATTCATGAACTTCCAGGCATAATCAGGATATTATAATGATGGTATAATGAGGTAGAAATTATGGGCAGGTTGGCGTAGTACTTTCTGCGCACGCATTTGTGGCTGATTTAGCCAGGAGTTTTTATGGTCTTTGTGCCTTAGGATTTGGGGTCATTTAAAACCAAAAACAGGGGAGGTGCTTTGGGGAAGTCCTAAAGGAAGATTTTCAAGGGAGATTTCTATGGTTACAGAGCTGGGCCTTCTCTCCTGTCATTCATGATGACCTAACTACCTAACAAGGCTGCTGTAGACCCAGTGACATACAAACAACAAAAATTTATTTCCCATCATTCTAGAGGCTGGAAGTCCAAGACCAAAGTGCTGGCAGATTCGGTCTCTTGTGAAAACTAGCTTCCTGGTTCATAGATAGCCATCTTCTCCTGTGTCCTCACCAGGCAGAAGGAGTGAGGGATCCATCTGAGTTCTTTTTTATAAGGGCACTAATTTCATTTAGAAGGGCCCCACTCTCATAACTTAATCACCTACCAAAGACCCCTATCTTCTAATACCATCACATTGGGGGTTAGGTTTCAACATATAAATTTGGGGAGAACAAACATTCAGTCTACAATACTCACTCCACTTGTAGGCCCATGATATAAGCAGTAAAGGAGAGAAAATAGCCACCACCTGCAAAGCAACCAGTGTCCTTGGGAAAACCAGGTCTCCACTATAGCATGAAGTTGAGGAAAATATTCATAAATATGAAGTATAAAGGGGATGCTGCGAGGTCACTGTGGAAGGGGTTCAGAAGTTGGGAACAGGTAAGACATAGAGTCAGAAAAGGGATATACAAGGCCATGTGGAGATTAGAGTCCTAAAGATGAGAGATGATCTGAGAGACCAGGGTCGATGTAAATGGGGAGAAAGGCATGATGGGATTAGTACAGGAACCCAGAGCCAATAGCAGTGGCACATTCGTGGGTATTGGTGGCCAGGGACTGAGTGTTTACCAGGAATACTCAGAGTTCTTGCCCTTTACAAATTTATAATCTGTTAGGGCAGACCCATGTATAGTAACAGAACAATGAACCTTTGGAATTCAAAAACTATGGAAGCCTATAGAAGGGGCACCCAACTCAGACAGAAAGGGCCAATGGAAACTTGGGGGAGATGGGGAGAAGGAGAAGAAGGGGAGAGTGTGGGTCCCAGGTCTGGCTGGTCCCAAGTCTGGCTGTGATCCATCCAGGCTCGCAGCTAGTAATAGGACCCCAGATTTAGAATGTTACATTAGCGTAGTAGGGTGCCTACATCTGAAATATATAAACATAATTCAGCTTATTGTATCACACATATGTGGCTGAATGCCACTATTGCACTCTGCTGTATGTGGAGTCATGTGGTCCCCTAGAGCACAAGAAGGGGAGCACACGAAGGGGAGCAGGAGAAGTGTGTGCAAAACCACACTCCACCCCCCCGCCCCGCAATAGACTACACTTCCCCCAGTAGAACTGGGCTCCACACTATAAAGTTGGTACCTGCCATTTCATTCTCATGTCGGCCTTTTGTGCATTCTTCCAACTGGACATCTCACCATTAAGCCTTCCCATGTCGATCAACTTGGCATTAACACTTGATGTAGTCAGTGGGGATGAAGTGAGTATGGTCCCCATGTGGAGGAAACCCGAATGGAGGATGTGTGTGCCCGCCTCGTAGTGGTATCCCATGGCCGCGTATCTGGCCACATGGACACCCCGGCAGGATTAGGATGCAGTGAAGCTGCGTCCAGAGGACATCCGGAAAACCCTGGAGATATTGGAGCAGAATGTCCCCACCACTCACTGGAGGAAGCGGGTCGGGTGGCCCGGATGTTCCTGACAGTGCTGTGGCAGGCCAGCCTGGAGGTTCAGGATCAGGCTCAGTGGGTGCAGCCGCTACAATGCCAGGAAGAAGCTCTGGAAAAGCGGCCGGTGGCAGCGGAACGTGTGCTGCAGGGTCCTGATGGGTCGCAGCCATCGTCCTGGTCTGGAAGCCCACCAGCGGTACTGCAGCAGGTTGAAATGGAACAGTCGTTGGCCCTGGGGGCAGGGGAGAGGGCAAGCTGACGGTGCCCCCCCCAACCCAGGTTAAAAAGCAAAACACCTTGATCCTCGAGGAACTCTGGGACCTGACGAAACAGTTATGGCAGAGAGCCAGGGAAACTGTTCCAAGGTGGCAGTGAGATGACAGGGCCGAAGGGACTGAATTATCTCCGGAAGAGATGGCTCAGCTGGCCTTCATGACGGTGATACTGTCCCTCAGGCAGCGCCTCCAGAATGTAGTGCTTATGGCATGGGGTGCAGGCAACCACTCCCTCATTAACTGGCTCATGTCTGCTGCACAGACAGTGTGGGCCAACTGGAAAGAGCTGCCAGAGACAGTGAGCAGATGGACCACATACTTAGACCTGGTCCAGATAATTCGGGAAATGGGCATGCGACAGATGATGTTTCGCACCCAATATACAAGCACTGATGAAAAGGCAGATAGCTCTAGGGAAGGATGAGGAATGTCCACTGTCAGCCCATAGGAAGGACTTGATTTTGACTTCTGAGCCCGGCCGGTACTTTTGGCACCATAGCAGCTCTGCTGGCCCCTCACATGGATAGGCGGATCCACGAGGTGATGTCAGCTATGGCTAGGTTGGGGGAGGTGGAAGTGAAATGCAAGGAGCGTTCCACCCAAGTGTGTGCCCTACTGCCTGCCTCACTCCCAGACGGGCCAGTACAGGGATGGAGGCATGGCCGAAAAGGTGGGGCGGAGCAGCACCCACCTCCATCGGCTGTGAAAGTGAACCGCAGACAGATGTGGTTTGATCTCCTTGTGGTAGGGGTCGCTGCAGGAAAGACTGAGCAGCAACCTAATGAAGTGCTGCTGGCGCTTTGGAATCAGCTGCGCCCTGACCAGCAATTCACTCCTATTTCTGGGAAAGCCACAACCCATGAGGTGCGGCTGGCCGATTTTCTCCCTGATTAGGGATCAGGTCGGGGCACCCGGTTGGCGGGGGAGCCAGTTGACCTGTGGCCAGTGAAGAAGCCTGGTGGCTCCTGGAGCATGACGATTGACCATTGGGAGCTGAATAAGGTTACACCGTCCCTGCATGCTGCCGTATTGAACATCGCGTATATCACATGAGCTTGGACAATACTATTATGTGATAGACTTGGCAAATGCCTTTTTCCCTATTGCCATAGCTCCAGAAAGTTAAGAACAGTTTGCCTTCACCTGGGAAGGGCGACAGTGGACATTCCTCATCCTTCCCTAGAGCTATCTGCACAGTCCTACCTTGTGCCATGGTCTCATGGCTCAAGATTTAGCCACATGGAAACGATTGTCTGCAGTGTGCTTGTATCATATTGATGATATAATGCTAACCTCTGATTCTCTTACAGAACTAGAAGCAGTGGCAACCAGCCTGTGAGAAGCTCTTGCCAACTGGGGTTGGGCAGTCAACAAGGACAAGGTCCAGGGACCTGGATTCTCTGTCAAATTTTTGGGTGTTGTCTGGTCGGGTAAGACAAAAGTAATGCCGGATGCAGTGATTGATAAGATACAGTCATATTCTTGACCTGAGACTGTGAAGCAGCTCCAAATCTATTTGGGACTGCTGGGGTTTTGGAGGGTATTCATTCCCCATTTGGCCTCTTTGATGTGACCCCTGCACCATCTAGTGCAACAGGGCATTCAGTGGGATTGGATCCCCAAGATAAAGGAGGCCTTTAAGGCTACAAAGCAAGCTGTAGCACAATCCCAAACTCTATGTGTTGTAGATTCAGCCCTCTCATTCCTGCTTATGGTACAGGTGGGTAATGCAGGGTTTGGAAGGGGCTTGTGGCAGAAGCACAGGTCCCAGAAGGTACCGATAGGCTTCTGGTCCCAGTTATAAAAAGGTGCAGAGGCGCAGTATTTTCTGCCATATATGCAGCCCTCCTGGCCAGTGAGGCCATCACTGGCCTTAATCCCGTAATCGTGTAGTCTACATACCCTGTGGAGGGGTGACTGTGATCTTGGGTGAAGGCACCCCATACCAGAATTTCACAGACCCCTATGCTGTCAAAGTGGAGGGATGTACCTAGAGCAGCAGGTTCAGTTCTCTGCAGGCCCCCTGTCTGGTTAACTGCACCCCCTATTGGGACTAGTGCAGTTCCAAGAAGAGATCCTGATGGAGCCTGCTGAGATGGGAGACATACCGAGTCCCTATGTAGAGGGTTGGACTCCCATCCCTGAGGATGCCTGGTACATAGCTGGCTCGTACTATGGAACAGGTGGTGAAATGATGGGGGCTATTGTTGACGTGGCCACAAGCACAAGTTGCCATGTCACAATGTCCCTGGTGTGCTGAGCAGCACCCAGAGAGATGGAAGGTAAAGAGAACCCCAGGGGAGATGCCTTGCGAGGCTAAGCCACTTCAGGAATGGCAAGTGAATTGTGAGCCCAAGGTAGCGCCCTCTGGGCCAGATCCTGCGCTGTGACCCTGTAGGGGTGGAGTGTGGGCACTAGGCCCGGCTGAATCCAAGGTCTGGCTGGTCCAAGGTCTGGCTGGTCCCAAGTCTGGCTGTGATCCAGGCTCACAGCTAGTAATAGGACCCTGGATTTAGAATGTTACATTAATGTAGTAGGGAACCTGTGCCTAAAATATGTAAACATAATTTGGCTTATTTTATCATATATGTGTGGCTGAATGCCAGTATTGTACTCTGCTATGTGTGGAGCCATGTGGTCCCCTGGAGAGCAGAAGGGGAACACAAGAAGGGGAGCAGGAGAAGTGCATGCAATACCACCAGGCTCCGTAATAGAACGGGGCTCCGCACAATAAAGTTGGTGACTGCCGTTTTATTCTCATGTCAGCCTTTTGTACATTCTTCCAACTGGGTGTCTCACCATCGAACCTTCCCTTCTCGATCAGCTCGGCGCTGACAGAAAGGGAAGGGGAAAGGAGAAACGGAGAGAGAGGATGGAAATAGACTTCCATAAAACTACTGCCATCACCAAAAAAAATTGAGATGCTTCTCTTATGGCAATGAGTCTTTGTCTTACACTTTATCTAGCCAAAAAAGCCAAGAAGCAAAGCAATGAGCCTTCCTATAATAGACATTAATTGAAAAAGTTGTGCAATATTTCATATTCACATTATTTGAATAGTCTTTGATCTTGCCAGCATGAAATTTATTGCTTTTGGGTAGAGACCTTTGTAAGATTTATGCAGCAAAGGGTGAATATGTTATTATCTTTAATATAACTTGTAAATTCTAAATAAATGTTAAGTTAGAGAATTTCTGAGGGTAGAAAAATAGGAAACATTTTAAAGTCAAGAGTATGATATACTTCTATCTCTCTGTTACCTGAAATGTCTGAAATTACCTCCAGTATTTGGAGTAATAGGTACAGGGAAAGAATTAAATAGGTGGATCCTTCTCTGACTCCCTGTCTAAATCAGCCACACTCCTTTTACATCAACATTTGTTGAGTACTTAAGTATATCTCATGTAATCCTCATAACAACCTGAAAGATGATAATTTCCATTTTATAGACAAAAAATTCAATGCTCAGAAAGACCAAATAACTTGCCAGCATCCCACAACCATTGAACAGCTAAAAAAAAATTCACAATGGTCTGTTAAAGCAACTGCCTCTTCTCTATTAAAAAAAGAAATGGGCCAAAATGGAGTCACTTTTGCTAGGCCACATCACCAAGTCAAAACTTACTAACTAACCTAATTGCAGTTACAGCCTCTTCCAGGAATGGAATTTTAAACGAATCGGTCTGGATTTTCCTGATCCATACTAGTGAGATAATCTGCTTGATAAGACCCTTGCCTTTCCCAAAGGAAAGGGGTCCTTGCCTGACATAACCCTCTCTTTTAACTTCTTAGTTCCACCTTCTTTTTGCCTATAAAAACCTTTCATTTTGTACAACTCATTGGAATTCCCTTCCAGCTGCTAGATGGGATGCTGCCCGATTCATGACTCACTTAATAAAGCCAATGAGATCTTCAAATTTATGCAGTTACATTCTATTCTTTAACATGCTTTTACACCAGATGTAGCACACTAATCAGCAATCCACTTACCTCTTCCAGTAGTTTTGAGGAGGAAGACTAGTTGATTAAGTCCAAGAAGCTTTTTACATGGTTGTTGATACATAAAGCAGAAGAAAATACAGTGGAAAGGAATCTCCCTCCCAGAAAGCCTGCAGATTATAGGCTAGTTTAACATAGAGAAGTAAGTCTGATTGTTTTTAGTAGAAGAAAATATATTGAAGACAGGCTGACAAGGTGGCCAGCCAAGAAAATCCAAATAGGAACACTCATTACCACACCATAACTAGAGAGTTGCTATTGAAAATAGGCGTAGTCTAAAAAGCATCCCCATTTCAAAAAACAAATTAAAAAGCATCTGTCTAGCCATAGAAATGGACCACTACTTAAATGTAGAACATTTACTCATCTTAAAGTAAATCTATTGAGAACACGTTTTACAAACATAAAAAGGTTCAATCAGGGGAGTTGATGTAAAAACTGTCCAAACCTATAAAGCATTTTCATAAGAGTTTATTTAAGCCAAACTGATGACATATGCCAGGAAGCAATATCTCAAATGCTCTGGAGAATAACAATTTTGCAGTTTCTTTTATGCATTTTAAATTAAAGAGGAGTGAACCCACAGACGGCTTCTCTTCAGCCTCAGCCTGCGCATGGCCAATCACCCTCATGCTAGGCGCATCCCACCACTGCTGAGTAGCAGCAGCCCTGGCCTGCCCTCAAAGCCTCCTGCACACCACCCCACCCCAGCCTGGGTTCTGCCTGCTGCTATCCATTAAGTTTGCTGCTACTCCCATGGCTCACATGAGACAGATGAGGAGTTTGATGCTCTCTGAGTGACATACTTCAACAGGCCACATATTGATACCTGGCATAAAGGGGTAAACACACTTGTTGGCTATGATCTGGTTCCAGAACCTAAAATCATTGATGCTGCTTTGTGGGCATGTAGATGGTTAAATGATTTTGCTAGTGCTGTTCACATCTTAGAGGCTGCTAAAGACAAACAGGACCTCATAAAGAAACTTAACCTTCTGTCATCCAGGAACGAAGACCAACTTTAAATGGACTGAGAATCTCCACTCCAGAGGAACTTGGCCTTGACAAAGTGTAAACCCCATGATGGGCTGCCCAAGGATTTACTGATAATGCTACTTGATTGTAAACAGTCACCTGGAAATACTGATGATAACATATTATCTTACTTGAACAAGATTTTCTTTATTGAGTACCAAGCCATGTAATGGCAACTTGGACTTTAATAAAAAGGAAATGAGTTTGAATTGAAAATAAAAAGAAATTCAGGAAGGAATGTAAGAAAGATTACATGAAGGTGGAAGAAAACAAAGAGGAGATTGGATTACAGGATAGTTAAGATTCTGTGCTCTCTAGAGAGTGGTTACATCTTAGAAAGAGGGGTCTGACTGGGTGGTTCATGCATTAGGAGGGGTCTGAAAAGAGGCATTTTAAAGGTGTGTTAACCTAGGTGCACAGAAACAATGGACAGGGCTTGCGTGAGGCAAGATACGCCTTTCACTAAAAGGTTATATGCCTGGGGCATGACTATCCACCATGACCTGCCCAGCTAGGAATTTACAATGTATTACATCACCTCTTTTTCATTCACAGGGGTGATTGGAGACAACATATCAATCTCCATCCATATCTATGAAATTCAGATAAAAAATTTGGAGAGCCCTAATGCACATCAGATAAACCCCGGGGTTTTGAGAAACCGTTTTAAAACCTAAATCAATTAAAGTTATTTGTGTCAAGAAAGAACATCCAAACCTACAGAAGAATATTATAAGAATTTCTTTGAGCCAAATTTTTGAGAACATGCCCTGATGCAAGGTCTCAGCAGGTTGAGAAAATACTCCTCCGGAGAATGGCAGTTTCCAGTTCCTTTTAGAATCAAAGGAGAAAATGTAAAGAAGATACACGAAATTTATTAGTCATAGATTAAGGAGGCCAGAGAAAGCAAAGCGGGAAATCCCTAAGATTGGTTAGAAAGCAAAATGGAGAGATACAAATTTCTTTTACATTGGTGGGTACAGGGTAGGTGACATTTAACAAGTACAGCACATAGAGATGATATGCGGGCAACGAAAAAACAAGGAGGAGTTTTGGTGTCCTGGTGCTCTGGTGCCACTAGGTCTGTTTATGAGGGGTCTGAAAAGAAAATTACTCTGATATTTTAAAGATATGTTATTCTAAATGCACAAAAACAATGGACAGGGCTCACTGAAGGTAAAGATTAACCTTTCTCCAAGGCCCGGGGTGTGAATACTCACCATGACCTGCTCAGTTAGGAATTTATGATCAGACCATCCTGTGTGGTTACTTTTAGTCACTGAGCATTTCAGGCCTGCCATGTAGTCCCCTGAGCTTGCCAGGTCTGCTCTGTAGCTTCTTTTTCATTCACATTAGTATTCCTTTGCATGGCTGTCCTATCTGATATTTATACAATTTCTTCTTTTGCATTTGGTTAGTGTCTATTTTTCTCCAGTGTAAATAATGCTGTGATTAATACCCTTGTGCATACATTTTGGCATAATTCTTTGATTGTTTCCTTAGAATAAATTCCCGGAAACTCTGGGTCAAAGCAAAGACACATTTTTGAAGCTTTTAGTAGATATTGCCGAGATGCCCACCAGATATTCGAATAGCAGCTTAAGATTTCTTGCTCAGTGAGAGTTTAGGACTCTTCTCAGAGTAACTAAGAAAGAGATTAGATGAGAATCCTGGGTTTGAGACATAGCATTGCCATTTGTTAGCCTCGTGACCTTGGGCAAGTTATTTAATCACTGTTTCTCTGATTCTTTATAAAATAGGTTTTCTTAACTATAAATATCAGTACTCATCTTATAGAGTTGCTGTAAGCATTAAAATAAATTAATGTTTGTAAGGCTTTTAGAACAGAGCCTGGCTCATAGTAAGCCTTATATAAGTGTTCACTATTATAATTATCCCTGGTTCTTAGATTTTGGACTTCAAAAACCTATTAAAGAAGAATTAAGTCAGTCAATAAGAGATTGCCTTTATTTTTTACTTTTTCCAAATAAGAACATTCTTAAAAACCCAAAACATAAGCAAGATTTCATAGGAAAAAAAGATATATTTTAATAACACTAAAAATTTAGGAAGAAGATAATGTCAGAATAAATAACTTTTATGATTATATTTAGCTTTAAAAGAAATTTTTTATATGATTCTTATTTTTCTCATTCCTCCATGCAACAGTGAACATGTTATTAGTTCATTTTGTTTGAGAACCACTGGACAGCCATATTCTCCAAAACCTTTATATTTCTATTTTTTTACTAATTAATAGTTAAAAATAAGGAAGAAAGAAACATTCTTTTATATGGCTCTGGAAGAAAGTAAAAGTGAAGCTAAACCCAATTTTCTTGCCGGGACACTTGACATCTCTACCTTTATTCTGATAGAAGAGTCCCTAGAAAACTGTCGAAGTTGTCAATTTAAGAAACATCCAAACCCATAGAGAATTTTTATGAGTTTATTTGAGCCAAACTAATGACACGACAGGAAGCAAGATCTCAAATGCTCCAGAGAATGACAGTTTTGCAGTCTCTTTTTTACATTTGGAGTTAAGGAACTAACTAAGGAAGATTGCATGAAGGTGGAAGAAAGTAAATTACAAGATAGTTAACAATATGATGTGCTCCCTTGAGAGTGGTTTTGTCTCCAGGGGATCTAAAAATAAGAGACATTTCAAAGGTGTGTTAACCTAGATCCACTAAAATAATGGACAGGGCTTGCTTAAGACAAAGAAACTCTTTTTTAGGTCAGGGGTGTGACTACTCACCATGACCTGCCCAGTTAAGAATTCGTGATGGGATCACCCTGTGAGGTTACTTTTGGTGACTGCACTTGTATATACCCCCTCTTTATTCCCCAAAGAGGAAATGAAATTCCTAAGCACCTAAGAGCCAAATTATTTGTGGAAGAGCCACGACTCAAATTAACTCCAAGCAAGACCTGAAAAGAAGCACAGAAATGCTTAGAGAAAACATGTGAGCTGCACTAACAGCAGAGATATTAATTGATTAATCTGTAATTGTCCCCATCTTTGAAAAAATTTATTTGAGATAAATAATGTTATTTTATTATTTGTGGACCAGTTTTCTAAGTCATTCACTGGTTGTCAGGCACATATTTAACAAATATCTAATAATAATAACTAGCGTTTGATGAGAGCTCACTAAGTGCCTTGTACCGTGCACTACATAATCTCATTTCACCATCACAGCCATTCTTTGTGATAACGAAGTATTATTCTAATTTCTATTTTAAACGTGAGAAAACTAAGACCTAAAGAAGTTAAATCATTTGCTCGAAGGTTATGTAAGCCCAGTCTTAAAAGTAAGACTCCACGGGTCTTACTTTTAACCAGTGTGCCACCCACTACAGGTTAAGGAATCTGGGATGCTACTGGACTCCCAGTGCTTTTTTTAAGGCTCATCTTATTAGCTTAAACCCTGACGGGATTCCATTGTTATTCTTCCGAAGCAGGATTTTACCAAAGGCTGATCTTATAAACATTTTTAGTTGTGTACTTCTTTGGAACGACCTCTAGGGAGACTTTGGGGACAGGCTGAATTTTTCTTTCATTTAGCTGATGGATTTAAGTTTTACTTTTCTCACCTGCCTTGGTATTAATAACAAGACCGTGTTCTTAATATTTTTGGCATAAATCAATCTGCTTAGTCCATAAACAATATAAAATGCAGTATGAAAACTGACCTAGAAAATTTCAACCTTAATATGTTCTAAATATGCAAGGTAAGCATCGACACTTACAAGACTATTGAATACAATATTCTAAAGCAAAATGATCTCAAGAAACAGCTCTGAGGCTTTTTTTTTAAATCAGAATCTTAAAGTCAAGATTGGATGATACTAAATCCCCGTTTGCTTATTAGCTCTTGTGAGAGAAAAATTTAAAGGAAAAGGAGTTTTCTCTTTTGGCACCAGTCTTCTTCCTATAAGAAATTTTGAGCTATAAGATCTATTTTCTCAGCCCATCACCCATTTGAATGGAAAATTAGACTTATATTTACAATCATTACAGATAGTACTTTTGAAATAAGAACACTATAAACATATTGTTCCTTTAACATTGACCAAAATTATTAAATTGCACACATTTGTCCAATTGAATAAAATAATGATGTTTCTTAATTGCATTCAAATCAAACTTTTCTGTTTTGTGCATAACACATTCATGTTAAAATGGAATGGAATGAGAGAGTGGTGGTTTCAGGGAGGTAGATGGTGTCAAAACGTATAACCTCCCAATCCTAAAATAAATCCTGGGAATGTAACGTACAGTATGGTGACTATAGCTAACAATATTATATTGTATGTTTGAAAGTTGCTAAGAGAGTAGATCTTAAAAGTTCTCATCGCAAGAAAAAAATGAAATTATGTGTGGCAATGGATGTTAACTAATCTTATTGTGATAATATTTTTGCTGTCTATCTCTCTATATATATCTCAAATCATTATGTTCTACACCTAAAACTAATAAATATTATATGTCAATCATATCTCAATTTTTAAAAATGGAATGAAATGGGATCTGTAAATAAGTAGTAATATACTAAGGCATATCAGTCCTGTTGACATTCTCCCAGACTTATCACAACTCAGCAGAGTCCCTGGCCATAGTAGATATGACATCAAATTGTTGTTAAATGAATAAAAGAACAAATGAATTAATGTATAAATAATGAACACATTTCTCTGTCATTTATATCTTGCTTAATCCATTTTTTCCCAGGGAATGCTGTTTTCTTCTCTAATCCATCAACACTTGTCCTCGCTCAGAAAGCTGCACTAGTCTAACAAAACTTCCTTTTGAAAATTAAAAGCTAACATAATGAGATTCAGAAATCTATGTTCAGAAATTTTATTTTAAGTATTTCTTGTTTGCTGTGATTCTAGGAAATAGGCCTCAAGTAACAAAAATTAAAACAACCAATTAAGTTTAAAAGCAAACAGTTGTGTTCCCCATATCCACGGGTTTATATCTAAACTCCATAGAAAACATTTCCATTGTCTTTCCCCTAAATCATTTGAATGTTACTTTATCTAAGTCTTATAGTTTTCTCATTTATTCCCGCATGCCAATTCCATGCACTATTCATAAAAGGAAGCAGTAGCATAGAGTTGATGCTTCAAAATGAGGATATACTGACTTTTCCCCAATTTTATTTCACCCAGGTATAAGCACTCAAACGCTGACAAAAAGACAAGAAGAGAAAATGTGGTATGATTGAGAACTACATCTCATATATTGTTTTTTTTTTTTTAAACAATATTTGTGTGTCAGAGTGCTATATATTTGTGATCCCGTGTTTTTGGAAACACAGCTCTAGGAAATGTGAAATATAATTATATCTCCTAATTTCAATGAGGTTCACTTTGAAAAATGGCTAGACATTACCCCAAAATGTGAGTGAAAGCCAATTTTTGCTGTATTAAAAATGCAATATTCAATCAAATTAGAGGTTGATTTCATGAGAAAAGTCATTCTTCTTCTTTGAATCTCATAAAACACACACACACACCCTGGGGAATACTTAACAAGAGGTAAGCTCTAAAATTTAAGAAGCTGTAGAAAATATAATGATGCACCTGAAAATAGTTTTCATTCTCTCCTTTGTGTGAAATTCAATCACATAAAAAGCAAACAAATGGAGCAAACAATGAAAATGGCACATGGGATTTTTTTTCAATTACTATAAACAGCATTCTCTAAAACAAAAAGACCATTTATGTAGTAATTGCATCTAATGATATGCATTGTTCTCCTGTCAGGCTATTTCTGATTTAAAAGATGCTTTCTTTGGAATTTCGTACCATTACACTCAGCCATTAACTCCTTTATAACAAGAAACGAGCTCTCCCCATAAATGCAAACTCAATAATAATCTACTCTCATCTTGATCTGTCTACTAAAAAAAATTCAAAACTTCAAAACTTACAGTACTATGAAAGACATATGGTATTTACATTTTTCTGGACATACTTCATTGAGCCTACTGTGACCATTCTAAAGCAGCAAAAATGGAAAGTATGACATCTTATTGCTTTAACTAATGTATTGTTTTAGAATAAAAAAAAAGAGCTGCTCTAATGTACAAATGCAGCCTTCATAAAATTCCCAAAACATACATCTATCAGATTAATCTTCTAGAAAATTAAAATATTAAAATTTTCTTTGTATTCTTTTACGTAACAATCTCTCCTTATATTTAAAAGATGAATCAAGAACAATTAAAATTTTGCTCCAAAATACAAAATAACTAATACATCTCTGGATAACACATGTCCAGGAGAATGACACCAAGAGGGATTTCCTTAATTTAAAAGATATGTATATAATATATATAATATATAAAATATATAATGTATATTATACATAACATATATAATTAAGCGAAAGGATTTCAATCTAAAATGGAACTAGAGAATATGAAATGGAGAATCTCACGCATGCTCCCACAAAATGGAACTTAAGAACCGAGAGACTTATTTCTTTTAACTGCCTGATCTACAGAAGACTAAGGCTTATCTACTGACCAATGAACGTCTGCCAAGAATCTCTCCCGATGATCAAGCCAATGAACTTTTTGTTTAGACTCTGGCTGGATTCCTCCTCTTTGAACTCCTTGCCCATAAATACAGCCTGACCCAAGCCTTCCACAGACTCTCCTATAGCATGCGTTTCCCAAATAGCTCAATTTCTGTTAACATAAGCTTGCCTCGGTTTAACTCTACGTAGGTGGAGAATTATGTATCGTCACTGTCCAAACCTACATAATTTCTACTTGAAATGAAAAGGTATATAAGACAGTGGTCCCCAACTTTTTGGCACCAGGGACTGGTGCTCCTATGAGAATCTAATGCCTGATGATCTGAGGTGGAGCTGAGGCGGTGATGCTAGTGCTGGGGAGTGGCTGCAAATACAGTTGAAGCTTTGCTGGCTTGCCTGCCGCTCACCTCCTGCTGTGTGGCCCAGTTCCTAACAGGCCACAAACCGGTACCCTTCAGTGGCCCCCGGGGTTGGGGGCCCCTGATGTAAGATATAAATAGACTTAATACAGATCCCTGCTTCTCCCAGATTTAATTGTTTCAATAGGAAATAATCCCTGAGCCAAAAGAAACTTAAATACCAATGACAAGCTAGTGGTGACATTTCCAGCTCTTCTGCCACATTCAAAACAGACTTTACCACCCACCTTCTCCCACGCTGCAAAATAGTACCACCTATCTGTGAAAGCTTTGGCGTTCCACTTATATACACCTGAGGTGATGGGACAACCACATGACAGATCTCTTTCTGGAGACAATGAAAAGAGCACTGGGTTTTGGAGCCAAACATGGAATCCAATGCACTTGCTAATATTAAATCTTGGGCTAGTTGCTTTATATCTCTCTGAGCTTCAGGTGTCCTCAACTGTAAATGAGGAAAATAAAACCAGCCTCCAGGGTTGCAGTGAAGATAAGATAACATATGTAGAGCTTCAGGCAGTGATGACAGAGAAAGGCAAGCAAGAGAGAAAACCCTCCTGATGGGGGTAGTAGAACAGGTTTCAGCATTTGAAATGAAAGGAAGTATTTGTGAGATCTCTGAAAACTTTATCTTGAGCAAATTCTGAACACCACTATCAAGAATGGAAATTGTTTTTTTTTCGTGCATTCATTTTTCCATCTGGTACATGTTTACTGAGCTCCTTATTTAGGCCAACAATTTATGTAACTATAGCTATAAGGCACAGTGCTATCACTCTGGTGAAAGAGTGAAGGGTTTGGTTTGGGGATGACAGCAAATTCCTGAAAGCAAGGGGCCATTTTAGGTCAAGTCGCATATGGTCAAAGGACATTGCAGGAGAGTTTCAGGACCACATAAGAGTGGTTTGCACCAGTCTCTTTAGGAGTACGGAGTGGGGAGCAATTGCAACCCCTCTGGTGGTCTTTTCAGCATCATTGTATCAGGGACTCAGAAGGGGCGTAGTCTGGGAGGTGGATGCATTCAGGTTACAAGGAGTTCCAGGCCTCCTTCCAGACCAGCTGGACCTTCACACTATGAATGGCCTTAAACACCAACTGGAGAGGGTGTTAGTTAGAAAGGAGAACCTGCAAGGGAGTATAGAAAGTTTTCTGTTGATATATTCTTTCAGATGGGATGAGGGAATCAGATTTATTGTATATTAGATAATATAAATAACGAGTCTAAAAGTTTTAGTACAAATTAGAGTAGATAGAGATGAATAATAAAGTGATCGCTTCTTCTGTTTGATTCTATACATTCCTGCTTGTGATGATGATGATAAAACAGTAATTAATAATAATAGTAATAATAATAATAATAATAATAATAATAATAGCAGCTACTATATCCTGGGTATTTCCTAAGTGTCAGGCAATGATTTAAGTGCTAGCATTTAATTTTTACAACCCACAAGATAGACAGTATGATTATCTCCACTTTACGAAGAAGCAAACTGACAAACTGAGAGATTAAGTAACTAGCTGAAGGCCACATAGCTAGTAAGTGGTAGAGCTGGTTTTCAGATCCAGAAATGCATACAACTCCAAATCTTGAATTCTCTCCTACAACCTACATGCTTCTTGAATCTCTAAATAGCTCTGTGGACATTCTAAAAACAAACTTATCAAAGTTCTATTTATTAATCTCTAGTATTATAAAAATATTACTAATATTTTCTATAACAATGATAATTTTCTATATCTTAAGAGTTTTAGGTCCCAAAGGGACCTTTGAGGTAAATTTGATCAATCCTCTCAATTCCACAAATAAGAAACCGAGCTATTCCAAGTTCACATGAGCTACAAATAAAATACCGATGGTCCTCTTAAAAACATTAGACAAAATGGACCTCTTTGTATATATTTGCTGATGACAGTGATAATTAGTTTAAAATAGTTTAAAATAAAATGATGATGTAGTAACAAGATGGTATCAGCCTACCCTGAGATTTAACACAAATAAGATGTTTTCATATCTCACTTACTTTGTTGCTGCACAATGTGGTAAAAAGCAAGTGGATTCCTAGACACTGGCTATTTGGCTCTCCCTTAATTATTCTTAGAGCATCAAAGATATGTCCAGGTTTAAAGGTATCCTTAGTGGATTAATTTTTATTTAGAAACCTGGTCATCCAAATCTGAATTTAATTTTCTCCCCAAGCAGAAGTAAACCCTTTCTAAAAGTAATTAAAAACAAAAGCATTGCCTGAAAAGCAAAATCTAGGCAAAATCAATTGTAGAAGAAGACTAATCACTACAGTATAAAGTAATTGGCTAAAAGTAACAGGAAATTTGGTTTGTGGATTTTTCTCATTGGTTTATTTTTATCCTCCCATCTTTAATAGGATCTTTTTTTTTTTTCATAACCACTTTACTGATCATTTGGAAATTTTATTTTATTTTTTAAGAAAAGACCATTTATTTCCACTGTAAAATGACAAATGACATCTTCCTCGGAAGAAAAAGTCATTAACCTCATTAACGATCAAAGAAATACAGATTTAAATGAGATACCAGGTTTATACTATGAAATTGACTATGATCAAAGACATTTTCCCCCCAATTCATATTGTTGGTAGGGTGAGAAAACAAGCTTATATGATATTTTGACGATACTAAGAAATAAACTAAGGCAGTCTTTGTGGAGGCCATTTGGCAATATCTCTTAAAATGTGCGTTTTTTCATGTGCATTTGTTTGACACAGCAATTCCACTTCTAGGAATGTAAACTCATGTTGCCTCATGTGCAAAGACTTACCTATAATGAGTTTGATAACAGGGATGTTTATAACAGCAAGCAAGGAAGGAAGGAAGAGAGGAAGGGAGGGAACTTAAAAAATCAAAATGTCCATCAATAGGAACTGGTTAAATAAATAAATATGGTGTGGTGAATTCATAAAAAGCAATGTTACTCTTCCGTTAAAAGTGATGATGTGGATAAGTATTATTGAAGTGGAAATTGTTCACATATGTCATTAGGTTGTTTAAAAAAAAAAAACAGAATACAAAACTCTTTGTAAGTGTATGCTTGCATTTTATGAAGTTCAAGAACAGGCAAAACTAATCTGTAGTAATAGAAATCGGAACAGTGCTTGCCTGGAAGGGTGGAGAGTAGGCGAAGAGGGTAGAAACTGATTTAAAAAGAAGGAAACTTTCTGGAGTGATGGAAATGTTCTAACCTTGGAATATGGCTTGAGAGGGAGGAGGAGGGACAGGATGGGTATACATTTGTCAAAACTCATCCAAATGTACACTTAACACCTATACATTCCACTTTATGTAAATTATACTTCAATTTAAATAAAGAACAAATCCCAAATGTACAACATGATCTCAATTTTATAATCAAAACAAAGTCTGTATACATACATGCAGAAAAGGATTTGGAGAGGATTTTTGGGTGGTGGAATTATGGGCATTTTTCCTCTTCTTTTTTTTTTTAACTTATCACTAAGTATTGTAATAATTAAAATGAGCGTAAATATACTAATGTGTCCCAATGTGCTTCAAGGAGCCTCCCTTGCTCTTATTCTGGATATCCCCTCCCCTTTCTGAAAGGGTAGTGTGTAGATTGTCCAAGCATCATGGAGCCACCCCAGAGTTCAGTGCCCTGCATTTCTTTGGAGGAAGATAGCTGGGGTCCCACCAACGTAGAGGTCCTTCATGGTACGCACTCACAGGTCATTTGTTTCATCTTCCAGACAGCTTCAAATGCCAAAGTTACACCAAGAATTTGGTCATTTTGAGGCACGGCTTTAAGTAGATTTTATTTATAGAACCCAAACCCCTCTCAGGTTCAGAGGAGAAAGCTTCAAATTACTGAAGGCAATGTAAATACTTATGGCCTGAGAAGTTCCTTTGTGTGTGTCCTGCAAAGTTTCTAAGAATGGTTTTGTTGTTGGTTCCAACCCCATCAGCAGCCCAGCCTGAGCCCCACCTCCTCCAGGAGACCTATTACAGGTAAGTCAGCTGGTCTTCATGGGATAGGGAAGCTGGCTGTGTCAGGTGTGCTCACAGCCAAGGCTGGGTGTCTGCCACCTCTTGCTGGTAGCAGCTCCTGTACACAATGCAGCCCAAGAATCAGTGAATCAGGGTGAGCTGCTGGGTGGGTAACCATGCATGCACAATTACCTACCAACAACAACCGGGGGCAGTTAGTTGAAGGATGGAAGAGGAAAGAAGTAGTCACAAGAAGATGAAACATAATTACACTTCTCTTTAAAACCCCTCAGGATGGATACAGAATGATAACTAAGGTAGGTGGGAACAAGTCAGAACAGAAATTCAACTTTTCCTTGGGATACAGCCAAAGAAGCTGACAAACAGTGTTAGGAAAAGCTCAGACCTGATGACCTAGCTTAGATCTGGACCAGGGGTGAAGCCAAATGCCTACGGTATTCATATTTCCAGCCCAATGAACAGTTTGCCAAAAACGTCCCACAGACCAGCAGACTTGTCTGGTCTCAACTGAACATCCCTTCATTGTCCCACCCTGCTACTTCTTTAGCAAAGCCCCTATCTCAATGAATGACACTCCAATCCATGCCTTTACTGGAGCAAGAACCTAAAAGCCTGTTAGACCTCCTCCTTCTTCATCTTTCACATATGATCAGTTACCAGGTCCCATAGGTTCTATTTTCTAAATAGCTTTCTGATCAGCGTTTTCCTCCAGTTCCTGCCACCGTCATAAAACGTATTCTCTGTTTTAGTGCCTGAATGACCTTCTTAGATTGCAAATCTGATCATGCCATGGACATATTTTGTTCTTTTCATGCTCTCCATTGTCTATCCAGAGGTTTATTGACACAATCTCAAATGCCTACACTATCAAGTCTATGTGAAGTCATGGGATTTGATATAACAAAGTAAGAAGCAGTACGAACCTGAAAAAGACTTGTTTCATTTAAAGGCATTAAAATCTAAAACTATTTTAAAACAGCTGTGCCAGCCCCGTAAAACTTTCTGAGGTCATTCCAATATTCCTGGTCCATACAGTAGAATCCAAACTCTCTAGCCTGCATCGAAGTCTGTGATGTAGCGGATGCCTGCTTCTTTGGCCTCACCTTCAGCTATTCTCAGCAATTAGTTTTTGTTTCCTTGAGATTCACACGCAGTGCCTTTTCACATGATCTTCCTTTAGCCTGGGCCTCTTTTCTTTCTCTACCTTGCCTGGAAACTCTCTTTACAAGACCTTCATCATGAGCCTTCCTAGAACCCCAGGGAAGGTCGTACCCTGGACGTACATCTATTATTGTTCTTCTTTCTCAATTTGCAGTTATTTATTTTTTCCTCCTTACATGATAGTCCTCAGGGGACTTGTCTTATAACTTCACAAATAATATGTTACAAAATACATAGCAAAGGCAAAATTTTCTAGAGACAGTCTTCCCCATCTTCCCCCATCAACTCTTTAAATAAGATTGAGAAAATATTGTTTGCATCACAGAATACATTTTTTAAAAAATTCTGAGTGTCCTTCAAAAGCTCATAGAGATGTTAGGGGGCCTCCAAATATGTGCTAGTCTATGTCCTTAGACCATCTCTGCCCACTAAACCTTCATTGCTTATGATATTGCAACAATCTCATGCCAGAAAAGTTGCTTTAGGACTTGATCAATTTCACAAAATGTTAACAGGGTCACATTAATCATTATCATGAAATTTTAGTGTTCGAAAGAAAGAAAGGAAAGAAGAAACTGTCACATGTTCCGGTGCCTTTAAAAAAGCCACTCTAAGAAATAAGAGGAAACTCAACTCCACTCTCACAACTGGGTCACAAGCTCCATTGGCTGAAGTGGTTGAGTGCTCAGTCACATGAAATAGTTCTGTTCCTCAGAACTTGTCCAAAGGGACCTCTCCTGCCTGTAGAGATAGAAGTAAGGAAAAAAGAATCTTTCCTATACCTTTAAGTCTGACCTGCCTCATTTTTTCCTCCCTTCCTGTTCATTGATTTAAGCCATCAGGGAGGTATGGGAATACAATGGGATGTTGGAAAGGGAAGAGATAGTGAAGGATGAAGGGGAGGGCAATGAAGGGGACTGTGAGTACTTATGCCTGCAGCGGCTGAGGTTAAATGAAGTCAACCACAAAGCTACAGTAACAGCGCCACTTCCTACTTGACACACTAGCAGGCTGAGCTCTAGGTCTGACTTAAATTGAGTGGTCTGGAGTGAACTCACTTGTTATACACCAGTTCCTCCCAGAGTATTATGTCTTTTTTTATCATTATTGTTGGGATTATAAGTGCTTTTATTCTTATTAACCAAAATGAAGCAATTTACTTGATTTTGGCTGGGAAAAAAACCCCACAGTTTCCATATTAATCTAAAAATGAACATGCTCATGATAGAAAATTGGAAAAATACAGAAAAGCATAAAGAAAAAACCCTACTCAAAGATCTCTATACTGTATTTACTTTTTACACTTAAAAAACTAACTTTGTAACAAGCTCTTGCCTTGTTTTAGAAACTGCTTAAGCATTGTTTTTATAGCTACAAAGTATGCTTTATGTGAACATATTATAATTTATATAACCATTTCTCTAATACAGGCGTTTAGTTTTTATCAAAGATGTTTTTGAATAATAATATGAACTTAAACCTTTTAAAATCTCTCCATACCAGCAACGAGAGAACAAAAACTCTCCAAAGAAGGAAAACTCTCCAGAGAAGATGTAGGCAGCAGTAGGAGAATGGTTTAGGAAGCATTTTAGTCTATTAGTTTCCTTTAGCCAAGAAAAACAGGTACAGTATTACCAAGTCATGGACAAAAGCAGGAAATACTCTAAAATTTTCTCGAGAATAAAGTATTTCTTAAGCTTCTGTTGACTTGAAAGTGGGACCAGTTCTAGGAAGGCTTTCGGGGAGGACAGGAGTGTTGGATAAGGAGCACAAATACACAAGAAGTGGTATAAAGACAGGAAAGTGGGAAAAGATAACACGAGTTCTTATTGTGACATCTAGCAGTTTTTTCCACCCATTGCAATTTTTGCTGGTGACTAGACTGTCTGATAAGCTTGCCACAAGACCTTAAATCTCGGAGGAACACTTTTTTAAACAAAGAACTTTAACAACCAATTAATTGTTAAGAGTAATCTCCTACCTACTGTCATTTCGCCAACTCATTCATCTTTTCCCATGCTCTTTAGATTTTAGCAGCAACAGAGTAGGTGGCCAGATATTTTTTCACAGAATCCACATAGCTGGAATCACCACTATGGGAATGCTTTCTAAGTGGCAGAGAATTAGTCTTCCTAAAATTCACTTCCTCTGGACTTTTATGGCAATCTGGGGAAAACACAATGCTATATATTATTATACTTGCATTTGATTCTCATTTGAATAAATTTTTTTCTAAAAAATTTACTTTAAATTTTTAAATTCCTTCTACATACTTTGCCCAAAGTGTTCCAATTATTTATCAGAGTTTGTCATCACAAAACCCTGAGAGATGGGTAGGACAGTTATTATTGTTTGAAAACAGGGAAGAAAACAGATAAAAAGAGTAAAGGTGCTGCCACCAGAACTCAGATGTCTGTTGGCCCAGTGTGCCTTCTACAGGTTTTGGCAGACGGCATTGTTAAAGAGTCTATGGAGACATGACTGTGCTTCTGTGATCAGATTTCTCACACCAGTTTTGTACTTGTTTCAAATCTGACCTATAAACTCTGAGTATTTTCCTGAAACGTACATAGATGTGTTCTGTCTTGAAGCATCTCCGAGTTTCTTCAAATGTAGATTTAAAACATTTATTATCTAATTGACCCACATAGAAGTCTAAATCAAAGATAATTTTAGCATTCATTTTTCCAAATAGTGAAAAGGGATGAAGATGAATTTTTACATACAGAACATTTGAAAAACTATGGTTGAAATTTAAATGGCAAACAAAACTAGGACATGCAAGTGTTTCTCTTAATCTATACTATGTGTGGTGTAAATTAAATAAATATTTATCTTAACATTGCCAAACTGTCAAATAAGGTAGAAAAATATTTTTTGTGATGACTAGATATAAAAAGGCTCAGCCTGAAAAATTCATCAATAGAAAAAGCATTGATATACGGACGTTCGCCTTTTTAAATAACGTGACTTTTCTATAAAACTGGAATGTAGATGACTCCTGGAGAACATACAACTGAAATCAACATATCTTCTATATATCATATTTTAATGTATTATTGGTTCTTTTTTCAAAAATGAAAGGAAATGTGATGTTGAAAGCTACTTTCATTAGAGGTGCCCTCAACTAGCCTCTGAATGTGGTTATAATGTGGCACTTGACCACGCTGAGTTTAACACTTTATACTTTTCTATGGACTTATATTGTTTCATGTTTCCTGAAAAGACTGTAAGTATCCTGAGGTTAAGAACTTTGTCTTCTATTTCTTTTGCATCCTCCACAGTGCCTGCCACAATGCTGATAGTGAATTTAAGGAAATTAGTTCATCTGGCGTTACAAGAAAACCAGTCCTGCTAACCATTTAATCTTTGAAATAAGTTGTTCTCATTCTCTGAACTGTAAAACCGAATGTTAATATTATTATTTTGTGGAATATTATGACCCTACAATAATCTACATTTGTATAATATAGTTGCAAGTATTATTATTATTGTGAAAAATAATCATTTGTGTGTGTGTGTGTGTGTGTGTGTGTGTGTGTGTGTGTGTGGCTTTTGCTCCATGGAGATTTTTAAAGCCTCAGATACAATTTTATAAATGTAGTGAATAGGAGTACGTAAGGAATAGAAAGCACGGAGTCCACCATCCCTGAGTCTCTTGTAGATTGAGTGTAAGGGTGTGGAGAGATCCCTTAGGAAGGAGAGTCAGAGTCATGATATAGTTAGTTACCTGGGAGCTCAGGCACATTAACTCATGCTGGAATATGTAATTGTTACTAGAAAACCTGTCTTACCCAAGCCCCAAATCGATTCCTTTTCAAGCAAGAGGTATTTACTAAGGTTACCCTCGTGGTGTTCTATCTGTTCCTCTTTCCCAATTTTGGAGAGTTTTTGTCTCTACATCTGGATTCTGACCTATAAGCTTATGACCTTCTCCACAACTATAAAATCTTATTCCTGAGCCCTGTACCTGGATTGTTCACAGTATCACCTGATGCCAGGTTTGACCCTAACTTCCTAAAAACAGACCAGACTCCTACTGGCCTTGTCTGAGATTTAGAGGTCAATCCATTTCAGATAGTGTTTCTTAATTCTTTTGAAAGATTCCTCGAAAATGTATGAAAACTATTAACTCATTTCGTCCAAAAATATATATGTACACACAAACAAAAAAATTACACATAATTTCAAGAGGCTTATGATCCTTTAGAGGCCCCTTTCGAGAGTCTTCTGCTGGTAGTAACCTGTAGCGTAATAAAAAAACAAAAACAAAACTACAAAAACAATGTGCATCTATATAACCTAGGATCAATTTTTATACCTACCAATGCATAACTTCCTTTCAGTGCTTAGATAAAAGAGAGAAAGAGGTAAACTCAGCTATCCAGAACCTAATTAATGAACTTGTATGATTCTTTTCTAATCCTGTTCAAATAAGTCTTCGAACTGCCAGAAAAGTCCAAAGACTCCCTCTGTTTTATTCACTGTAAGTAGATGTAGTGAAGCCTTAGTGGGGCTTGAGAAAAGTTAGTGCTTCTCTTTATCATTTCCAAGATTTTTCTTCTAAAAAAAATCACCAAAGTAATAAATGTACATGATACAAATGCTGGAAAGTATGAAAAAGCATAGATAAGAATTTTAAAATCATCTACAATTCCAGCACTAAAGACACCCAATGCCAATATTAGTGTACAAATTTCCAGTCCTTTTCCATCCATAGTTGTTAGATTTCCAGATGCTCTTTTCTTTAAGTTCTCCGTCACTTTTATAAAAGAACCTGTTGTGCATTCAAACACTTAATTCAGTCTTCAGAATATAAGAAACTTCCATATTGCTTAGGACTTCGGCCCAGGCCTACACACTTTTGAGCTTTGATGGCAAATTCACCTGTAAGCCTCTTCATGTATACACTGCATGGACTTCAGCTGCAGGCAACACATCCATCAGAAATTGCTTTTGTGTCTTCTGGTTGTTATCTCTGACATTAGTGTTTGTCACTGTAATGATAATTACGGTTCCGAAATCTGACCATCTGAGTTCAACTCTTGGCTCCACTGCCACTTTCTAGTTTTATGAACTGGACAAGTTACTTAACTCATCTCTGCTTCAGTGTTCCTATTTGTAAAATGTATATGATGACTCAGAATGAGTTCATACCTGTAAAGTATGGAGAACACAGAGTCTTACCTAGGAAGCACTCAGTAGAGGCTAGCTATCATTATTATTGTTTATATATTATTGCTGTTATCATCTCCCATGATGTTTTCTGCTTTGTTAGTTCTATTGTCGCTGTTGATCCTTGTCAGCCATCTAGTCCACTGTACTCTAGCAAATTCACCCTAGACTTAAATGATTTTGCCTCAGATCTTTTCGAATGCATTCCTTTATTCAATTGATATTTTTTGACAGTGACTATGTGCAGGGCATACACTTGACCCTGGAAACAGCAGAGGCCTTGCCCTCAAGCATTTGGAGTCTCTTAGGAGCAACAGACCAAAAAGAGATAAAATGAAAGAGTATTTGCAATACCAAGTGGTAAGTGCGACCACGGAGGAAGTACGGGGCATTTAAATGGGGGACCTTGATCAGACTCTGCAGGAAGAGAGAAGAAGGGTCTGTAAATTGAGTCCTGACTCGGGAGTTAGCCAAAGAGAGAGCCGGAGAGAGAGATCATGTTTATAAAATATAAATTCTGACTGTGGATTTGACTATGATGTCTGAGATGCCGTACAGTTTAAAAGTTGTGGGACTCTGCTATGTACCCGATTTGTGAAATCCACTTGACCCTTCCTGCCATGTCCATCCTTGGCCTAAGACCCTGCCAAATGTGATTTAGCTGAAAGCAGCAAAAGAGATAGTTTAGGGGGAACAAAAGCTGCCACTAATGAATGCTAACTAAAACAACCACACTGCTTTCTTTTATACAATTGATGTTTTCTCAATATTATGTCAAATGCTATAAAAACTCTGCTTCTAGAAAGTCCCCTCTTCCAACCAAATCATCAGCCCTGAGTCCCACCTAAAAAGAAATTCTAAAGTCTTCTCCGTAGCTACCTACTATAGACTGAACGTTTGTGTCCCGCTCAAATTTACATGTTAAATCCTACCCTCCAGGGTGATGGTATTAGGGGGCCTTTAGAAGGTGATTGGGTCATGAGGGCTCCGTTCTATCAATGGAATTAGTGCTACTACAAGAGACAGAGAGTGAGTTCTCTCACCCCTCAGCCAAATGAGGACACATTGAACCAGGAAGTACCTATGAACTAGGAAGTGAGTTCTTACCAGACGCTGAATCTGCCAGCACCTTGTTCTTATATTTTCCAATCTCCAGAATTGTGAGAAATAAATGTCTGTTGTTTATAAGCCACTTAGCTTATGGTATTCTATTACGGCAGTCTGAACAAACTAAAACAGGCACAGTCTCATCATTGGTCCTTGAGAGGCCTCATTTATTTATGTCCTTTTGTCTTCATAACCCAATCCCAACTCTCTCCCCCGCAAGAGCAGCCATTTTTCTGGGTAAAGTATATATGTTCAGTTCTTATATATTATTGCACACAATGTATTATTTTATGTAAATGTATTTTAACTTATGCAATTGATAATTATATATCTTATTCTCTTTCATGGATTTCTCAAAAGGATCCTATCTTTAAGATCTATCAATGTTGCTTTTTTAAAAATCCATGTTACCTTATATTCTTCTAACTGGTTGCTTCTAATGGTGTCTAGGCCTCAGCAGTGAGCACCTACCTTTCTGACTTCTGTATAAAGGCCTATTTCACTTCTGAACATAAGAAGCGAAAATTCTCCTAAGCTACATCTGAAAAACTAAAGATTGACCTGAGTCCTTTTTCTAACTCTAACAAGTGGTGCTTTCAGTAATGTTTTACTGCTGTTGCAAAGAAGGCACGATTCTTGTAATATTTTAATGGGAACTTAAGCACTTAGGAACAGTTAAGTAACACTTCCTCTTTATTTGGAGATATGTGCATGTATATATTATATATATTTCTCCTTCTATTTGGGAATCTTTCACTGAGGAAAAGAAAAGCCAATTTTAATTAGCTGGCAAACAGAATCTACAGGAAATAACCAAACTCATTTTACTCACTGGGTGGCAAAACTAAGATATATGACTATCATTTGCATAAGTTAAAAATACATCTACATAAAACAATATGTAGTTTGCAATAATATATGAGAACAAAAAAATATATGGTAACCTAAGAAATACAATCAACTCAATCCTCAGCACCTGAAGTCCCCAAATCAAAAACAAAACAATAAGCAAAAATCAAGGAGAAATTTAAAAATTAGCATAAATAGTGAAAGAGAGAAAGAGGAAGGGAGGGCTGGAGAGAGATTGTGTTCGCATTTGCTCTAATTATCAGGAATATAATACATGATACATGTAATTACTATGTGAGGAGAAGAAATCAGCAACAAGTGTCTATGGACTGCCTCACAGCCTACAACTGTAAGTGGACACACGAAAGAGTGACTGCATCACCCAGCTCTCTGCCCTCCTGGGGCTTACAGTCTAGTTCCTAGAATGAAATTCTGTTTCACCAGGCAAAAGTGAACTCTGATGACCAAATCAATCATCATTAAATTTTTACATAGAAATAACTGTTAAGAACATTATATAATTTGCAAACTGTGTTTTTGGTTATCCCAAGCATTTGGTTATCTAGACTCTAATGCTTGTATCGTGAGTGTGTACAACTTACATTCTAACAATGAGGAGATTTATTTCCATGCCCCCATAAAATATGTAACATTTCTCTTCTCCTTTCCCTCTCCTTCTCTCCAATTTTCCTAATGGCTTACAACTTCAACAACCATCAACTCATAGCCTATCTACTTTACCCCGTTTCCCTGCTCCAACAATCCAAATTATTCTGAAGCAAATCTCAGACATCATATCACTCCAGCTCTGAATATTTTAGTATGTATCTCTAAGAGGTAAGGACTCCTCTTTTTAAACATTATCTCAGCTCCCCAAAAGTAACAATAGCAGCTTAATATCATAAAATATCCAGTGTTCACATTCCCTAATTGTCATATAATTGTCTTTTTTATTTGTTTGTTTGAATCTAGATCAAAACAAAGTCCATACATTGCAATTGATTAACATGTCTCTTATGGGCAAACATTCTTTTTTTTTTTTTGGGCTCTTATTTTCAAACAAAAATGTAGAATTTTTATGTAGCAAAAACAACCTTCTCTGAATGAAGCAGGAGTGCAAAATGCTGTCTTGAAGAAGTTGGTGAAATGTCAAGTCATTGCCTTTGCTGAGGAGATAAGCAGTTAACATTCACCTTTCTCTGAATGATAAAGAAGGAAAGGAGGAACTATGTTTCCTTGTAAACACTTTTATTAGCCACAGAGAACTGCATACAAACATGATGCTTGTGAAACAAAGTGCTCTGCAGTAAATAGGAACTGAGGAAATAGAAAATGAGTTGCAAATCTGAAATTTATTTATTCCAATGAAAGAGAAGTTTATAAACAGCCAAACCAAACAGTCTGTTTTTGCAAATACTGGTTGGATTGATGAATCCTTTAAAGCAAGACTTTTATTTAATTTAAGACTTTTAAATTTTTCAAACGTTGCTTGCTCCATTCTGTGCCTTTGGTAAAAGGGAAAAAAATGACTTTAGGTGATAGGAAATTAATCAAGACTTCCCTCCAGAAAGAACGTCTCTTAAGGATCCCACCTTAAACAAAGCTTTTTCATTTCAAAATTGAAAGAAACCCTATGTTAGAATAGGACATACACAATAATAATACATACACATACATACAATAATAATTGCCATTTAATAGAAGAAGCAGGAGGAGCTCACAGTAACAGTGCAGGAGTTAAGAACATGGGCTGCAAAGAGAGAACGTTGTCCCCTTTTCCTTTGCCTGTGAAATGGGGACAATATTAGCTGCCTCACAGGGCTGCTGCTAGGGTCATAGATGAGATCATGAAAAGCACCCAGCACTAGCTAACAGTAAAGACTAGTTGTCATTATCTTTAGACATAAGAAGGGATCACATTTGTCATAATCAGTTTCACCATGAGAGAAGGAACTTAGTTTATGGTAACATTATGAGTCAGTAACAAAAAAAGGCAACAAGCTCTCTGTACCCAATGATGATCACACTGCCTCCCAGATATTTTGCTACACTGTTAAAAGGACCCTGGGAAAAGAAGTACCCTGCATGGGCAATGTTAAACTATTTCCCTTGCCGAAGTTCCAAATATTTGAAAATCATACAAGAAATGGCTCTGTATATATTAAGTTCTAGGTAAGACAGTACTGCAGTAAGTGAACTAAACAGAGATTAACCTGAAATTGGACTCTGATCCCCAAGGTAACCAGCTGGTGTAGCCCAGTCCTTACTGGCCCTGCAGAGGAAAAACAAGCTTGTGTCCATGTCTATCTCAACTGTGATCTGGCTGGATATGATCTAATCTTTGAACAGTGCCTAAGCACATTTCAGACGCATAATGTGTGTTTGATAATACTAAGCAGGGAGCTTTGGGTTATGGTGTGTACCCTAAAAGTGAGGAACTGATACAGGAAAATGAAGACCCAGCATTTATGATCTGGCCTTTCTCTATTCTCTTCATTTAAGTCAGACAAGTTTCTTTTTCTGTTGGGTCCCTCTCAAAAATCAAACTAATTAACAGAGTGGAAGGAGGGAAGGCGGTTATTCATAGTATCAAAGCATTCTTCAGTTTAAATCATTTGTTGCAGACTTCCTTTTAAATTAAGACCTCCTCTCTCACAGTGTGAAAATTCATAGCTCTCCCCAAGCACCTGGTTCTCTCCATTACTCTATTCCCTGAGGAAAGGAAAGGGGGGTGGGAGGGGAGAGGTCTTCAATGAAAATTTCCTCATTAGTAATGTCTTATGTTTCTTTAAAAGCTTTATTTTTGTGAGGCAACCCTTGGTTGACCTCACAGATTGCAAGGACCTTATCACCTTACGATCCCTTATTTATTATTTATTTTTTTTACTTTTTACACCTACAGCACCTAGTCTTCCTAGGTAGTCTCTCCCATCCAAGTACTAACCAGGCCCGACCCTGCTTAGCTTCCAAGATCAGACAGGATAGGGATTGTTCAGGGTAGCATGGCTGCAGACTAAAGCTTTATCATTTTAAAGCACTTTCAGACCTACTGTGATCTTGTACCAGGTAGTATAAACTGTAAACCTATTTGAGAGATGAGACCTGAACTTGGAATCTTTCAACCAAATCCAGTGTTCTGGAACCTGGAGCAAGTGGCCCCATGCTCATATCCACTGATGTGATATGCTGCTGCTTTTCCTCCCCTCTGTGAGTCAGTTCCAGGCATCTTCCTCTTTCCTCCTCAGTTAACTCTGATTAGTGCCTCACTTCATGCAACTGCTAAATGGGAAAGACTGACATGAACCATCATTCAATCCACTAGTATTTATTGAATGTCAAACAGAAGCCAGACTTTGAAGAGTTTTAAGGAGAAACTTAATCTTCTTTGTCACTTAAAAAGACTATGGTGAGATTAATCACTTTATCAGTTGGAAACAATTATCTAAACAATTATCAGCCATACTGAAATTCCTAGCTAGATGTGTCTGTCCCTGCTTGCAAATCTGGAAATAAACTTCAGTGGCTTCTATAAGAAAGCTAAGCCTTAGAAAATGTCTCTATACAGACTTGATAAGATTTTAAAACCTCATTTCTTAAATCATTTATTCAACTCATTGCATGAATTTGCATCTGCTAGGCTCCAGGGGTAAGAAATTGAATAAGATGCAGTAGTCCTGAACCTAAAAGAAGTCAGAGTCTAAAACAGGAAGACAGACCAGTTCACTGCTCTGAGTTTTCCAAGAGTCCCCTAGGTTCTTAATGGTCAGGCCTCACAACCCTATGGGCTAGAGATGGACCCCAGCTACCTCTACGCTGTCTGCTGCCACACTGGCCTTTTTCTTTCATTTCTACAAACTCCCCCTTGCTCCCTCCCCCACTGGACTTTGCGTGAGTCCTAGTTCCCTCAGCTTGAAAGTTCACCAGGCTCTTCTTGGTCTACTTAGCTCCTCCTCCTCCTTCAGCTTTTAGCTACAGCTGAGATGCCTCAAGAAGCTTTTTACAACTTGCAGATCTGGTCACATCTTCCTATGAAACCCTCTACCACCTTCAACCTTATCATATTTATAGTTTTACATGTACTTGTGTGATTGTTTAATATTTGACTATCTGCT
This sequence comes from Pteropus medius, assembly GCF_902729225.1. NCBI lineage: Eukaryota > Metazoa > Chordata > Mammalia > Chiroptera > Pteropodidae > Pteropus > Pteropus medius. Next base: position 19,442,387 of record NW_024344240.1, read on the forward strand.
CTCAGGTGCCTAAGATCCTAGAAAGGTGGGGGCTGCTTTTAGATGTCAGTGTGCGGCACACAGTAGGCCCACAGGAATGAAAAATGAAGTTGTGCAGAGTCAGTATATGGGCACTCATTCCCACTTTATTTACTAGCTGGGCAGTCACCACTAGTCACTGAGCTACCAGATTATGCATAAAGATTTATAGTCGTATAAAAAAAAAAAAGCAAACAAAAAAATGAAGTTAGAGGTGCCCGGACCTAAGCAGGCTAGGCTTCTGTGGAGGGGTCAGGATGGAATGAATTAGCTCCTTTAACACAAGGCCTAGCTTCTATCTTAGATCCTATACGACACTGAAATCTAAAGGTCGTTGGCCCCTGGGAAGCTTTAAGCTCTCAAATGGCAGACATCCCATTATATTCAGTGTTGTGGCTCCAATACCCGGGCTGTGCCTGTTACTTAGCATAAGATACACAAGAAAAACACTTAGTAAATATTAGCCATTGCCAGAATTAACGAATACATTCTAGACGGTGGGACGGAGTGGGAGACATTATCCATGGCTTTGAAGAAATGTTTAAGCTTGAGTTGACTTTTGAAAGAATACAAACGACCCCTCAACCACAGATTTGAAAAGGTAAATTTTCCTTCTCCCTTTCTTCTGCAAAACAGAAACCATAAAACCTCTTAACAAACCTCTAGGCCTTCACTCTCTTCCCTCCCCTCACTTCACAGAATTTTAGACCTCTCTACACAGTCACTGCGGAGACTCTGCAATCACTGTGCTGCCTTCAGGCATTTCCTGAACAGGGTGCAATCTTGCTGAGGATGTATGTAGTTAGAGCCCCTGCTGCGGAGATGGTATTTAAGATCTTCATGGGAAAAGTAGCAAGATTCATAAACAGGGAGGAAGGGGGTCTTTGCATTTTTCCATTCACTGGCATTTTGGCCAGGCACCGCCATCCCTCGCTAGGCTGGAGGACTAGCACGCGAGCCCTGCGGAACCTGAGGCCCCGCCCCCGCCTCGCCTCGCCTCGCCTCGCCTCCCCTCCCCCGCCGCAACGGTCTCGGCACGCAGGCGCACTGGCGCGCGCACGCGGGGGCGGGGCGTGCGCAGGCCCCTCTAAATAGGGGCGGAGGGGGCGGCACTGCTACCCTGTCGGTGCGAGTTCCCGCAACTGTCTCCTCGTGGTTCGCTTCTAGATCCTTGTTATACCCCGGGCGGCGGCGGCGGCGGCGGCCGGAGGGAGCGGAGACGAGCGGGTGGCGGGCTCCATGGAGAGCGGCGGACGCCTGGGCAAAGGCGGCGCTTCCTCCCCGGCACCCGGGCTCCAGTGACTGGCGCTCGCGCGCTGCCCGGCGTCGGAGCGGCCGCCGGCTCCAGGACTGACCGGCCTCCTTGCGCCGCCCCGCGCTGCCGCCTCGCCTCCCGGCGCCCCTGCGCCCGACTCGCCTTCGCCCCCTCTCCGCGGCGGGGTGGCGGCGGCCGGGCCACCGCAGCGGCGTCCGGAGCAGCAGGGGCAGCAAGAGTCCGCCTCTATGATGAAGTTCAAGCCCAACCAGACGCGGACCTACGACCGCGAGGGCTTCAAGAAGCGGGCGGCGTGCCTGTGCTTCCGGAGTGAGCAGGAGGACGAGGTGAGGGAGGCCGGCGCGCACTGCGCCCTCAGACCCGGGGGTGTGTGGTGGTGGTTGAGGGGGAGCCTTGCCCTTCCCTTCCCTCGCCCGACCCTCCGTCTGCCTGCAGGGCTGGCAGGGATTATGAGCCCCTCCCTCCCTCCTTCCTTCCCTCCCTGTCGCCCTTCCTCCCTCCTTCCTTCCTTTCTTTCTCTGGTTTGATAGAGACAAAGGGGCTCGCCCAGCCCATCGTTCACTTAACTGGACGGTCGTCTGGACGGGAGGCCGAGACGCCTCTTGGCCCCCGGGAAGGCCCCGGGCCGTGTAGGTCTCCCCTAGCCGGAGTCACCATTTTAAGCGAACCAAGCGTGAAGCTGACAAACCTTAAGTGCTAGTAGAGGGGTGGAAATGGCGTGAGTGTTGCAGCCTGAGCCCTTCTGCCTCTGTTACATTTTCCTTCCATTTTACAGCAGTTTGCGGTTTCGGATTAAATCTAGGCAGGTTTGTGGAATAGCCAAACAGTTCTGTGCTTTAAAATAAAAACCCGTTCGGTCTAGTTCCGTCAGCCCTACTTTTAAGTGGATCCTTAACCTCACAAGCACTTGTCATAATTTGTACTTGATTTTTTTTTTTTAAAGCCTCCTTTTATAGTTTTCTGACTGCAGAAAAATGGTTAGTGGAAAATGTGAAATAACGCCAGAAGAGAGAAGATAAACTAGCGGCGGGCAAAGTTACCACTTTCAGACAGTAATCTCTAGCTCTCAGCATATTTATCAAAGCTTCTTTACTTGGCAATGTGTGGCTTGACATCTGGAGAGGAGAGCAGTCTTTCCTTGTTCTAAGAGTAAGCAGTCAATCTGTAATTTATTCGTCTGCATTGGGTTGATAGGCCCTTGAAATTTCCTTGGAGAGCAATTTTTACTTTCTTCAGTTACATTTATTTAATTTAAAAAATGGTCACTGTTTTAAAATTGCTTAGGGCGATAATGGTCAGTTGGTAGCCAATGAAAATCTTTTAGCATAGCCACTCCTAAAATGATTAGACAGGGAAAAAAATGAACATTCTGATTTCCGCTTCCATAACCAACTGTGTCCAGTAAAATAGCTGAAGTTGGAGATGGGAATTTAATGGCTTATTGTTAATCCCTGTAGTTAGTATGAATATGACATAGTGGACACTCAGTTCTTAGGATGCTAACAAAAATCAAAATGCTTCCAAATGGTGCTCTTCAAACTCTTGTTTTGTCTTTATTTTTTGAAAAGAAACCAGACTTTTCAGTGGGTGGTGATTGCTGGGTTCGAAGGCTTTAAGCGTTAACCCTAAATTTTGAAGGAGTTTTCAGAGGAAATTGGTCTCTCTAGGAGCTGGGCCTACCTTGAGGTAGAAAATAGAAGGAGAATGGGTTTTTAACATTTACAAAGTAACAAAGTCAACAAGCCTTAAGTGCATCCTATTTTAAAAAAGAGGATTTGAAGGTCCTTGAGGGAAGGGCCACCTTAGGACAAAGCAATCTTTGAATATCAAAGAATATAACAGCCAAAAGTGATCAAGATAGGTCAAGGATCTTGTCTGATAAGCTCAACTGTTGTGTAACCACATTCTTAGTTGAGTGCTTACCTTGTGTGGGGCACTGCCTGAAGACCATTAAGTTGTTACATTTAATCTTCTTAGTGCTGGTTTATAGGAGACAGTTGCAGAGCACAAGTACTTTGCCCAAATGACATAATTAGGAAGTGGTAGAGTCAGAATTCAGGATCTAGTCTCTGCTCCTGATGCTGGGTTCTTGGCATAGGGCCCAGTCCATAGCAATTGGGTGCACACACTGAATGAGATTTTGTGAGGCTGAGCTTGGAAGCCTTTCTGAAAGTAGTAACTTTGAAGTCTTGCCATAACTTGAACTTGGAATTCAAGCTTTGTAAAACATAGGTTCCCAGGGGAAAATATGGGAAATGGGAGGAAATTGAAATGATCTTTATTGTGTGAATGGTGAGGCAGTCTGAGGAGAATTCAGAAATTGCCTTAGCAGATAAATGAGTTCTTTTTATACTTGGAAATTGTTTCTGCTATAATAAATGCTAAATTACTAGCTTCTAGTTGAGTCAAGAGACTAGTGCTATTAGATAAAATGAAAGAGCGAGATTTGGAGAATTTATTAGATAATCCATAAAACTTTGTAAATCTGATAATCTCTGGGTTGAGAAACCAAGTGAATCAGTTTGTTAGAAAATATACTCTGAGAGAAGACTGAATTCTCTAAAATGCACAGCCAATTTTAATGTCTGGTTTAGTTCTTAAGGGTCTCCATTTCTGTAGTTGTGTATAGTTGGGGCTCCTCCTATTATACAATAATTATAGAATGAACCCTATTAGTTAGCCTTCCTGGACATCTTGGTGTTTTTTGCTATGTGTTCTTATCCTGTTGAAACTACATTGCTAGCCAGCTTGAACTCACCTCTCTCTAGCTAATATTTGAGATTTTGTTTCTCACTACTGTGTTAAGAACACCTAGATCTTAATTGGGAGATTTAAATGTATGCTTTATTCTAGCATGATATATTTATAGAATGTAGATTGAAAAAAATAATAGTAACTGCTGTTTGACCCCCAAAAACTGCAACAGTGCCCTGATCTGGCTCTCCCTATACTGGAGTTCTCAGTAGCCCTTAGTCTCAAACAAGTTGTTCTAACAGCAAGTCTGTGTTTTTTGGGGGGTAGTTTTACATATTCCCATTTTATGTTTCTACCTTGTGAGCAAAATAATAAACATTAGCATTTGTATAGGAAGAAATTGGGTGGCAGAAATAACTTATCAAGGTCACAGAAGATAGTTTTGAGTCCAGGTCTTTTATTTCTAAATCTCATGTTCATATGATCCTCTCTTCAGCTAGTTATTTCTGTGAGGAACCACCCGTAGTTTTTGGCAATTTAGCTTCCAGGCAAGCCCACATGTCCCATAGAGCAGCTGGGATACTATGTTTGTGCAGTGAGAGAGGATATTGTGCAGTGAATATTCATTCACAAAAACTAACCAAAATGAATTCTGTTGAACATGTTTGCATATTAGGTAGTTTTAATAGGAATGGAAAAAGGAAGTGTCATCTCCTAAGGAACATACGCTGTAGCGGGAGGTTAGACAAATGGCTGATATAAAGGGAAATAAGGTGAAAGTGCTATCAGGAGCTCCAAGGTTGAGGTTCAGTATGAGTCATTTGGAGTTGGATTTTAGGAGTGGGAAAGGACCAGCATCACAAACAGCAACACTTGGCTGTGGTCTGGTTGGGTTGCAGCTTATGATAGCATAGAACAAATAATAGTTGGAAAACAGAGCACCTTAAATGTAAGGCTGAAGGATTGCTAGGCAAGAAAACTCTTAGTTTTGAACAGGGAATATTTTAGATTTTAGATGTATTCAAGTTTGAGAAAGATCTGGTAGCAAAATACGATAGAGTGCCAAAGGGAGAAATAAAAATGCCTTGATCCTGGGTGAGGTCCCACCACAGTTGTGAGACAAACATTGACAAAAGTCTTTTTTTTTTTTCCAAGAGTTTATTTTTCTTCTAAAGTCATATATATAGTTTAGAATGGTTTATTTTCATTAAAAAGAAATAAAATTATAATTAATATCCATGAGCTTATTCTAGCTTGCAGCCATCTCATGTCTTTAGCCATGAATGAATCATGGTGGCCTCCCATGTTCTCATTTGCATAAACTGCAGAGAAGTTAAGATCTTCTCATAATTCTATTGTGGACAAAACAGTCTTAAGAACTGACTCTTCCATTTGGACTTATTGCTCTAATTAGCTTTGAAGCACTCTTAAGTGAGGGGCTGTGTTCTTCAAATAATCTGCTAAATGCTAAATGTGTATCCCCAAAATAAGTTCTATGAAATCATGCACTGAAACTAAGGCTTGGGGAGGTGGGAAAAGTAGAGTCTCAAAACCTATGGAACTCTAAAAGCAGAGCTAATAAAAATATTAGTACAGTTAAATCTCTATTAGCATTTTTTATGCTTACAATCAACAGGCAGTCTATCTTTTTCAGACATTTATACTTTGGAGCTTATAGTTCCTTCAGATTTAAGTCCTTGAAGGTACTTGCTTTAAATTAAGACCACTTTCATAAAAAATAAATACCCAAAGGTAGTCTTTTTCTAAACACAGAGATTGTCACCAACCTCTCTCTATGTCTGTGCCTGCAGATCTCCTAGACCTAAAGAAGGGCTTTCTTAGGCCACTTTTACCAGCTATTTCCCTCGAGGGAAGGTGCTCCTGTAGAATTTGTATCTGTTATTTTCTTAGGGTCTTGGTCATCTAATTGTGTAAAAGCTTACTTCATCACTTCAAAACATGCTAGAAGAAAACATGATCAACCCATTTACTATTATTGATTGACATACATCTTTCTACCAATCCCCTATAATCTAATTCGGGTTAAACGCATTTTTTTGCAGCATGAACTTATTTCTCATCCTCCTATAGCACTGTCTCTGTAGTCCAAAAAGCAGTACTAATTTCCTTAGTAATAGGTGGCTTAGTTAGTGGATATAATAACTATTGTTGTAACTTATGGTCTTTTAAAATCTTTGTGTGCATAGTGAGTGTTTTCAACATGCTGCTGGCCTAATTTTGGCTAAATGCCTATGAAACTCTTAACTGTGGTAGAGGTAGTTTTAACTATTCATGCTGCCCTGGATCATAATAATGAAGAACAATCACCCCCAAATAGCTTCTAAATTCACAAAATAAAACTCTTCATTCTTAGATTTAGACAAGTTCTCTGGATAGTTAGCTATGTTTTTACTGGAAGGAAGTAATCATCTGTAGTAGCCAGTTGTTCCCAGATGCAGGCTTGTGACCAAGAACAGTTTTAAGATAAAAGCTGAAACAAAAGGCAATTTTGCACTTGGTGAAGGGGACTAACACCAGTTCACGTACCTCCAGCTCCTGAAGGCATAACTGAATTACATAGACCTTGAACAGCATTTTTTAGTTTTTACAGGCTCTTACATATCCCGAGTGAAGAGGATTTGTTGGGCAACAGTGGGTTTAGCAGTGGTCCCCAACCTTTTTGGCACCAGAGACCTGTGCTCCTGTGAGAATCTAATACCTGATCTGAAGTGGAACTGCGGCTATGATGCTAGCACTGGGGAATGCTTACAAATATGGATGAAGCTTAGCTTACCTCCTACTGTGTGGCCTGTTTTTAACAGGCCAAGAGGACCAGTCTGCTGGGCTTGTTGATTGGCGACCCCTGGGGTATAGAATCTATAATAATAATTCCAGTTCAGATAAACCTTCATTCAGTATGACTCAGGGCTGGTTCTAAGTTGACCATTATCTCTGCTTAAAATGAGGAATACTTCTATTGCAAATATTTAAAACATTAGATTTCTAAGAAAAAGACACGTATGAGAAATGACTTTTCAATAATGTCGCGTAAAATCATTAATACATGGAAAGAGATGGGTAAGGTCTGATAGTGTAGTGGGAGGAGTGCTTATAATGAAGGTGGTCAGGTTGGATCGTGGAAGAAAAAATGTCTTTATTTTTCATCACTCTTAACAGCATTGGCTTTAGGGTTTAAGTGCAGTTCAAGTCTAATTCTGCAACCTGGTGGGTTGACTAGCCTTCTTTTTATAAATCTTTCCTTTGGTCTCAGCTCTGGCTTATTTGGAATATTGAATGTCTTTCATCTCTGTCATCTTGTCACAAATGTAACAGACTGTCTTTTTGGCTATACAAAGTCTAATATACCCAGAAAGATAACCGAAAAGGAATTTAAAACCTGTTAATGACTATATATGGATCTGTCAGCTGTTGTTATATCCTCTTACTGAATAAGCTTTTATAGATTATCCTTGTCATAGAGTATTAGTTAGCATGTTAAAGCTATATTTTAGGTCCTAGTAGATTGGGGACTGAGGGTATTGGATAATAATGCTTTGGGATGTGGTTCTATAGGTTTAGATTTTTCCACTGTGTTGGAGGAGTTTTAGTTGTCCTTGTCTCTGCTTATGCTACTCATATTCATTTCTTCTACCTTGGCAGACCCATGCCGTAGTTCTACTCTTGTCTATGGAATATATTCCTCAGTTCTTGCTCCTAATTATCACCCTCCCCCTGCCTTCTTCCTCACACACAAATATTTCCTTGACCTCATTTGAACTCCAGATGAAGTACTCAAGATGAGTAGGCAAGTACTTAATGAAACATACTGGTTTTCAAATCTGTACCATCACCAAAGGTTTATCATCAAGTCTCTTAAGCTAGTAGTTTAGACGTTGGTCATTTCTGTACAAGTATTAATGACTCATTTGAATTGATCATTTTTGGAAAGATGGATTTCAAGTTAATGGCTTGATGAAATTTAATCATTTTGAAATGTCATTGCATGATAACTTCTTGGTTTCAGCTAAATCATTTGTCCAGAACTTCTAGATTTGTTTTCTCAAGGCTTTCTAAATAGTAATTTATGAAGGGAGATATTAAACCGTGCAAGGGTTCCATGACACTGATTTCTAGAAGAGAAATTCAGTCATATTTTAATGATGTCCTGTAGATAAAAGATTTGGTTTTAAATTGGAAGGAAGCTTAAGTGTTAGCACAGAAAAGCAGACAGAATATATATACTAATGGGTTTTTTCAACATATTAACCTTATGTAATTTAGCTCTTATCTTGGACAAATGGGAACATAACAGTCATTGACCTAGATATATAACACTGAATTTCATTTTTTCAAGACTCAAACATTATGACTATCTATGGTTTTAAAACCTCTATTTACTAAATGAAGATGTACTTTTCCGGTGGTAAGCCACCTACACCATTCTATCCCATTATGAAGGTAATCAAGGAAGTTGCTTAAAGAGCACAGAATTGTGTAGTAGGAATTTCATCCAGGCAATAATAGAAACAAGATTATTCCTAACCCACTGTAACTACTGGTCCTGATTGCAGAGTTGGAAAAGAGGCCTCCAACTCTGCAATCAGGACCAGTAGTTACACTTTACTTTTCCTTTGATTTAAAATATAATGCTTTTGTACCTTAAATATTTTTGTTTTAACTTAACTTATATTCATTTGCCAGTCTTGATAGGGCCAAAGCCTTTGAATACCATAGGTCTTCGGTAAGCCTCCTTTTTGAACTAAATACAAAAGTGAAATCTGACTTGCAGTTTCACTTTGTTTAAGGTAGAATTCGAACTTAGATCTTTTCATACTCTTTCTGGATTTTTTATTCTCTTTTCCCAGTCTTTTATAGTAGTCTCATTCATACTTAGATAGCAGTTTCTAATAACCCACTTTCAATAAATCTTTGCAGAGTCTTTTGGATGTTTAATTTTTTTCTGCCTTCATTTCATTCTTAACTCTCAGTAATTACAAACAAGTACAACTGGCAAAATTTGGAGAACAAGCCTAATTCTTGGTAAACTGGTTCAACTCAACTGGTGGGAAAGTATAAGAGCTGCTAATAGCCAACAGTGAGTGCTTAGGCCAGGATTTAAGGTATTTAATGCTCATTAACACTTAACAATCCTATAAGGGCAGTTACTTCTTACAGATAATGAAACTGCGTGGATTATTATTAGCCTATCATTGTGTGCATCAAGGAATGAAAGACCATCTTGGTTATGATCTTTTGTGCCGCTAGAAACGTCTTCATGTTCAAACCTGTATTTTCCAATTCTTGCTGGATTTGCTTATTCTGGCTCTTAAATTTCTGATTTTGATATGTAAGCCCTATTTGCTAATTCTTAACAAAGCTTAAGTTTAAGACCTCACATTTCATTTCACCAAAATTGCTACATTTGCACTTGGTGGTACCCTCAATGTCAGCCATTAGTATTTAGGCTAAGGCTTTGTGAACCATTGTATTAATTGACAGTGCTTTTCTCTGGATTTGCCACTAATTTGCCAGCTATTTACTTGAAGAAATGATGCCAGTGGAAGGAATAGTTTCCTATCCAGATCAAGAATGAGAGAAACAATGTTAAGATCCCTTGAGCATTAATTGATCACTGCTCGGCATTGATGGCGTGTCCATAGGCAAAGGTGTGCTGCTTTTTTTTTTTTTTCAAATCGAGGAGGTTTTGTGCCTGACTAGGTATTACCATATCTCCCACCTCAGTGTTTTCAGAAGTTTTAGGGGAAAGGTGAGAGTTGCTGAACTGTCAGCCAGGAACTTTCCAGTTGGGGAAGGTTGAGTTCCTGGCAGCTTGCTCAAGTAAGTGAGTCCTCTGCTGTCTGTGAGCTCTTCAGGGCCAGCAGTTCCTCTGGCAGTAGGGAGGGAGCAGATAGAACTGCTGGCATGCACATCAAAATATCAGGACCCACACCAGGGATTAAACTTTGCTCTAAATTGATGAATATACCAAGTAATTTTACATTTTTTGTTCAGGTTGATTAAGACATCTGTTATTTTCACAAATACCATTTGATTACTTATCATAAACTTTTTTTTTTTAACTTAAGTGAATTTCAACCTTTCTTTGCCCACAATTTTGTTTAATGAGATGGATGTATAATACTTGTTTCAGATACTGTTAAAATATTGAACTTCCAGGATACTTTGTGATAGTTTTTTTTTTTTAAGTGTTTGCATATTTCAAGCTTACTGCTGTTCTTGATCAGGGTTCCCCAGACTTTTCCTGCAAAGGGCCAGATAATATTTTAGGCTTTGCGGGCCATATAGTCTCTGTCACAACTAGTCAACTCTGCTGTTGTAACACAAAAATATTCAGAGACAATATGTGAAAAATGAATGAATGTGACTGGATTCTCAAAATTTTATTTAATGACCACTGAAATTTGAACTTCATATAATTTAAAAATATAAAAACCATTTTTAGTTCACAGACTGTACAAAAACAGGCAGTGAGCTATAGCTTGCCAGCCTGTCCTAGATCATAAATTAAAGTTGTTGTCAAAATGGAAAGACTTTTGCTAATCTATATAGGTTTGGAATATGAAGGGTGCCTTTTTCCATCTAATCGTAAATATAACAAGAAATCTCTATGTACCTAGCATTAGCTTTACCTGAATTTTCCTGTTTCTCACAGCATCTGTTTTCTAAGTATTACATTTTATAGGCGAAGGAACAGGGTGACATGGCTGTGGTCATATATCCTTAAATTTGGAAGAATGTTCCAAATTAAGATTTTCTAACTAAAGAATAATGGATGTGACCACAAACCTCAGTACATACAGCTCTTGGGCTAGTAAACCAAGTCTCTGCTTTTATCCTTTGTTGCTATCCAAGAATTAGAGACTTTTACTAATTGAATCTGGCAATTTTAATGACTTCATTAGGTAAGAATTATTTAGTAATGAGATAATGTTATTGAACTCTGAATTCAGAAAGACAGCGTTTTATAAAGGCTGTCAGATACTTTTTTTGTGGTAGACCATGTACCCCTAATTTTATTAAAAATTAAAAATAGCTTCATCTAGACAAGATTTACAACCTTGTAAAGTTTTGAGAAATTTGCTTATTATGCATAGTGCTTCTTAGGCTGGGAGAAGATGGTTACAGTGGGTCTTGCAGGTGCTGTTGGTGAGCAGCAGTCGGTACCCAGACCAATGGATTGTCCCAGGAGGAGGAATGGAGCCTGAGGAGGAACCTTGGGGTGCTGCCGTGAGGGAGGTTTATGAAGAGGTGAGATGAACAGTAATTTTTTTCTTTTCACACACACTGTATTTGGGTACATTTTGTTGCCTAGTTCAACATTTTTAAGCATGTAACTGTTGCTAGCAATTTGCTAAGCACATATTTTTTTCATCTGGCGAAACAGTTAAAATCAATGTGGAAGTCCTCCAGACTTGTATAACATGGCAGTTGTATAACAGACAATAAGTCTGGTCAGTGATCAATATATAACATTATGGCCTTGCCCCAGAACAAGGTTAATAGTACACTGAGCAAGAACATAGAGACATTAATCATGTGCCATGATTTTTTCAAGTGAATAAGAAGAAACAAATTGCTTTTATTTTACTTGTTGTTTGAAAGTTCAGTAAAATGTCGTTTGTGCACATACATGCACAAAAGTGCACATGGCCTGCTTGTCATCTTACACCTGATGATTTACAACTTGCTTTTACTCACAGGCAAAACAGCATAGATTAAGTGCCATAAAAAGTTATTGGCCTTGATGTGTAATGAGAAAGGTCTCATAGAGATAGGTCCGAAGGATGAGCAGGAAGAAATGACTCTAGATAGAGAAGACAGCATGTTCTAGTCTATTAGTTCACATTATGGATATGAAGGGGGCATTGACATTCCAATCAGTCTTTTACAGTATTAGGTAAGAACAATGAGGACTCTGCTATAGAAGGGTTGCATATGCATGTGAAAAAATATAGGCCTGTAAGTAAGGAGGAGGAAGAGTATTTATCAGAAGTCTGTTTTCATTCAGGACATTTGTCCCAGATTTGTAGAAAGTCTAATTTTGGGTCAGTCTTTGCCATTTCTTATAAAATAAATGACAAGTTGACATGTGGAGCAAATGAAGTCATATGTTACAGTAAATCACAGGTCAGGAATCTTAGCCAAAAATATGTCGCAGAGGCTTGGTATAGGAGGGCCTATTATGTTTAGATTCAAAAATTAGAATGGCCAGAAAGTAATTTTCATATCAATTTTATTATGAAAAGATAAGATTTTTACATTTCATCTTTTTTCAACAGGCTGGAGTCAAAGGAAAATTAGGCAGACTGCTGGGTATATTTGAGGTGAGTTAACAAAATTAATCCTTGGTTTGCTGATCAGTTAGTGATACCTTTCTAACCAACTGTATTCTGGCAGCAACCTGAACTAGATGTTCCCCTGAAATGATCAGTAGGCAAGTAAGTTACAAGGATTAGCAGAGCAGGAATTAAAAGCCACTTAACCTTTTTATACCATCTATTATATATAGCAATATTAGGGTGGTAATTTCTTCTATATAACAATACAGTGAAATTGATGTAGAAAGACTTATTTCTTGGTTCATGCTATGCTTTTTAGGTATAGACTTTTAAGAGGTACAGTATTCTCAGTATCATCTAAGGGCTTAAGTTTCTTGTGTACTGTCTGGAAATGTACCCTTACCTTAAGCACATAACATGAGACAACATATAGTAACTATCCTTAAAGAGCTGTGTGAGGATACAAAGCTCAGGAACATAGAACAGATGTAAAAGCATACAATTCTCTTATGTATAATTTCTTATTACTGAATGCAGAATGGAATTTGTGAGGAAGGAATTTGGAATTGATAGGCATTCTATGGAAGGCAGGGAGAAATAAGGTCGCGTCATGAGACCGGAGCTATTCTCAAATAGATTTTTACCCAAAATTCAATCTAGATACATGGTATATCAGGCACATTGTGACTTTTTTTTCAAGATACTATTTAAAGGTTAGTTCTGTCCTTCTGGTGGAACCATGTACATTTTATTTTTAAGCTTTTATTGCAGGAATTCGGAAAAAAACTACTTATATAGCACTTGGTAGAATTGGTAGAATTGATTCCCAGAATACGGTAATTGTTACGAGTAAAGTTCTTAAGATACTGCTCCATCTTCTCCAGAATTCAGTACTTGCTTTACCTAGTTAAACAGCACCATCTCCTGGTTAGACTAAAAAGCGTATTGAGAGTTTTTTTGTAATTCAGAGTAGCCATGGTACAAATAGCATATCTATCAGTATGCTGACAGGAATTTTTGACATTTTAAAACGTCTCCCATTATAAAGCTTATATAACATGGGAAGGTAGTAGTAGTAAATGCTTTTACTATTTAATTTCCATAAAATACTATTTAAATCCATGTGACCTTCCCCTTAGAAAACATAAGAGAAAATTAGAATTGTCCAGATCATTTACCTCGGTGATTTTAATGCATTTGTGAACATAGCATAATAAAGGTAGTGATTTGCCAGGCATAGAGAAGACAACATATTCTTAAAATAACGAACAATAGAGTTTTATATGAGAGATGCCTCTAATTTATTGCTATTATTACTTCCCGAAGACATGACACAGTTTGAACAGGTGTATTATTCAGGTTATTTGTGGTAGAAAATGTTAGGGCGATTATGTATAGTTTTAGACTATAGCAAACAAGACTAATTTTAATTGAGATTAAGGTGAGCAGCCCTTTCATCTTTAAGCCAATTTGTGTTTAATTTTGAACCAAAGATAAGAGTAGGTGGCAACTTTAACATGGGTAAAATTAAATTTGAACATATAATACTAAACATAATATTCCAGAATTGAATTAACCCACATATTTCCAACCTTGGCTGTGCATAGTTCATCTGGAAGCTTTAAAAATATCAATATTTAGGCCTCATCTCAAAGTAACTGAATTGGTGTTCCTTAAGAAGCCATTCATCCCGGGTGATGTAATGGACACCAGGGTTGAGAAGGCCTAGTCTGGGTTAGTAGGGCTGTGCTGTGTGTGCACTTTGTAACCCTCTAAAGAATGTTCTGAGCAAACTGGAGATACTGCTCAAAGCAGTCCTGAAGGAAACAGTTCTTTATAGTGTTCAAAGGCCTTCAGGATTAGCCCCAGGGAATAAGACCTAGAATAAAAATGACAGGAATGCAGTTCTTTTTAATATAGATTCCATTCCAATCTTAGATTTTTTTTTAATGAAAAATATTTGATAGAAACAAAGTGCTGTAAAAATTTCACCATTCCAAATGTATTGTCTTTTACATAATCTCACTTCTACAACTGAGTGTGTGTGCCTATGTTGGCACATACGCTATGCTAATTAGCACTATGCCAGAACTGAATTTTTTTCCTCAAAAATGTGTGTGGCTAGCTCCTGTAGATTAAAATGCTTTTCTTTTTATATTCAAGCAGAACCAAGACCGAAAGCATAGAACATATGTTTATGTTCTTACTGTCACTGAAATATTAGAAGATTGGGAAGATTCTGTTAATATAGGTAAGTTCCCTTTCCTTTTGCTTTCTGAATTCTCTTAATTCAAATAGTACATACTTGTATCCAGTTTTCATCTTAAATTACTTTTGGTTACCTTTCTTTTAGAGAAGGGAAGAACAGTATATATCTCCACATTTGAATTATTTAAAAATTTTTCTCCAACATAGTTGTTGTCTAAGCCATTCCAAAAAAAAAAAGAAAGTCATTATTCGTGCGGGAAGAGTGAGGGGCATTGTTTCTTTTTAAAGTTGACTTTATTGTATAGTGACTGATGTCATTACTATTTTCTAGGAAGGAAGAGAGAGTGGTTCAAAGTAGAAGATGCCATCAAAGTTCTCCAGTGTCATAAGCCTGTACATGCAGAGTACTTGGAAAAACTAAAGTTGGGTTGTTCTCCGTCCAATGGAAATTCCACAGTCCCTTCCCTTCCGGATAACAACACCTTGTTTGTAACTGCCGCACAGACCTCTGGCTTGCCATCTAGCCTAAGATAGAATGGGGAGGACCTCTCCCACCATGCGCTATCTCACGGGGAGAGGCTTCTTTATTTTCCTTAGCAAACATCTGAATGACGTTTGCAAACTGTCTGAATTTGCCATGCAGGGTTTTCAAACAATTTGCATGTTTTTCAGATGCTTTCAGATCTTTTTTTTTTAATAGTGTAAAATATTTTAATAAGCCAAAGCCATGTGGAATTTTTTTTAGATGCCTTAACTGCTCCCCCTGCTCCATCCCACTCTCTGTATGTTTTGGTCGTCATTTTTTTCACAGCATTTTTTAGCTTTTTGTCCATTTGATGTCAGTCTATTTTTTTCAGATCAACTCGTGGGGATATTTCACCCCTAAATTGTTCCTCATTCACAGCATTAACATATTTAACAAATTCTTCTGTTCTGGGAATTTATAAAAATAATTATTGGTATTAAAAAACTATCCATCCAAAAACTTGTTTCATAGGATCACAATTTTAATTCATAAATTCCAGATTTGGCCTATTTTCTGTAAGTTCCAATAACCATTTGACAAAGGACTTAATTTGCTGTTTTCAAGAATTTATGAACTCATTTGTCTTACAACTAGTATTATGTCACTAGCTACCTGATATATCCAATTTCCCTGTAACTCAATAGTCCTTTTACACAAAATTTTAACTTTATAGAGTTGGCAATTTTTAAGAAGTTGTAGTGTAAGCAAAACGCATGTAGCAAATACATCTCATGAAAACTTTATTCATGGAATTTGAGTTAGCAGGCACAGTTGCCAGTTCACTTTATCCATAATCTCTCTTTACGCAGACTGAGAACTGTATTTTCCTCAGCGTAAATTGCTTTTAAAAATGTATTTCCAGTTTTTGAATTTAGTGACACCTCTTCACTTAAACTTGCTGGTTCAACTTGCTGGTTACCAATAACCACAGATAGGATTGGAGTTTAACCTCAAATGCCAGTCAGTGATGACTGCATCACATTCAAAATGGCCTTGCTGTTCAGCTGTTACAGACTTAGGTTGTTAGGGCGCCTTAGGTTGTCTTGTCTTCTATAGGTTGTCAGTAGGTACTATTTATCATATAACTTAACTTTTTGGGCACTGGAACATAGCTGAATTAAGAATGATTTTATCTTATGTTTGTCTTTATACTTATCAAAATCAAGAAACCTATCTAAAATACATGTAGGTACCTTCTCTGATACTCCTATACTTCCCTTAACAGGTGAAAAATGAAGTGGGAGGAAAAACGTTTGAATAAGATGTGGAGTGGGGGACAGGGACAAGGACAACATCATTCTATATGTAGACATTAGCTTCTTGTAAATATTGTAACTGGTGAATATAAAGTAGAAAATAAGTATAGTTATAATACATTTGTTCTAATTGTTAACCTTTAAAATATAATTGCTGCTAAAAATAGTGCTGTTACACTTAAGGAAAATTGGTGCCACTGTTTTAAAAATGAGATCTTGTGCCATAAAATGCAGCTGAACTAAATATAAACATTGATTCACAATTAATGCTGTCAAAGGAATGAGTAATTTAACCAGTGACATTTCATTCTAAATTATGTAGTATAATCAAACATCATCCAGAATTTTTATATTTTTCTTTGTACAGAGGTTATGTATTCTGGGTGTTTTTTAAAAAAGAAAACATTTTAAATCCCACAGATTGACACTTTTCTATCAATCTTCAATGGACTAAGATTTTTTTCTCATTAGTCTCTGAAGTTCATTTAAATTACGTACTTAACACAGCAGAGAAACTGGATTGTTTTTGTATATAAGACTGCGTCCACCTGAAATGCTGTCACAAGTACTTGGGGTGGGGAGAGGTATATTGTACATGACATTTTTAGAGTTAATAATGCATGAACTTATTTTATAAACTCTTAGACTATGTATTTGACCTGTAAAATATGTACAGTATTAATGTCAGCCATCTCTTAAAAGTGAGCCTATAAATATTGTTGTATAATTTTCTTTGGTCAGAAACATTTAGACAAATTAGTGCCACTGAGTTGGAATTTTCTTCAGTGCCATTTAGCAAACCAACTGTCTTTAGTCTATGCAACTAGCAAAACTTGGTATAATGCAGCAGAATACTTTACAGTTGTTACCGTTTTCACACTTTAGATTTCAAAGGATGGTTTCTTCACTATTCTGAAACCCAGTCTAGCAAAATTAGAGGGAAGGCCCTAATGAAATTTCTATTACAAGAAAAAGCCTACATTTTCAGGCTCAAAAGTTAAATGCTACAGATAACAAAGTGTCTGTCTCAGAGCTCCAAAGTTTACAGAATGTTGGGACTGTTATTGTGCTTTCTGTGGGGTAGTTGGATAAAATTGGGCAGCTAAAATTTGCAGTCCCGTGTGCCTCCTAAATAAAAAAAAGTAGCAACTATCCTGCATGTTCGTTGTTGGGTTTTTTGTCTTTTGTAAACAGGTGAAATTTTCCAGCCAGGCACATGCCATTCAGTTTTCCATTGTTGATCACACAGTTGTATAATGAAGCAAAAGTGAGGGGGTGGGGGTGGGGGTGATGGTGATTGTTGTATACACTTTGAATTGCTTTGCATGGTCTTATTTGAGATAATTGGTGTAAGAATCTTGACTTTTTTTATATATATATTTGGAAACAGCAAATAAAAATGGAAATAAATTATCTTTTCCTTTTTTAAACATAAAACTGTGCAAGTGAAAACTTATCTGGCATTCCATAGTAACATTACTTTTCTCCAGTTGGTGGTCATACATTATCTCAGTAGTACATTTCTACACTTCCCTTACTAGTGGAATTAACTGGGTTTTAATAATTTTCAAGAGCTTATTCTGTATTTTGCTGTAATGAGTTGCAGATGTTGTCTTTACTACCATTGCTTTAATTATTGCAGCTCCATTTGAAAGATTAACTGGCTGTAGGCACCCTGCCTGCCATTATATTTTCCCCAAATTCTGTTTACCCAAAACCAACTTTAGAATCCCCACTTAAAAGTTCTACTCAAGTCTTATTTCAATTGTAAGGGAAAAGCTTGGCATTTTCCAGTGTTTTCACATTGAAATACAAGAATTCTCTACAGGTCTCAAAGCAGAATTTTCTACAAAGTGACACAGTGATAAACCCTAGTCGTTTATTAAAATACAATTTTTAATGAATTGGTTACACCTGGAATGTTGCTGTATAGTTGATTTTGCCTCAAATGAAGTTTCCAGCCAACATTTTGTTTCGTAAATTCTTAAAAGTGTTTACCAGTAGCTGCACAATAATCAGTGTCTGTTTATGCCTAGCATCGATGCTAGAACAGAACAAGTTTCCTGCCCTCAAGGAACTCCTAACATTTAGTGTAGAGATGACTTCATTAGGTGTTTACTTGTCAAAATGTCTTTCAGGCTTTTTTTTTTTATGACATGCACCATCTTCAAAAGCAAAATTTTACTTAAAAATGTGCCCCTCCCCCTACCACTACCAAATACTTAGCAACATTTTATATGGAGCCACAGAGCCAAAGTCAGGCTAAAAAGTGATCTCATCTGGTGGTTAACTATTTTTAATGTCTTCCTGATACTGCCTTTGGCTAAATTTTAGCAGTAAAATGAGAAGGCTCTCTAAGACCTATCTTAATTTACTCAAAGGTTTCATATCTTTTTACTAGAAACATGTTAGATTCTATTTTTGATGATCTTGACTGATCCCCAAAGTTCCTCCCAATATGTGGAATACCACCCTCTGGACATCATATTTCTTGGCTCTTACTATACCAGTGCCAGACCTGTATAAAAGTATAGATCTTTATGCTTTTCTCAACTGTTACGTAGATGAACTCCTTAATCCAATTAGTGGGAAAAAAAATTGGTGTATCAAGAAACTTAAACATGCCTTTTGATCAAATAATTGTACTAGAAATCTCCAGGAGTGTGGATGAAGGTTTATGTACCAAGATAGGGCTATTAAGATGGTATAAAATGTTATTAAAATGAAATAAATTGTCCAGGCCTAAAGGTTGGTAATGGTAAACTAGTAATATGTCCATATAGTGAAATGCTATAGACATAAAATAAAACCCTTTCACCGAATTCCACTTCTGGGAATCTAGACAAAAATATTTCAGCAAGTTGGACAATCAAAATATGGTTAAAGATGTATATTGCAGGACTTATAAAACTGGCATCAATTTCAATTACAAATGGGATTAAATCATGGTCATGTAGTCAATAGATACTGCTACCAAAACTGCCACAAGTGGAGGGGAGGGCCTTTCAGTAACACCAACTGAAAACACGTTAAAGATTACTTTTTAAAAAGGAGCCTGTACATATTTCACCTTTTCTTCTAAAACACAGTTTTAATTTTAAAATGAACGTTCTGAGAAACTTCGTAAGAATGTTCGATCTCTTATATGAAAAACGGACTTGATAAATGTTCAATCTGAACAGACCTTATCAAAATATGTATAAACATCAACGGGAAACAAGGAAACCTGCACAAATATTTCCTTGAATTATTGGAGTAACAGTAATTACCACTTTTTAAAGGGGGAAGAGACACGTTTGGTTCCAGCACGAAAGCATTGAACACTGCCAAGGGAAGGAATCAACCTAGAGGTCAAACCTTGTCCCAGCCTGTTTGTACTGCTCACAAGCTTAGAATGGTTTTTACTTTTTTTTTTGTAAACTATGACGTGAAAGTTTTATCAGAGCAGAGCAACCTGTTCATTTAAAATTGTCTATGGATGCTTTATCGCTACAATGACAGCATGGAGTAATTTACGCCAAACAGACCCATGGCCTACAGAGCTCAAAATATTTACTGTTTTAGAAGGAAAAAAACGGATTGCAAGAATGTGGCCCTACTCCCTTGATTACCCAGTCCTAATGCTTTTTGCCAAAACTTAAGGAAAACAGCATCCAGTGCAAATCTAGTGCAACCAACCTATCATGTCTAAGCTGCTTTTGACAGGTTTGAGTTGAGTAGTTTACTGAACATCAGCCAGAATACTTTGTAAACTTGTTAGGTTATACATAATGAAATTTGAGTGACTGGGATTTACTAATCTAGATCGTGGAACTATTTCAAAAGGAGTCACATGGTGGGTGAGAATGGATCAAGTATATCTAAAATGTAAATATGCTAGTTATTCTACATGATAGGAACATGAAGCTATCTTTTCTAATTTCTAAAACATGTTTTGTCCCATAGATATGATTAGCAGAAGAAAAATGTTAAAGCTTAATGAGCACCATAAAATGTACTTTTACAAGATAATGGGATTTCAGTTGTTGCTATGCTACAGGAGTCTATAAGCGAGGTCTAAATAATCATATACAATTAATCAGAAACAATACCAAGTCATTAGTGGCTGGCTTGGTAGCGAGTCTACATTCACTTGAAATGCCATACCAACATGCACCTGTGAAATGAGATTGGCTCAAGGGTGGCAAAGATGAAATTGGGGAAAGGTGAGAGGACCCAAAATCTTCCTGTTGAGTTCTACACTTAACAGGAAAAATTTTAGTCCAACTCCCAGTTTTGCAGCCAAAGGGAACTTGCCCAATTTGTAACAAAGCTGTAGCAAAAGCCAAATCTTGGAACCAATCCACCCAATTTTCAACCTCAATGATAAAATTGGAAATTGATGCAGTGCCTATAGTTAAAAAAAGACAAAGTATTACTAGTCTTGGTGGTAGATTACATATTTTTATTCTTTATATTTTTTCAATTTATTACAGTCAGCATGTTTTGCTTTTGTGATCAAGTCATTTAAAAATAAACCCGACATAATTCCTTAAACTAAGCGCATGCTAAATGGCTAAATAGCAAAATGAACTGTTGCCCCAGGCCCCCCAAGACATCATTCCGATGAAATATCACATTTTTTAAAAAATAGATGAGTTATTAGCTGCTCTATAAATCACGTTTGTTTTTTTGGCCAGCTTTTCGAGATAAGGCTCTATTTTAAAACTTTTGCTACTGCAACAAAATTGATGTGGCCAGAGTAGCCAAAAGATTCCTGGACCATCAAATAGAAAAATAAGGCCAATTCCTATCATTTCCATGACACCATTTAGCTAAAATTATGTTTACAATATTTCATAGAATATCAGATTTCCTTCCCCACACTCTCCTTTAACAGTGCTAAATCTCGTCTGTGACTTTTTTGTACTTAATTTTATTTTTAAATGCTTCTGAATTTTTGTATTAAAGTAGGTTCTTGGTCTAGAGCTGGGTTTAAGTTTTACATCAGATCTAAGATCTTATTAAAAGGCTGCTCTGTGAAGACCAAGAATAGGTATTGTGGAAGCAAATCACAGCAAAATGTAAAGGTCAAAAAACACAATTTAAAAAAAAAAAACCCCACACACACAATCCTATCAATGCCTCAGTATTTCAGAAAAAGCTCATGAACAGCTAGTTGACTTTCAAGAGGCCACTTCTCACTCAAATATATGCATTCTTTTCCTCTCTTCCAGGGCTTAGTATATGCTGTTCCCCTTGCCTAGAGGTGTTCATCTGGCTAGAATCCAGAAGAGCAGCCCCTCTAGTACATCCCTTCTCCATGACAGAGTTGGAATTGTGGCTTGTCCACGTCCCTTATTCGATTACAAAGTCCACTAGGGAAAGAAAGCCCCATGCCAGTCCCATTCACCTAATCATCCCCAACGAGTACAGTACTGGACACATATTAAACACTTTTGTTAAATTGTTTCTTTAAGCTTAGGAGTTACAAAGTGAAAGGCTTACCAAAAACCAGGGCTACATAAAGCAGCAAGTGGGCTGGGAAAGGACTCTAGCCAACTGCAGTCACTGGCTAAGAAGAGGTCAAGCTCTTGCTAGGGTGGCAGGTATTCGGCTTCTCCCAGAAGGTGCCATGCCCAAAGGTGGGTCATGCCCCACTGTTGCCACATCTGTAGATCATTCAAGTTACCAAAATTGTGGATTTTAAGGTGAATCTCCCAATTTTTAGAAATGTTGGCACTGAATTCATAATGGTTTAACCAACTACACTGTGTGTGGGGCAAGGAAATAGTCCCAAAAGCCAGATGTAGCTGCCAGTTTCAAACTGTACCTTGCCCTCCCAGTGCTCAGAGAACACTGGCTCTTGTTTCATCCCACTGACAATTCAAATCTTACCAAAACAGTGGGGATTCATCAAAATTACAAAGGAGAAAAACATGATGCCATAAAATTAGGAATTCATATATTTGAAATGAAAACAATAAATTATTCCATTTCAGTACTTCTATCACAAACTTTGACTTCAGAGTCACATTTTATACAAATTTTCATAGTGCGATAGATTTAAATATGGAATTTTATCACTCTTAAATCACTATGTGATATTAGCTAACATCATCAGCAGTGACATGTACAATAAATAAAACTGATTTATATTTAACTGCTTGAGTGTTCATTTTGGCCCCAGAATGATTGTTTCCTTAGTTGCAAGACACTCTCTCAACAACACAATTATTATGACAACTGCTGTTAATAGTTTTAAATTTACAACATGAGGGTTATGAACAATTTTATTCTGAATTAAACTTACATTTGTTTCCAAGCAATGCATTTATTTGGTAGGATACCAGTTATCAGTCATCAAAAACTCGTTATGTTGAAAATGTAATTTTAATAGATAATTCTTCATCTTACACAGGAGCACAATAAAATATACCACATTCTGAAGAAACTCCAGAAGTTACGAGAGAATAAGAGTGGGGGAAATTCAGATGGGCTACAATATCCATTACCTTAAAACTGTGAGACAAGGGTTCCAACCCACAGGTTAACATTTACATACTTAGGACTGGCTACATCGATGACTTAAAAATAACAAGAATCAGGATTAGATATAGAGAGGGGTGGGAAAGAACAGTTTGTTGGGGGGAGGAACTCTGCCAATGCAGGAAAAAAAAATTACTGAATATCAAATTAAAGAACAAAAGGAGCTCCCATAGCAAATACTGGGATGAAAGTAAGAATGAGTAACTGAGGACTTGACACTCTCAAAGAAGCCTTTTGGATGGCATTTATGCAAGCTGGTTGTTCATCAGGTCTATAAGGAAGACTCATAGATGTCTCAGCAAACCCCGAATAATTATCAGCTTGGTGTTTCTTAATAACATACTCCAGTGGTCACGCATGAAGTTTTCAGACAAGAACTAAGAAAAAGGTAGTAACTCAAATGCCTATCACAAATGTGGCACATGTGAAAGTCCTATACAAAGTCAGCCACAACTGCTTTGCTGTGACTCTCACATACAGTAATTTTCAAACAGGTGGCAAGACACCAATGATCATCCAGCTAATCAGACAACACACATTTATTTCAAATTTCTAGGCAGTAAAAATAATGTTAGCTACCGATGCTTTATGTATGCTCAGGGCCAGTTTAAAAATACTCCATTCAGTGATATCTTAAACACAAATTTGCATCAGTGAAAAGAAACTGGCAAAACCTACCTCTTGCCATTCAATTTCAGATGGTTAAGACCAAAAGAGAATGCTTCATCGGTTTTAATTTTTAAATACGATTGTCACATTGGGAAAATGAAATAAACACAGTAAAATAAACTGTACAAAGGCAAAGTAGAATAACAAAAAATATTTTACTAAAACAAGATTTACAGAAGTTTCCAGACAAGCCATACAAAATGGTCACAAGCTTTTTCTTGAAGGGAGGATTCTACACTTGACAGCAAAGTCACAATGTTATCAGTGAGGGCTGTGATGTTTAATGTTCCCATTTTGGTTCAAACAATCAAGCTTGTCCATCTATAGCGTCTAAATAAAGTTAGACTTGGCTAGAGAGCATATTCTAAAGAACTGGTTAGCTGCTTTTAACCAATGCAATTAGATCACCATAAAAGGGGGGAAATTAAAACTACCTCCCCCCTCAAAAAAAATAATAAAATAAAGAAAAACACCCACGCCCCTGCAGCTAACCCGACAAACTACCTTCATTCACAGTGCTTTATACTTAAACCATGATGGGGAAAATGAATAAAAGCAGAGAGGGGCCACTGCTTTTAAACGTTTCGAAACAATCCCGATGATACTTCTAGCCTCTGCTCATGCTTTACAACAGTGGATCAGGACAAGACATAGATTTGCTAATGTGCATTTAATCACCAAAGGACTGAAGATGTCTGGGCTTTTATTCTGTAATGTTTCTAAGACTGTGTCCATTAAATGCAAACAAAAAAGGAAGAAGTCTTGGCAGAACAGGAGAAGTGATGCACACTTGACGATCAGATCGATTTAAATATTATTCATGGCATATAGCCTAGTCCATGCTCTAGCTGTAGGCAAAAACAAAAAAAGCAATTATTATTTTACTTAGTTTAATATGTTACTTGCCAAACTATAAAAATGTAAACAAACACTACAAAGTTAAGTATGAAAATGTAATGCTGTAACCTTTTAAATTTATGCCATTTTCTAAAATCTGAATCAGGGCAAAAAGATCGTTTATATGTCTAATTACCAAAACACTATAATAGAATTCAGAAATTCTACAAAATTCGACGGGACGAAAATAGCTGCCTTCTTTTGTCTCCTTCATTGCTAGATATAATGCTCTCCACTAATTTTGTTATAATTTGTAAAAGAAGCGTATCGATTTCAAACTCCCTCAATATAAACTGATGTAACTTAATCAAAATATTGCAAAAGCAGCTCAAGAGTTCAAAAGTTTTGCTTTATTTTTATGTATTACTAGATGAATGGTAGACACCAGCGTTTGTTAAATCAGGTGTAGTTATACAAGGGTCCAAGATCTCCCAATTATATATATTGTTTTTAAACTTGGAGATCTGGCAGTAGGTCATAAGATGGAGCATGAACATCTTTTGGTAAGAGGTATTTACATATTATAAGCAGGATTGTGACTTATTCCTTCTAATATTTTTTTCTTTTTCTTAAGACGTTATAAGAAGTTTTCCAAAGGGAGCACAAATCTGTTTTAAAAAGTAGAAGCAGTATGAAGAAGAATGATTATTAAATACCTGTTTCTATGGCTTGGGCTTCGTTGGTCTTCCACTGCTCCGCTACATCATTTGCTAATGGATCATCTGGATTGGGAGCACTTAACAAAGCCTGGATAGATAGCAGAACTGTGCGAATCTGCAGTGCTGGGGACCACTTATCTGTGAAGGCAACAGGTACAGAATGATCGAACATGAAAAAACAGCTCAGAACGACTACATTTCCCTTCCAAAGACTCTGTTGTCTTGATATAAGGCAAGATGACAATGCATAGATTCTCAATACGGAATGCTTAAGAGGAAAAGGAGAAATCTTAATAGTATATTATGATAATGATAAAGGTAACACTTACCTTTCAAAATATCTAAACATATTCTTCCCAACTTGTCTACATTAGGATGATAAATTTTGGTCATGAATCGTACTTTAGGGGCTGCCATCGGGTATTCTTCTGGAAGGAATAGTTCAAGTTTAAAAGTCCCTCCCTCAAAGGGGGAATCCTGGGGGCCAGCAATGACCACATGAAAATAACGGGCGTTGCTCTCATCTGGTTCTGCTTTAATGCCGGGAACTGGTTCTGCCAGCAAACGCTGGGTTTCCTACAACAGAAAAACATTAATACATTTGTGAAACAAATGTCATTTCACTAAACACCAAAAAAAAATTAGAAAGTTCATCTCTTAAAATTGAATATAACTGAACCTCTCCAATCTCCTGATGGGGTCTTTAGCTTATAAAATGCAAAATTCAAAGAAAAGACCATTTAAATAATTACCATCAGCTGAATACAACTAGCAAATACTGGTGGAGTATCATATACATTACAGCTACAAATATCTATAAATTATGTTGATAATAAAATCAGGCTAATGAAACTATTTTATACTCAAGGAACCAAAAAAGGAAAAGATAAAAGGAGAAATAAAATAACACTAGGATTACCATATAGGCAAGGCAACTTGCCCTCTTTGAACACTACCAAAATCGAGCTGTTTTAAAAGTAAAATTCATTTTAAAGTCACTGAAAATCTCCCCTTTGAAAAATATAATGGAACGAAGAAAGAACAAGTGTATAGGAGCAAGAGAGGGCTAGAGAAATGATTGACATGGACCTTAAGGGACATTTACTGCTCCCCAAGTATCATCTAATTCTCTTTTCCATCTTGCTCCCTCTCTCCTAACTATAACATCCTTCCTCCTTGCTCTTCAAACCTCCAACGTCTCCAAGATCCTCACTTTTGGCTGATGACTCTACTGTTTTCTATTTCACAAGAAAACCAAACCTTCCTGAAGTTTCCACTACAGCATTTGTAAACCTACATGCATCTGCGTGCCCATGTGCTCTGCCTTTTCTTCTATCACTATGGATGAAATGGAGGGTCACTCTTGCCTAAGGCCAACTTCTATTCTACACTTCTATTGAGCACTACATCTTATCTCTGTCTCATCTACTCAAAGGACATTGCTTTAGCATCCCTTTCCTCTCCTGATTCATCAGTTTTCCTCTCCTTTTTATTAGATCTTCCTCCAAATTGTACAAACTTGCTACAATTTCTCTCAATAAGAGGGGAGAAAGACTTTGACCGTACTCTCCCCCATCAGCTATTGCCCCATGGCTTTGCTCCTCTTTGAAAGTTATCTGTACTTGTTTGTCTCCAATTTCTCTCCTCCTCTCTTATCTTAAACATAATTTTCCAATCAGTCTTAACCACTAATCTGCTTGTTGAGGTCACTAATGAGTCCCACAGAGTTAAATCAAATGGTCAATGCTCAATCTTCATCTTGGCCTAAATGCAACACCTTACCCAACTGGTCTGCTTTCCTCCTTGCAAGGCTGCAACCAGCTTCCTGAAGACACACTCTCCCAGCTCTCTCTTCCTAAATGTCCGGCAGCAACCTCCTTCCTAGTTCTCTATCTCTCCGACACTGAAGTGTGCTAGGGGCTCTGCCCTAGGGCTGCTTCTCTGTCCACACACTTCCATAGTGATCTCATCTAGCCCAATGAATTTATATTCTAAATACACTCTGTACATGCTGAAGTCTCTCCAAATTCATATCGAGCAAAGCTCTCTCCGCTGAGCGTGCCTCTTTTATCCATAACTGCCTGCTTGACAGCTTTTCTTTAATGTCTAATAAAGCATCCCAAACTTAGGGAGACCATCCCCAACCTCAACCTGCTCCTCCCCTTAAAGCCTTCCTCGTGTCAGTTAATCATAAATCAATCCATCCTTCCAACTGATCCACCTTTTCCTTCATACCCCACACATCTAACCTGATCAACGAATCTTGTTAGCTTGAACTTCGAGATCTACCCATAATTGGACTGCTTCTCACCACTCCGCTGCTACACTTCTGATCCAAACCCCCATCAGCTCTCACCTGGCATACTGCCATATCCTAACTTTATTCTCCCTGCTCCTAACCTTGTTCCCCACTTCCTCTAGGGTCTGTAGTCCACAGACCTTTTAAAATAAAAATCCTCATAACGATTTTTAAGGCTTTATATGATGCCCTCACTCTACCCATCTCTTACTCATCTTCAGCTATGCTTCCCCCACCCTACCTCTAACTCCATCCTACCCCCCTACTCCACCCACTTTGTTCCAGCCAAACTAGCTTCTTTGTAGTTCTTCAACCAGCCAGGAAACTCCTCTCTCAGAGGCTTTGCACTTGCTCTTTCCCCCACAGACTTTTATATGGCTCACTCCCTCAGTTCCTAAGATCTTTTCCATTCACATGTTTTCGCAGCGAAGACTCCATAACCGAAATTGCAAACCCCAAACCACCCTATCTCACTCTCTCCCTATCCCTGTCCCCCTACTTTATCTCCACAGCACTAATAAAATATTACATATCTCACTTATTTTAAGAATGAAAGTGTCGTAAAAGGAGAGATTTGTGTCTGTTTTATTTACTGCTCTATCCTCACCACTTGGAAGAGGAGTTCCTGGCACCAGAGATATTCAAATAAATACTTGTTGAATTATGAATCTATTTGATGTTACAAAGAATGAGGAATAAACTCAGAATTTCATCTTTAACATTAAAGCAGTATTATGCGAAGCAGGATGTGCACTTCACAGGAAGAACATAAAGGGATCATTTTAGGTGTGAGAAGAGATTAACTTCTATTTATATTTTTACCCAGAAAAATGTTAATATTCACTATACAAACTGATAATGGTATGTGCAATAGTTAACAGTAATACATTTTCAACATTTTGAATAGGCACGTGTAGTCAAAAAAGTTTAGAACACTTCTATAAGCTTTTAGGTATGAAAAACAAATGAGAATATTGTATTTACAATGTTTTCACTTAAAAAAAATTATATGCCTTATACCATTTCATTCTACAACCTACAGTGCATATACTAAAAAAAAAGATTTCTGTCAGCAGTCACAAACTGAAATAGTCATAAGATGCAGATACAGAAGCAACTCTTTCCTCAAAATGTGTCAAGCCCATAGCCATTTAAAGTAATGCCTTTAGGGGGCATTTTAGGGGGAAGAGGGGAAGTAGATAGGGTAAAAGGGGTCAAATATGTGGTGACATTAAAGAATTAAAAGTAAATAAAAAAACAAAAATAAAAATAATGCCTTTAGTACTTTAATTCTAGTTTTTTGCCTTGTTTTAATCATGGCAATGCAAGGGCAAGTGAAAAACTAAAATGCTGTAAATTACTTTCAACAAAATGTTTTTTAGGCTCAGAGTAAAACATTTGTAGAGCATTAAAACTCTCAAGAGGCAATAATGAAGCCTCTCCTATCTTGGGTAGTGCTCCAACACGTAATTAGAACAAAAAAGGCCGATCTTCATTTCTAGGAAAGAAAGACATTAAGGATGAAAAGGAGTAAAGAAATGTGAAAAGAACTGGATGGGGTAAAGTTCCATCAGTGCTGACCTCTCATCTCCATCCTCCTTTTGTTTTGCTCCAGGTCTCCACACTTTCAGAAAGCCATAAAAAGGAAGACTGGAAAAAAGGATAAAGCTGAGATCCAAGAGCCAAAATACTGCTCTCTGATTACACAAAATAGTAGCAGCTCAATTCAGAGCTATAAAAAGCCGCCCAAAGGGCCTCCAAGATCAAATCCCAAAATAGCTTCAAAATCACTCTCAGTGCACAGATATAGATACAACATTCATTTCCTTATCTACGGCTCACCCTCAAAATCAGATAAAATGTACATATTAAACATATCATGTGATCTGATCAATTATAAGATTTAATTTGACCATATTCTAGAATAAGCTTTTAGGTGTGAAAAACATTTTGAAATAGCCTGATATGCTCTCAAATTCTAATGAATTTTGATCCAATAAAAAGATACATAATTATTTTACTAGATGGCACTGATTTCCCAAACAAACCCACAGCGTAAATTATGGGAGGAAAAAAGAATAAAATCCAAACTAAATGGGGCTAGTAGCTACCACATAGGATAGTCAAGACACAAAGCAATCCTGTTATAATGATGTTACTTACAGGTCATTAAGAATAATTTAACTTTTTCACATAGTGAGTACAATCTAGTAGAAAAACTAAAGTATCACTATTTTCTCCTCAAAAAATACTATACAAGAAGTAATGTCAGAACATCTGAATCATGAATAGCAAGAATGTGTATAATAAGTGTTACTGTTTGTTACAATCGCAAGATTGTGTATGAAAATGTTTTGTAGCAATTTCAAAAAAAAAAAAACACCCATGGACAAAAAATAATTCAAACAAAGAAACTGCATAAAATAAGGGTCATGTTGAGTAACTTAAATTTTTACAGTCCACACTACCCCCTAGTGGACGTAAGACATCATCTACTTATTTTGGCCTTTGTAAATGAAAAAATTTACCCTACCTAGTTCACTAACTTTTTAAAGATTGCTTATCCTAAAGTCAGATGAGAATGATTCTCTCAAGGCATACTTTACTCCTTTTTCTGTTTTCTCCCTCTATTCCTACACAATTAAACCTCATGATTTCTTAAGTGGCAGATTCAGAGAAGGAAAAATGGAGGAAAAGTCTCTGAGTACCAAGAATTAAACCTTAATTTAGACCAAGGTATCATCCCTTTGTCAAAAAGCTTTATTTCTAGGCAGACTGATAAGTAACAGGAAAGTACTCTGGGTTCTACTTGGAGTAATACTCAAGAGGTGGGATGTGATGACTTGGGCTAGGAATCTCTACATTCTAATTTTTCCCTTCAACCCAAGACCGGATCAATACTCCTGTGAAGTTCGGTGAAAAGGAACGGACACTTTTCTAATAGGTTAAGAATATCCAATCAACTTGTTTCTCAGGTCTGAATTAGTCTGGAAGTGTCTACCCTGTATTTCCAGTTTCCTGCGCATTACCACCACTCCTCTTATCATAACCAGAATAACTGTCAGTTTACTGGTCAGACTCTAAACTATTTGAAGATAGAACTCCAGCTACCAAATGATGGTGATGAGTGCTAAGTAAACGTTCAATGAATAAGTGCATGCATGTACCAAAGGTACCAAACAGAGCTGATAAGGATTACTATACCTGCTGTGTTAGCTGGTAACTTCCACCCCAGGAATATGGCATTTAAGATTACTCCAATCACTGGTAATGCACAAAAATCTGAAAATCCTATTAACTGTGCCTTTAACAAGAAAAACTGTCATCCTTCACCGCCACTAGTCTAAATTCCATGTCAGGGTCTCTGCAGTTATCAAGCACTGTTCCCAGACATGCAGAGAATCAATAGAAGCTCAAGTAACAATAAAAACGAACTGTGCCAAATACTGACTTAAGTGCTCTACAGTATTAACTCGTTAATCCTCATACCCATCTTACAAATGAGGAATATGAGGAAGAATGACCACTTACAGTACAACCAAAGCTAGCAAGTGGCAGGGCCAAGACTGAAATCCAGGCTATTGGACTCTATTTCAGTCTGGCTTCAGGGCCTATTTTCTTAATCTCAATGGAATTTAGTAATATAAAATATTTTGTACTTTTGCTCAAAAACAATTATACTTTTGCTCATATAATCTCAATAACATTATTTGAGGTTGATAATTCATTTTAAGGCCCTCGATTCACAATATGAACAGTAAATATCAAATGTTTGTCAGGGCAGTAAATAGCACATAAGGAAGGGCTTCTTTTCAGTCCTTCATAATCCTAAAGAAGTGCTTTATGAAAGACGTAAATTAATTTAAGTCATAATGTCACTTCCCCTCCCCCTGTTTTCTTTTGGGACTGGCAACTGAGGAAGTCTAAAGTCTTATTAAGGTAAGTGAGGTAGGAAAATAATCTGCTTTATTTAACTGAAAATTGGGATACACCATTTTGACCTAGAATTATCTATTACACAGTAAGTCATTTTGCCTATCTTTGGTACTACACAAGACCATTATGCTCTGAAATGTTACTGTGACTTTGAAATATTAATTTACTAACAAATATTAATTGCTTATTTTGTACATGGCATTGTGGTAACAAACAACTCAAAAGAATAAAACAGAGCCCCCGGCCCCACGAATTTATTTCACTGTGAGTATAAAGTACATATAAAAGTCAGTTTTTTGAAAGATACATTTTTAAAATGGGTATGTCAAGGTCTTAGAGAGGTACAGGGTATGAGTTAGGGATACTATATGAGCATCGGGATTAGACTGGGGACATTTTAAACATTTTCTGGAAAGAACTTACATCTCCATCTTTTTCTCATTTTTTTTTTTTTTTGAAATATAGTACTAAGTATTGGTGTTACAGTTAAAGACAGCGTCGACTACTCCTTCCTAACACACTCATGAAATTCTTGGTGTTTAAGAATATCCTTCAACTACCTCGAGAGCTCTAATAAGTAGACTCATGGAAGCTAAGCTTCTTCATTTTCCCATGGTTTCTGATTTGATGGATGATCTAACACTTCATTGCCTGGGCTTTCGTTAGCATCAGCTCAAAAAATAAAAATAAGCCTTTAGTGATTTAAATAATGTAACTGTCTTACTGACTTCATGAATTCTGTCTTAGGAATAATGTTTTAGAACTAGATGAAAAGAAGACCTAGCTTAGTAACGCTCTGGGATTGCTGTTGCACCAGGTCTTTAAGGCACCGTTAAGAAATCCATCCAAAAGCATTAAAAAAAACCAAACTGGCATATGTTAGATTTTGGAAGGAAATATATCACTTAGTAGGTGGGGAAGGAAAGGCTTTTTTATTCATCCTAAATGAAAATTAGGTAAAATTTTCAAATGTCTATTTCTGCATGGTGTACATTAAAATTATGAGTGATGCATAAGCAAAAACCAGTGAACTTGTACTTTGAAAAAAAAATAACTTTAAAAATAATCTAGACTGTGAGTTTCTTAAATTCTTAACTGGTTATTTGAAGTTGACTATTCATTTTAGGCCCTTATGTGTAATGTTAGCCATCTGTCCATAAATTTGTCTACTATCAAGCAATGGTAAAAATTCCCCCGTTCATTCATATCTTCCCTCCCCTTTCTTAGTGTAATGTTAGAGTTGGGAAATAAGAATGTGAGAATTTGTAGAAAATAGAAAAACTTATTTATGGTCACATAGGACAACTGCCTGGCAGCATAAGGCAAAATGAGGTTCGAAGTGAGCATTCATCATTTCTTTTGGCCAACCCACAGCTAGAACACCCTTGTTTGGAAATGACACCCCCCCACCCCACAACCTTTATGGATCGCCACCTTCCTATATAGAAGCTTCAGTCTTATTTCCTAACTCTCATACAACTAAGCATGTGAGACCACAGGCTTAGTCAAAACCTGTGCATCAAAAGCTAAACTATAAAAAAAGGATCCATTCTGGAGAGAATAGCAGTAGTTACCTTAGACGGCAACGGATGAAGTTCTAGTGGAGCATTGTGTATTAGGCATCAGCAATCATTTTGCAATGTGTTGCACACAATGCCAGCAGTGAAATATCCACTATGATGTGATTCTGAGCCTTGTTCCTGGCTGCCTCTTTCTTTGGTGCTCCTTAAGATTGTGTAAGATAGCCAGAATATCCTTCAACTACCGGTGCTCCTATGAGAATCTAATGCCTGATGATCTGAGGTGGAGCTGGAGGCAGTGATGCTAGCGCTGGGGAGCGGCTGCAAATACAGATGAAGCTTTTGCTTGCTCATCTGCTGCCTACCTCCTGCTATGCAGCCTGGTTTCTGAGAGGCCACAGTCCGATGGGTACAGGTCCTCGGACGGGGGTTGGGGACCCCTGGTGTAAGGTACCTAATAACTCAATACTATTTCTACTTACAACGTTGGCTACTGTTGCTTGCTAAAAATACAAACTCTAAACTAGATATGGAAGAAAGTGAAGAAAAGGTAAGAGTTAACAGACTGTGGGGTGGGGGAGATAAAGAGGTTAAGAAGCTAAATATCTCTTGTGGATTAAATGGGGTCAAAAGAGAGCACTGAAGCTAGCTAAGGTCTTTACCAAAGAACTTCTACTTGGTTTAAGAGCCTTTATAAGGGAGTTAATTTCACATTAGAGAGCTAACTTCAACTAGGGAGCCTGATGTGCCTACTAGAGAAAAAAGTCAGAGCTAGAACATGTGAATTTAACCCCAATTCTAATTGCACCAATTTGTTACACAACCATACAAATTCATTTACCTCTCCAGCCTTCTAAAATTTAGTCCCTTGAACATTTCAAAGGTTTTCTCTAGTACTAAAATTGACGGAACATTTAGGAATGGGTTAAAAATTACTGCTATAAACTTCCTTCTACTAGAAGGTGCCCTTTTGTAATATTCTTTAACCTTGACTACTCTTCAATATGTCGTCTTCCCTGTTGACACTGTATCCCCAGTGTCAATGCCAATGCTCAATATCTAAATAAAAAAGAACTGTTTGCTAATGGTACCTGCTTTTTTCCACCTGTTCATTAAATTATAAAATCAACTTAAAATTAGCCATATTTCTAATAGTCAAAATGTGGTTAACATCCTACTATGTTAATTTTTTTCTGATAAAGACAAAAGCCCTTTAAAATATTTACATATTTTCACTTACTTTGTCACTCCACCCTGATTTCCTGGTTGCTTTATAGATAAATAATCAATATTCTTTGCAAACCACATGGTGTAAACAGGCACTATGCCTGGCCTACAAGCTAGTGGCTACACCTCTACAGTTACCATATACTACTTATTCAGGTTTTAAATGGGGTAATCACAACAAGATTTAAATGCTAAATGCTGAGGACTCCACTAATGGGAAAGGTCTATGCTTAATAGGCAAGAATACAGATGGAAGCAGAGCAGTTGAAATTTTCAGTGAGACAAATAAAAAAAAGTTACAGTTGGTCCAAGATTTGCAATCCAGTTGTGCCACTGACATAATTTTGTCCAAAATCCAAACCACCAGGAAGGCAAATTTAGTTTTTTCACACTCTACACAAACTCTGGGATAAATCAGGAAGCAATCAGATATCAGCATTTCTATCTCTGTCAAAATAAGCTTCCTTTAACAAGTCTGCCACACTGCACAGTTCCAAGAGGGATCATTCATATCACAACCCCTGAAGTTGTGCACTGCAAGATCCAAAAATCCTATGGATTAAAGAATAAAACTTCAGTCTAGCAGCTGTAAAAATCAACTTTATTACTAACTCATGGAAAATTAATTATATAATTCTAACAAAATAAAAATATATTTACCCCCAAACATCTCATATACCTACCCACTGTTGATAAATAGGCATTCACTGTGCTTTTAAAATCTATGCCCCACTTCAGCAAGTTATGTTCGATGTTAACTATTTGTAGGACTAATACATAAATGATAAACAGTTTTCCTACATTGGGAAGACATTAATTCTTTTTAGATTTATGGTGAAGCTGCAACTTTGTAAAATTAGATATTAAATAAGGTTCAGTATTACATTAGGCTGTGTTCTCTGCACTGTAAATCTCCCTACCACCCTAGAGCTAGATTAGTATATTAAGCAGATAAAGAAACAGGGAGGTCAAGTGCAAGCTTGTATTTGGCAGAGCTACAAGCCAAGCCCAGAGACCCTGGCCCCAGACTCTGTGCTCCTACCACATATAACCACACATATCCACATACCCAAAATCCTTTTGCTCTTGAGAATTAGGAGGAAGACCTAAGTCATTTAAGTCATAAAACATTATTTTGCACACAAAGCAGCATTTCTATCACTCTGAACGTCAACTGTCAGTTAAAAGGTAAGCAACTAAATGCTATTGAACACTACTGGAAAGTAAGGGCGGCGCACTTTCTATATATAGAAAGCCATCTCTTACACACTTTGTCACCCTATATTGTCTGTCTCCCAACTATACTAATTTCCATAGGTCAAGGCCCAGGTCTAATGTTTGTGCCCCAATACTGAATACCACAGAGATTCTTATCACATTCCACATCAGTTGAACGAACAAATGTAACTACTACTGAGATCAACCCCACAGTGGAAAGAAAAATACTAGGGTAAAAAAATACGGGGTAAAAGGGGATTCAAGATCTTCCCAAAACTGTAGGCTGAAAGATTTAAGGAGCTGCATGGTGACTGTAAATGGTGGCATAAGTGGGGGGGTGGGGTGGGGGGTGGGGTGAAAAAAGACATTTTAAAATTCAAACCCAATCTTCACAAACTATTTCATACTTTTGCTCAAAAGCTTTGCCCTTGGTACCTTCCCTACAGGTCGTATACTTAAAGAACCAAAAACTAAGCACCAAAGATATCAGGCTTAAGTTTCTTTTGCCCCTTTAGCAGCTCTCTGATGACCTAATAGTCATTTTCTTCAATTTTAATAATGATTATTTGCTCAATACTGAACAGCTGGTGTTAAAAATTCAATCCTTTACCTCAAGGTTTTTGAAAGAATTTGAAATGAAACTGCTTAAGAAACCAAATTAACCCAAGGTTAGAGATTTTAATATTTCACAGATGATCAATTTGGTTTGAAAGTTAAATAATTTTAAGCGATGCAGCTGGAGTATATAACTCAGTATATTTTTTATTCTTTTGTAATTTCATATTATTTCTGTCATATTCTACTGAATCAGAAGAGGAAATGACCCAGACAACTCAGATTTTAATACAGGCATACCTCGGAGATATTGCGGGTTCAGTTCCAGACCGCCTCAATAAAGTGAGTCTCACAATAAAGCAAGTTGTAATCTTTTTGCTGGGAGTCTTGCCTTCAATTTGTAAAAAAACACAACGCCTGTAAAGTGCAATAAAGCAAAGTGCAATAAAACAAGGTATGCCTGTATAACTGAAATATGCAAATATAAATAATGAGGGAGACATATTATATGATAGGACATCTGTATACAATATTACTAGGTCAAATTTGTCTACTTCATGTAGATAGCCAGGGTCCCTGAAACAACACAAAAATATATTAAAAGAATACAAATGCTGGACATAGGGCTTGCTAGCAATGTGAGCTAATGAGATATTACATAAAACCATACCTTGAATGAAAATAACAGGTTACAAAATCATAAAATAACTGATTTAAATGGTCTGAGTTAACAGTGGTTTCATTGAAGAAAAGAATTAGGTGACTGGAACACAGAGGTGGGAGACATTTTTTAATGAATACCCTTTTGTTGAATTTTGGAACACGTGTGAGTACTACTTACCCAAAAAAGCAAGAAAAAGTGTTTTTAAGTAAAATCACCTAAAGAAATTGAATAAGCATTTTAAGCAATCCTATTTTGAAACTGAAAACATATCATTATCACCAAGACAATCCTTAAAACTCAGAACAGACAAAGTTAAAAAGCAATGCTACTTAGTGTTGTGGAGAAAACTGACTCTCATATACATGGCTGGTTGGGACTACAAGCTGGCCCACCCTCTAACAATTCCACTTCTTGGAATTTATCCTAAGGAAAAACTGGATATGTGCTCAAAAGTACACCTCCAAAAATAATGATCACATAAAAGCCTATGGGAAAAACATACTATAAATATAAGAATTAATAACACAGAAAAATATCCCTTCTACATAAACTGAACAGACTTCAAACAGTATAATCCTTTAATTAGTGTTGTGCTGGTGTGATGGATTGTTCTAAATCTTAACTGAGATGATGGTTTCACAGTGTCAAAACTCAAATTGAATACTTAAAATGGGTACATTTAATTGTATGTAAGTTATACCTTAATAAAGTTGATTTAAAAGGGAAAAAATAATGTAATGTGCACCTTGAGTTTATTGAGGGCAGGCACTGGGTCATATTTTGGGGAAGCAGGGCTCTTTATTCACCTGAACACCTGTTGGGATTTGGGGTAGGAACAACAGTTTGACTAGGTATTCAAATATTTGAGCAGCAGAGCAATGCAGGAAGAAAGAAAAAGAAAGAAAGAGTGGAAAAAATATTGAGAGCCAATGAGATGGTTTATGGCTATTTGCTGCTAAACTCCTAACTCTTCAATTAAAAAAATTACTAAACCTGCAAAATGCTTGCAATTAGTGGATTCTTTTGAGGAAACTGTTGAAAGGGTTGAACTATGTGCCTAGGTTAATAGCATGTATAATCTCCAAACCAAAGACAAAGGAAACCTTAAGACCCTAAACTATTTGATAAGTGGCCAAATCTTGGGCAGGATCATCGGCCTTTCAGAGGCTAACAAATTGGAAAGCTAAATAAATTCAGTCCTTACTGCAGTAAGGACTGACACCTGTATTAATCCTTACAACTGACTTGGATGTTCACATACATTGTTACGTTTAATTCTCAGAACCACTTCTGAAAACATTTTATAGAAATGTGCACATTTCAAGTGGCAGAACATGGACTACAAGCCCACTCTGGAGTCAAGGGCTCTTTTCACACTTCACAGCTAGAACGTGGAATCCTCAGCAACCAGCACTGCTTTACACCTATGCATTCGTGTTATGTAAATAACAAAGAGTTATAACTAAAAGGTATATGAAAGCTAAAAATAGAAATGTTTCTTAATTTGTTCTGATAGTATAAGTGCCCTTAGAGCTGAAACAAAGAGAGTCACCAAGGATAGGAGAAAGGGTAAATTCTTGAGCACCATTTGCCTGAATCTCTTGGCATTTTCTCTAATCCTTTCTTGTGCAATATTCTAGCTTGAAGGCATGCAGTTCTGTCTTGAGATTTGAGGGTTAGCCCATAAAATGGGAGATTCAACTGATTTAGAGCAAAAGCATTTCTTTATAGCATATACTAATGTGTGCGTGCGCACACACCCCCCAAGTCAAACAAAGAGATGGGGGGGAGGGGGCGGAGTCCTTCCCCGAAGCTTAATCAAAACAAAACAAAAAAATTTTTTTAAAAACCTTATAAAATCCCCAATTCTACAGGACTGAAGTCAAGCCAAGTTCTGCCACATCGCAAGGGCTGGGCCAGGTGTTCAGGCAGCTTTCTAACTTTAAAACCTCAACACTGGGAAATTTATATCTGTGCCAGATGTAAAGTAATGTTATTTTCTCACTTATCCTTCTATCTTTGTGATTCTGGAGGTGGGACTCTGCAAACCACATTTCTGCTTTGCCAGGGACTCCCTATTAAACTCTGCAGATGTGGGAGGGATGCTAAAGGGATACGAGAGGGGACTTGTTTCTTCCGGGTTTCTTGGGCCACTGAGGTGCCTGTGAGCATCACCCAATATCCCTGTAGTGCATTAATCCAATCTGCAGTTCATACCACACTGAGAGAACCAACTTAATCATCACTCCATCCCCTAGATCAGGGGGCCCTAACCCCTGGGCTGCAAACCAGTACCTGTCTGTGGCCTGTCAGGAACCCGGCCACATAGTAGATGAGTGATGGGGCCAGAAAGCGTCATCTGTATTTGCAGCCACTCCCCAGCACTAGCATCACCTCCTCAGCTCCACCTCAGATCATCAGGCATTAGATTCTCATAGGAGTACTGGTCCCTGATGCCAATAAGGTTGGGGATCGCTGCTCTAGAGGGCCAGACTCTCTTCAGAGGTTTAGATCTCAGCTGGGGATATCATTCTCCCAAGTTCCTAAAGTTTAATAATATCAACCTTTTCTCCTTGTTTTTACCCCCAGACTTAGGAGTGGTAGCTGCTTTCTATAGCTGCTAACTCTAAAATATCTTAAAAGTTCTCTTTTCTCCCTTTCTGTCACCTAACTAATGACTTTATATATGTGACAGTTCCTACTCTGGGATCTTCCTGCCTAAGTAAACATCCTTTCTCAGTCTTTCTCACTTCCATTATAAAGCTTTTTCAATTGAGATGTGATAACAAGACTCAAATACTGAGCAAAACAGGCAACATTTCTAGTGTTCGCAATTAATCACTTTTTTCAAAACACCTATTTTCCAACGGAGGTCTGATTAACTTATGATATGAGAGAATAACAGAATGATCATGTACAACACATACAATTCTATAATTATGAAGTGAATCTCTGGACATGGAATGCAATACTTGGTTTGAGTCTTAAAAAAATAAAATGCTTTTTCTTAAATGAATGTTGGTACATTTCTACATTATCCCTCCTCTCTTACACCAGCCATACATTTGCTTTCATTTTACTAAAACCAAAAACTTGAAGTAAATTCTCTGTCTACATATGTCATGTTAATAGGTTTGAAGTCAATCCTTTATACAGTGAAGAGTCACATGATGACATCTATGTTTTCAGAATAGTGTGGCAGTGTGGAAAATGGGAAGGGAGACTGCGTGTAAGTGAAGACAGGGAGATGAGTTCTGAAAATACTGCAAAAAAAAAAAAATCCACAAGAAGATAAGAGCTCACATACAAAAATAACTGGGAAGTGGAGAGACAGGGATGGGTTAGCAAAAGCAGAGGCATTTCTTAGGTTGACTAGATTGGGCTTAAAAACAAACTGAAAGTGGAAGAGGGTAGGGGAGAAAATCTCAGATAACTGAGTTAATATTGATACAATTAATAAAGAGAAGAAACACTAGAAGTGCTGATGCACACAAGAGAAGACAGCGAAATGAATATTCCATTGTAGAATAAGTTGATTTTAAAACGTCTGCAAGACATCTAAGTGATAATAAAAGTAGGCAATTGGAGAGACCTGAAACTCAAGTCTAGATTTTGTAATCAATGATCACTGTGGACTGAAGGCAAATAAGTGAATAAATGTGCTCAGAATAAAAAAGGTCCGGGGTCTGAACTTCAAGAGAACATGAACATTTAAAGGCTTTAAAACTATCACAGCAGATAGGATACAGGCCTTCTACTGGAAACCTATACATTTATTTCAGAATATTGCTACTACTTAGCATTTGTGCAATTTTATTTTAGTTGCCTAAGAACCAGTTTAAAAGCCAAAAGGGAAAATCAGTTCCAGGATTGTATGATGACAGCTTCTCCTCACTGTTTTAAATTCTGCCCAAAGGGATCATATGATCATCAGGTTTTAAAATAGGATTTGAAATAACTGAGGCCTAGGGAAAATGACTTAGCTAAGGTAACAAAGTTTCTTCATTCTCGAGATAAGAATTAAAGTCTATACAGAGTCTTACCCATTATTCACCAGAATTTCTCATAGTGTCCAGTAATCATATCTAATCACTAAAGATTTACTACTGCTGACAAATTTTTCTTTAAAAGGCTCACAAGCCTTAAGGACATTTTCTAAGGCAATGCAGGTTTCAAATGTGACTAGTTTTACGAGAACCAATAGAGATTATTTACCTGCTAAAACTTCTGCTTTGCTTCATTCGGTATTGTCGTTTCTTTAAAGTATTATAAAACTTCAGCTAAAAAATTTAAAAGGGAATGAAGTTCTGATGTGTGCTACAATATGGATGAACCGTGAAAACATGCTGAGTGAAAGAAGCTAGATACAAAAAACCCTACAGTATATGATTCCATTTACGTGAAATGTTAATAGGCAAATCCACAGAGACAGAAAGTAAGTGGTTGCCAGGGTGGAGGTAGAGAGTGACCACTTAATGGATACAGGGCTCCTTTTTTGGGGTGATGAAAACATTCTGGTTAGATATTGGTGAAGACTGCACAACTTTGTTAATATATTAAAACCAATGAACTGTTCATTTTAAAAGGATGAATTTTATGGTATGTGAATTATGTTTCAAAAAATAAATGAAGCATTTAGGTTTTCCTCTCATATTCAGTAAGATTTTATCATTTTATCTATGAACTAGACTGGAATAGCAAAAGTGAAAGGGAAATAATTATCTCTACTACTTGATTTTCAGTATATAACATATTTATTATATTAATTGAAGTTTTAGTAATGAATTCATAAAGTACTACTGAAGAAAAAGTTTTTCAAATCAAAAGATTGCATTTGAAGTCTGTGGTCCAAGCATAGACTTGCTGACTCATGTTATAGTTTAGAACTGCTCAAATTATCTTCTTAAAGAATTTGATATGCCTAATTAGAATGACATTCAACCTTCCTCCCAAAAAAACCGCTTCCACTTATCTTTTGAAGTTTAGTTCAAATCTCATCCCTCTAAAAATCTCTTTTGCTAAACCAATCTTGAACTAGACCATCACGTGTTTGGTGTTCTCACTGATGGCTGTTTTCTATATATGAGAAGATACTGGCTGTATGATTTTACTTATATTCCTCACATTCTACCCATCTTTGCATTGAGGCCACGTACACACAAGGCCATTATTTCTGCAAGGTGCACACTAAAATCATCTGGAGACTTTAAAACAAAACCTTAACAAAATAATATTCTGGGCTGGCAACTGTTAAATTTGTAAGTACCCCCACAGAATTCTGATACAAAACCATGAACTAAGTACTCAGATTAAAAACAAGTGTTCATAGAAAATACCTCCTAGTTCCTACCACTCAGTACAACAGCAGCCCATAAAATTAAACTGGGAGAAGATTCTGATAAGAAATAGGAATGGTTTAGCCAAGTATTCACTACTCTCTAATCACAGTCAGAAACCTGAATGGAGCTTGCAGCACTTTTAGTTTAACCCTTATCTGAACAGCAACAATAAAGACAGGGTAGACAGAGTACTTTACTTGTAGGGGAGGGGAATACACACACACACACACACACACACACACATATATAATGTGTTTTATATATATTATATATGAATAGCTCTTTTACAGCTAAAGGTAAGGAACTTCAAGCTTTGTAACTGTAAATCACTGTGCCTCCAACTGTGAAAAGAAATTATTTAAAAAAAAAAAAGCCAAAGCAAGAATTACAATACGCACATGTGTAAGGGGAGTTACACTGAAAAAAACACTTTTCCTTATTCTCTCCAAATGGCAGTGAGGGAATTAGATAGGTATATACACCTTTCCTGAGTGGAAAATACAAAATTCAATTTAATTATATAAACGAGTGTAAGATAATTCTAATCTACTTAGGTTTACTGATGAAAAAAATTTTTGTTTAAAATTAACATTAGAATGGTTATGGTCTGATGCAGAGATACCTCAAATGTATTTTGCTGGTAAAAAAACAAACAAACAAACAAACAAATAGCAGGAAAGAGAGGAATCGTTGCTCTTTAGTTCCTTCTCACCAGAACCCCAAACTCCTGCGCATCCAGGGATCCAGAAGGGCAGAAGAGGAATATGCCACACCAGACCATGGGTATTCCGTCGTAAAGCAAACTGTATTACTAAACAAGGGTTCACTTGTGCAAAAACCTCCAATTAAACTACAATAAGGAGACTTTTGATAAAAAACAAGAGTTAAATAAGCACTTAGACTCTGCACATGAATATGTTTTCACTTCATCTGTCCAAACGATAAAATATAAAAACACAGGCATTGCCAGTTATTATGTATGGGCAGATATGTTCTGGCACATTGCATCTACAGTACCTGCAGTCTACAGAATCAGATCGCCTGGATTCAATATCACGGCTCCATCAACCACTCTGTGCTGTTTCCACATATGTAGTATAGGAAAAATGCTAATATCCACATCACAGGACTGCTGTTACAACTAATACATGCAACATGCTTAGAACAGTTCCTAGTACATAGTATATAAGTGCTCAATAAAAATTATCTATTATTTATATAGTAAAAACTGTATGACCAATATCACTTCAAGAATAGTTGCCACGCCACACTCTGGTAAATATGATTCATAGACTAAGTATGAATTTAAGAATTCAAAATGCAACGATGCTTTATTTGTCCAACAATGCTTGATTGCCAACTCTCTGAACTTAGTAGTAAACAGTAGTAATTCCTGATGGGACTCTTAATTATTAAAGCTACTATGCACCACACATTCTAGATTTCTGAAATATGTTATGCATTTATATATCTACTCATCCACATTTATTCATTTTCTCTCTCTCCTACCAGCTTTCATATCTACTATTTCATTTGCCCAAAACTCATTCTCCCTCCTTCTCTTTGAATTTAAAAATACTTCTTCAACAGATACCTTTCTTCATCCTTAGACATCCTTAAATCCCATGCATGTCTTCTTTCACAACACACCTTACTGTAACTTCCTGTTTCACAACTGTGTTTTCCACTAGACAGGGATGCCTATCTTGTTCACCTGGCTTAGTGCTAAATACACATTACGCATTTAATAAATGTCCATTTAATTGAACTGAAACCCGTCTTATGAATGGATAATAGACACACAAATCACAATGTTATGAAAGACTGAAGTTTGGCCTTAGGCTCTTATTAGCTTACTAAAGCCACTTTTACCCCTGCTCCATAGTAAGGTGGTGGAGGGGATGATAATCCCAAACATCCTTAAGAGTCACTAAAAACACAGTGACTTTACAGGAACAACATTTTCCTTTGTATAAACTATAAAGAAATAAAAGCTGCTAAGTTTCTACAAATTGCTAACATTTTAGCTGATGTTAACTGATTTCC
This sequence comes from Pteropus medius, assembly GCF_902729225.1. NCBI lineage: Eukaryota > Metazoa > Chordata > Mammalia > Chiroptera > Pteropodidae > Pteropus > Pteropus medius. The sequence continues at coordinate 19,486,222 of NW_024344240.1, forward strand.
TATTAGTCCATCTCCTAATTTGTATACCCATGCTGATGTCCTTAAATATACATTTGCAAAGAAAATTTCAACTGTATAATAAAATCCAACTTATCCCAATCCAACTCATCTTTCATATAAAAAAAATCTTATCTCTTAATAATGCATTACACTACACAGACTGTGCTTTCAGATCTATTTTGTTTTTAGAAAATAAAATTATATAACATAATAATTAGGTATACACATTGCAACTGTGATGACCACAACTGCAATGTCCAAAACCCTTCATGGATGCTAACCCCATTTTCTCATTTCTGGTATTTATTCTACAATGCATATGTGCATCCATAACTCATGACAGCAGACTTAAATGTATGTTAAGAAGCCACACTATTTGAATCTGTAGCATAAGTTATTTTCTTCTTAAATCCGTTTACACACTGGTAAACCAAATTACTTGGTATAAGGAAGAAAGCAAAGGTATTACTGACTTGCAAGTCAGGAATCCTAGTGATCTAACTTCTTTGGCCTACAGACTCATGAGAAAAGGAAAAGGATTCTGTTCCTTACTGTTTAAAACTCTACGGCTGTTAAGTAAATTGTCACAAGTGTGAAAAAACTCAGAACTTCCACAAAGCAAATGCATAACTTTTCTGATGTCATTATTTAGTATGGTGGTTACTCATACAGTGCTTGATAATTTGACAAAACTCAATTTCTATTCTGAGTTGATTAATCTAGATTGAAGAAATTGGTTGACACAGAGTTGTTTAAAAAACAACACTCAACTGACTACTATTTTTAACTTACTTTCAATTATGCCCACATTTCATTATCAAAACATTAGGTAGTATATTAAATATTACTTATAGCCTGAAAGTTTAATCATTACCGAAGTTGTCTAGGTATTCTTAACCTAGAATGCATGGAGACCAAGGGGATTCACAAAATAAGCTTGTCAAGAACCTGACTTCCCAGAAGTCATACGCAAAAAAACATGGTTTATTGTCCTAGGAAGGTCAGAAAAATTTTAAACTGAGACAAAAGAGCTAAGAACCACACTGTTTCTAGTAAAGCTTTTACTATGAGTTTATGTTTTCTAACAATGTTTTAATTTTAATTTATAAGTCCATCTTCATCATGGTTGGTTTTTCATGACTTTTTTTAAACTGGGAGGATAAAAACATTACCTGACAAAGATTTTCACAGCTTAAAAAAGGCTCGATTTTCCAAAACGTTTTTCTTACTATAAACTACCTTATGTACTAGAATACATATTAAACAAGTGGCTTTTATATAGTTATAGGAAAAAATGCTATCTGTATTTTTAAAATCAAAATTATTAAAGTAAAAAATAAACAGAACTCAAGCCTCAATGCAAAGTCCGATCATATCAGGTTTTTAAGAATTTGAGACTAAACCTCACCAAACAGAAAAGTAAATTTAAGGAAAGACTGGTGAAATTCTAATCTCAGAATGTTGGTTTGGTAGTAGATTTTTATCAAATAAGCCAATACCTTGAGTAAGTTAACTACAGTTTCCTAAGGCTATATTTTATTGTTCTATGACTAATTTTGAGAAGACTTAAATTAAAGGAATGTCACTCTGTCAACATAACACGTACAGCTAAAATAAATTTGTTTCTGACCAAGGCCACAACTACAGATCTTGTTCCCAAAATAACTCTGGTTCTTCTTTATGACAAATGGATTAGGAAGTACCTCTTATTTTAATATCTTTTAACCTATATGACTTTAATCACTTCTAGAAACTTTGGTGTCTAAGGCCATGCCACCCTGAACAAGCCCGATCTCGTCTGATTTCAGAAGCTAAGCAGGGTCGAGCCTGGTTAATACTTGGATGGGAGACCATCTAGGAAGACCAGATGCTGCAGGCGTAAAAAATAAAAATAATAAAAAAATAAAGGATTGTAAGCTGACAAGGTCTTTGCAATCTGTGAGGTCAACCAAGGGTTGACTCGCGTAAAAAATTTGAAAAAAAGAAACTTTGGCCCAGGAGGGAAGAGAGAAAAAAGGAAATTCAAAAACTTCTGGCTAAACAGAGAACTACCAACATTCAATAAAACACACACATGTGCAAAATACTACTATATAAAAAATTATTCATTACAGCATGGTTTGTAAACAAAGTTTGGAGAACAATCTAAAAGTTATCAATAAGCAATTAGTTAAATTAAGATCTAACCACAAGGTTCCACAAAGCTGCCCTTCAAAAAATGAGTCACCTTGAAGATGTACTGGGGGTTGGGGGAAATCAAGGTATTTGCATGAGGAGGGGAAGAAGCCTAACATATATGTATAAGTCTCAATAGTTTTTCTTGAAGGATACACAATAAATATAATAATGGTTGCCTAGGGAGGGGAACAGGAATGCTGAAGGACAGATGAGAGAATCTTAATTTTCCTCTATAGACTACCCTTTAGAACCTTTCAAATGTTGTACTCTGTTTCCTAGTCAACAAAATAAAAGATTGATTTGTTTTTTAATGAATTTACAGGTGGTATTAGAGAGTTTTAGCTCAACATCTGTTCAGATAGAATCTACTATGCAGTAAAAATGAATGTCAAATTATGATACAGAATAACTTCCCTAAAACTTTTCTGTGAAGAGACTAAAGAGCATTCATTCATTCAATCAATATTTCAGTGCCTATTGTGTGTTCTAGGCATTACAGCAATGCCCGAGTCAACCAGTAGTCCCTGCCTTTAGTGGGAGTAGAGACAAAAAGTAACATAACTTCAAGTGGCGGTAAGTGCCAAACAGAAGAGAGGGGAATGTGGGGGATAAAGAGAACCAATGGGGGAGAAGGAGAGAGAAACTGTTTTAGGAACCTTAAAAGTAAACCTTTCAGAGGATATGACATGTGAGTCAAGAAATGAGGAATGCAATAAACAGGAGGAAAGCTCTGTGAATGGAGTAAGCAAGGTTCCAGTGTACCGGATACAGCAAAGCAACCATGAGCAGGGGAGTGACTTAATCTATATTTTAAAAAGTAATACTAGCTGCTGCTTAAAAGGAGACTAATACAGTAAGCCAGGCAACAAATGATGGAACTGAGCAATGCTTTCAGAGAAATGGGAAAATGTGTCTGATTTAGGATATATTTTGAAAGTAGAGCCTACAGAATGTGCTACTGGATTGGAAACAAGAATCCAACTGGGTAAAGAGTAATTCAAAAAACATCTTATATTTAAATAGTTACTTACAGGTCTCAAGGTACTTTTACATACATTATTTCACTTCATAACAAGAGGCAGGAGATCACACTGAGTCAAGATCCAAGTTCTTCCTCTTGCCAGTTTTAAGACCCTACGAAAGTCATTTTAATGGGTTTCTATAAAACACACTGTCTACTTCACAAGATTCCTGCAGGTTTCAACTGGTTGAAGAATTTTGCAATTGTAAATAATGACCATTTTGAGATAGATAGGATCATATTAATAGATGTCCAATGAAAGATGATTTGTTCCTATCATTCAGGACAGCAGAGCTACCTCACCACTACCACCATTATATTCCACAAAGAACCTTGTATTGAAGTTATCAAAGAGGCAAACTTTTTGTTTAAACTATGACATTAAGAAAAAATACATTTTCACTGATATGGAAAAACCTACATGATACAAGCACGGGCACTAGTAAAAAACACCATTGTCTTTTAATCCTTCCTAGGGACGGGTGAAAACAGTTCTTTCAAGCTATTAATGACATTAAAGTAGCAACAACTAATTTTTACAAGATAAAACCCAAATCATAGCACCTTTCATTAGAGAGACTATCAACAAGACACTGTAAAATTTTAATTATGAGTTATCACTGTTTTGGTTTAAATGGTATAATGTAAATACCTAGTGTAAACTACTGTGTGCCTTATGACCTGAATTATGAGGACTTCAACTTATTGCCTTAAATTATTTCTGTAAGTTTATAAGCAAGGTTCCATAGAATTTATTTTTCCATCCAAGGCTCTCATGTTACTGCAGGAGAGGTCCAGCATCAAGCAAAAATGGAAAAATACATGTTAAGTCTTTAGTTCATTATGTATATTGGAGAATATTTTGAACGGCAGTTTGTATTATGTACTTAGTCGATAACCTGAATAACAGTAAGTAATAATTCCAGAATATTTGGTGTACCGTTCTATCCTGCACCACTCATTTTCAACTGGGCCTCAATAAACATGACCACTGGAGCCATGTGACTGCATTATAACTAAAACCACACTGTAAGGACTTTTCAATGCATACAGCAATTAAACTGCCTTGGACAAAATCCGAGACAATTTCATTCATAATACAGTACAACAAATTTCACGTTATGAAGGTTCACATTATTAGACTTCAGCGCATAATGACAATCTGTCCTATTTCTCTTATTTCTAAGAATTTCTACCTTATAAAACCTCCTATTTCTCCGAATCAAGCACCTTTAGGTAAGAGACATCCCTCATCTCAGATATATTTAATTGAAATTGCACGAAACACTACACAATACATTATCCTTCAACAGGTCTTTTGCTTAGTACATCATGTCCTCCAAACTTTAAAACAAACTAGCGTAAATACACATTCACCAGGTTACATCAAGCAAAATGATACTGCAGCTTTAGTCACTTTAACTTGCATATTAAGCAATAAGGAGATTCGACTCATTTCCTGCATTAAAACTGACAAAAAAATGTCAAGGTTTTGTTTTGCGAATTACGAGAAACATTTCAGATCTGAGAATGTGATATTATACAAAGAATTTACAAAACCAAGATGCCAAATTCTTCATGGTCCATATATACTTATCAAAGTATAGTATTAATGAAGAGCAGAAGGAAAGCCTAACAATTAAAGCTCACAAATTCGAAAGCCAAAAGATTTCACAAGGACCTCCACACCTGCGCCCTACCCTCAAGTCTTGTGCTAAAAACTATTTCCTCTGAACAGAAACAGCTCTTAAAGAGTTTGAAAACCAGAGTAAAATCACTTCGCAGACATAACGAGCGGAAACTTATTTAAAGGAGAGGAGATAGCGGAAGCTAGAGCAGTTGAGCGCGGGGCCCCCACATTCCCGGATCCTGGCTGCCAGGGGCGAGCATGTGCTGCCGGCCGCAAAACCCGCGGCCCTCCCAGAGCCTCCTACCGTGGAACAAGGCCTGGCCTGGCCTCCCCCTCCCGGTTCATTCATTCTGAATCTGGGGCTGCCTCCCCCGTGCGCTCCCGCCCAAGCCGAGAGGGAGATCCGCGACCGAGGGGTCGTGTCCCGCAACAACCCCAGACCAGAGTCCCGGCCCTGCCGCGATTCCCGCGCGCCCGAGGCCTCCGCCCGGGGGTGGTCTGAAAGACTGCGGAGGCCCGCGCCCAACACCAGAACCCCGCAACTCCACCCTCCACCAGGGCACAGGCCAGACACCCCCCGCTCGCAAGGGGCCGCTTAGAAGCCCTCGGTCCCCGCCACCAAGCTGCCCCACCGCGGCCGGAAGTCTCCCCGGCGCCCCCTCCCCAGCGCCCGACTTCCCTCGCCACCGCGACCAGACCCTCTCAGTGCTGCCTCGGGCCTCCCAGCGCGGGTCGCGGGCCGGAGGCAGCGAGGGGCCGCGCCGCCCGATCCACTGAGCGGGCAAGAACAGAGCAGGCAGCCGAAGGCCGGCCTGGGAGGTTACCTTGATAATCCTGCGGGGCAGCCCGGCCATCTTGTCAGATCCCGACTTCGGCCTCTGGTTTCGTCTCCGGCTCCGCTCGCCTCACGCACGAGTGGAAGTCCCAGGCTCCACTTCCGGGGGACGTTGCCGCGCCCGCCGCTCCCGCCGCCACCGAGGCCCCTTGGGAAATGTAGTCCCTGCTCCGTTGCGGCTGGCTTCCTTTGGCCTTGGTCCCCTCCCCGGACCACCCCACCCCAGCCCCGGCCGAGAGGTGGCGGAAGTGACGCGCGGCGGCGGGGGAGGGTCTTGGGGTGGGGGGCGGCGCGGGGCGGCGCAGAGCTCCGGCGCTCGTGAACTAGCCTGCCTCGCTACGGTGGGACTGGGCAGCCCCTGCCCCGCCAGACTCTAAGCCGCGGCCACGCCTGCGCCAGTGGCGACGTAACAGAGGCCCAGCCGCGGACGTAGTCCATTCATCCGTTCGTTCGTTTGTTCATTCAGTGTTCCTGCCTTGCGCGCGGAGGGGACTAGCGCTGCAGGGAATTGCTGTCAATGATCCCCTGGCTCCTTCCTCAAAAGGAGGGGAAGAGCAAAACTCGGTAGCTAAGCTCCTAATTGTGGGTCCTCCAAGTTATTCAGAGTTTCGATGTTTAAATTTCGCATAAATCGGACCTATTTGACACACCGTTTAGACTCGTTTTAGGCTAAAAGAAAAGGGTTTGGAGATAGTGAAGGCAGGCAAGAATGGCTTCTGAACGCCTGGACGTAGTGGTCGAAACGAAGGAGAGGATTAAAGAACCCAGAGTAATCCCTGACAGGGATTACCCTTAGAGTGCTGGGAGCCTAAAGGAGGCTTAGAGTGCGGATGTCCTGTGCATTAAAGAATTGAAGAATATGAATACAAGAAAATAAGAATATTAAGAGAAAACACGTGCGTGGCACAATGCTAAATAATGGCATAGATTATCTCAACTATAAAGCATATAACATAGGCTTTCTTTTAACCAGTGCTTTTTAGATAAGAAACTAAGCTTCAGCATTAATAATGAGAATTTTCAAACAACTAGAAATCTGAAATGAGCAGTTCTGTGATTAGAAGAATTTGGGAGAGTAAATGATGTTGGACAAGGATACTTTTAGAGTATTTTAGGGAGGGCCCAGGAGACTTCACCCTGAAAGGAAGAAAGGCAGAGTGAATAATGGGTTAGAAGTGTGCTGTTGGCAGTTATCTATTATCGCCTAACAAACCAGTTCAAACTTAGTGCTTAAAATAACAACAATCATTTATTTAGCTTTTGAATTTGCAGTTTGGGCAGGGCTTAGCAGGGAAGACACATCTCTGCTCCATGCTACGTCAGTGTGGGCAGCCTGACTAAGGCCAGATCCACTTGCGAGATGGCTCACATAGCTGGCAAGTTGGTACTGGCTGTTAGTTCCTTTCCAAGTAGGCCTCTCCCTGGGGCAGCTTGGGCTTCCTCACTGCATGGTGGCTGGGTTCCAACAGTGAGTGTTATAGCTAGCAACAGCAAAAAATGAATCATCTTTTTTGGCCCAGCCTTGGAAGTCTCAGAGCATCACTCCTACCATAATCTGTTGGTCAACTAAGTCACAAGAGCCCACCCAGTTTCAAAGTTAGAGGACATGGACTCCACCTCTTGGGGAGTGGCAAGATTCTAGAAACTATCAGAACATGTGTGACGGGAGCTATGTTTGTGGCCAACTTGGGAAACAAACTGCCATCCAGGTACAACATCTGTCAGAGTATGCTTAAAAACCACTGGCTTGAGAATCACCTGCCTGTGCTGCTTATAAGCATTCCTGAAGCCCTTTCCCCCAGAGATTCTAAGTCTCTAGGTTAGTGCTAAGACCTGGGTATCTGCATTTAAACATCGCATTTAAACATTGTGGGTAATGATGGATCCTAAAATTTGAGAATGAAAGATTTTGAATAAACGAGAGCAAATGTAGAAACAAAAAATGTTGAGACGTGGATAGTGAGTATTATATGGATTAAGAGTGAGGGGTTTAGAGCCCCAGCCTAGATTTGAAAACTTAAAATTTGTCTGTCTTTTGTTTTTTCAGCTATAAAATATACTTACTTTATTATGATTGTTGTGAAGTTTCAATGATACATATAACTTAGAACAGGGGTCCCCCGACCCTGGGCCCTGGACTAGTACCAGTCTGTGGCCTGTTAGGAAGCAGGCCCACAGCAGGAGGTGAGTGGCCAGTGAGCAAGTGAAGCTTCATCTGTATTTGCAGCCGCTCCCCAACACTAGCATCACTGCCTCAGCTCCACCTCAGATCATCAGGCATTAGATTCTCATAGGAGCGCAAGTCCCTGGTGCCAGAAAGGTTGGGGGCTGCTGACTTAGAAGATGACATAGCATTTAGCAAGGGCTATTATTTTTATTATCTTGACAGAACCAGATATAGTTTTCCTTAAGAAACCAGATTTTTAAAACTTGACAGTATAACCTTGTTTGGTAGAGAAGGGTTTGATGGCATGAAATTCTGTTAGAGTATTAACACTTTAAAATGTATATTTTCATGTCTCTTCTAGTTATTTTTCCCACCCTTTTCCTCCTTGAGAACAGCTCACACTATACTCATCAGGAAAATAAAATCTGAACTTCTGATTCATGAAAGTCTTGTAGAACAAGATATATTCTAGTAGGACAAGTTCCCACAGGGCCGAGATGAGGTTTATTCTCAATTTAGAAAACTGGTTAAGAATCCTACTTACTATATCCATAAAATATAGATAACATAAGGATATCCACAAAACTAATTGAATTGATTTCTTCGGGGGAGGGTTGTTGGGCAGCTGGAGAGCAGAAGTAAAAGGAAGACTTTTCACTCTATATTCTTGTACCTTTTAGATTTTGATCTGTGTTAATGTGCTACCTATTCAAAACATAAAATAAGAATTCAATTCACCAATTCTAACAGTCGAAGAGGTATTCAGGGTTCTTTCAACACTGATTAAGAATGATATTATACACTCAAAACTCAGCAAAAAGATGCCGGCCCATGGTACTGAATAAATTATAGTGACCATATAGCTTTTCACTAAGCTGAACAGTGCTAAGCAGAACTCTTTAGCTAATCAATCTTCTTCGGCTCTTTGTCAAGCCTCGCTCTCATTCACGTTTTTTTCTCAGTCTCCTTCTGGACCCAAACTACAAGTGCCTTTTAATTATGATATAGGGAAAGAGAAAGCGAGAATGCTGTGTTGGAAGAATTAGAGGAATCTTGTTCTATAAAAATCACTTACCCCCTGGAACATAATTTTACTGTCTCCTGTTTCTTCCCCACGCCTACCAGGTTTTTATATTCAAGGTTTGCTACTTTGGCCCTATAATAGCAGATGCAAAAGGATATTTATACCTAAGCTCTTCAGAGTCATGGATCTCTTCCATCTTGAGCACCACTGCATCCCTGGGGCTTGAGCGCAGGGCCTGCTACATGAGAGCTCCCCAAAAAATATTTGTCAAAGGAATGAATCAACGACTTCAGGCTGATAATAAACACCTGTTTGAGAATGGTTGACGCAAATTTATGATTCATAAATAAATACTTACAGAAGGCACAGGATGTTTACTTTCATCCCTAAACTTTTCAACTTGACTTCCTGGAAAGCAGCAGAGCTTATTTCACAAACTATCTCACGCTTTGCAGAGACAACATAGAGGAGATCAATTTTGAAAATGGTAGCTCATAGAGGAGATCAATTTTGAAAATGGAAGCCCTATGTCAATTCGTGAGTAATAGCCATTAGGCAGAAGTATTTGTTTGCAGGTCCTCTTATTGTTTCTTGCATCATAGGAAAACTATTTTGTAGACGATTAAAACAGAAGTATCTGTGAGAAGAGAGGGTTCATGAACACTGACTCAGGGAGGAAGTGGGTGGGGGAGGAAGAAAAGACTGCACACTGATTTAAAAAAGAAGAAAAAAAACGCCTGCTGCCTCCTATTTGTGATTTCAGTGTAAATAGCTGAGCACTTCTAAACTGTTAACCAACGCAACACCAGAATGTAAGAAGGATCTGTGTTAGGTCATCTAGGGTCTCGAGGTGGAAGGCCTGGAGAAAGATGAGATAGATCCAGGAGAATCAGAGTAATAGGGTTTACCTTTGTTATGCTTTATAAAGCACTTTTTAATGTTATCTGACTCACAGAGAATTTACATGCCACCGAAGGCATTCTGTAGAACAGTGGCCCCAAAATTTTTGGCATCAGGACTGGTGTTCCAAAGAGAATCTAATACCTGATGATCTGAGGTGGTGCTGAGGCAATGATGCTAGCGCTGGGGAGATGCCACAGATATAGATGAAGCTTCACTCTCTGCTCACCTCCTGCAATGCAGCCCATTTGGTGCCACCAATTATTTGAGCCTTGCTGCAACCTGTGGGCTTAATTTTCTTCTGCTTTGCTAAGTCAGATGCCATGCCTATATCTGCTGCCTTCCACCCTTGTTCTCATTGTCGTTCAGGTGTGATTTTTGAGAGAAGAGAGCAAAAACATCTTTATGCTGCTACGAGTATTTTGGTGTCTTTGCGGCGGCTTTTCTGCGCAAGGAAAGATTTAGATTTAAACATTCAATGTATCGAAGTAACGTAAAGTCTAGTTTTTCCTCATGTTTTTAAGTTTAATTTACAATTCTTAAGATTAACCTTTCATAAAAGTAAATCAAATACATTTAAGTATTTTTAATTGCACTTATAAACTTAATATTCAATTTTCTTTTCCAGCCCTTCAATTTTCTGATGGATAAATCTTTCCAAGTACCTAGTAATTCTTATGAATTAAAAAGATTTAAATAAAGTGAGCCTCTATTAAATATTTTAATCCTGCTTCCAAATCCAACGCAATTCTTTTATACCCCATTGATATAATATTACTAGTCTAAATCAGTGACTTAATGACACGTTCAAATTGAAATTATAATTTACAGAAAACACAAGGATTAGAGAACATATTAAAGTTTGCTCCAAGAACGTACTCAGCAAAGTTCAGATTGTGCAAATCCAACCTCATTTCTTTAAGAAATACATGCAAGGAAGAAAAGAGAGAGGCAAATAGAGAAGGGACTTATAAACTAAAGAGAATTAAAAGTGATATTAAGCAACTGAAAGGCGTGGATCTAATTTGGATCCACAAGCAAACTAAATGAAAATATGACATTTATGAACTATTTGGAAAATTGCATGTTGACTAGATATTTAATATTGTTAAATAATCATTGTCAATTTTTTCATTTGTGTAATGATACTGTGGTTATGTCAGAAAAAAAGAAATCTATATCTTTTAGCATTTCTTACTAAGATTTTTCTAGATGAAATTAGAGGCTACCTGAAAGTTGCTTCAAAACAATATAGGAGAAGGAACATGGTAGGCGTATAGATGTAACAAAATTGGCCATGAGCTGATAATTCTTAAAGCTAAATGATGGGTATGGGTACATGTGGTTTATTCTACTATCCTTTTTAATTTTATATGTATTTGAAATTTTCTGTCATAAAAAGTTTTTAAAAATTAGAATCACAAAGCTAATCTAACAGGTCATAAAGCAAATTTAATAATCCAAATTCTCCAATATATCCCAAATACTTAAACATAAACATAGAATACACATGTTTTTGAGTGTTATATTCTCAAACCCAACTGGAAAATAGTATTACTAGGTGGATTTGATTTACTTAATCATTTCTACACTTAATTCCAAATCTTTGTGGAACTCAAAGTCACTTAAACCTAACAAAACAATTAAGTACCCCCCAAGTGGTGTGGGGTAACCCACACAAGCAATTTGGGGGTACCTTATAGGTTGGTTGCAAAGGTAAGGTCCGGAAGTGTGGACTTCCAGGATCATCATCTGCATGACCTGGACGGAAAAGCTGTACCAGTAAGAATTCCAAGCTCATGCCCTCCAAGTGGGGTGGTCTCACTGGCCATATCACCTGAATTCAAGTTACACAAATTACCTAATTCTTAGTAAAACAACCTCCTACCCAGGTTGTTTCACTATTTGACTTACTAACATATTCAATAAAGTTATTTGCTTCTTGAACCTACTCAGAATTATTTTCACATTCTATCAGTATGGGTCACGCTGCTTCTATTTAAATGAAATCCAATTGGATTCTGCACCAATCTCTGGCTTTCCAGTCACAACACAAAAGGCATGCTAATGACATTTATTCTGACATGGTACCAGTTATCTCTTTCGTTCTTCCAGATCTATTCTTAGCTTGTCCACCCTGCTGTCTGCCTAAGAAGTTGACCTGAATGAACTATGCTGCATAGGGGGCTCCCTTGCCCTCTACTTTCTGTTTGATTTGGGCATGAAGATTCCCTGCAGGAGACTGGGGAGGGGAAGGATAGGGCGGTCAAGTAATTATTACCCAGGAATTCTCCTGGCGACGTCACCGCAGGCTGGCTATGCCCTTCAATAGAAGACCACTGTTCCCCTCGGAATAGCCAACTATAGGATTCTCTCCTTCTGGGGTCCAGCAACTGCTCCCTTTCTTTGTCCCTTTTGGCCTGGAAGGAGCAGCCAGTGCTACTAAGCCCAAGTTATATTACAACTACTACTCCTGATTCTACTCACACCTCTGTAAAGAACCCCTCTGTAAATAAACCCTCCTGGAATTATACCAATTTGAGTATGTCATCTGTTTTCTGCTGAGACCCTACGTGATATACCAACTTAAAGCTAGAAATCATTACTCTCCACTTTAGACAATTCGGTTTTTTTTAATATTTAATTACATTTATCAGATTATTCCTGACAAGCAAAAGGAAAGGATTATATTTTAATGCCTAAGGAATAAATAATCTCCTTGGGCAAGATACTTATAAAATGTATTACGTATTTATTAAGCACCTACAAGGTACAATTATTCTAGCATTCATCGTTTACTACATATCAGGTTCTTGGCTAAGCATTCTACTTATCTTGTTATTTAATGCAGTCAACAATTCTATAAAGTAGAATTATTGCCTCTCAAAGAATAAATTGAGACTCAAAAATTTTAAGTAAATAAATTGTCCCAAATAATATAGTTAGGAAGTAAGGGAGTCAAGATTCAAATTTAGGCAGAGAGATTCTCAGAATCCACTTGTCAGCTCTATACTGTACTTCCTCCCTACCATTATGCTGGACCACTAAGAGCTATACAAATTAGAAATAAGATGGGCCTATGTGCAGGAAGCCCAAGATCTTATGAGTAGAGAAGACAGAAATGTAAAAATCACTTGGAGATTTCAAGTGATTTTTTAAAGAGAGCTTTTGAGGGAAAAGTAGCTTACAAATTGTGGTTTGTATTGTACTTACTATTATGGAGGAACTTACAATTTAACTAGTACTAATCCTTTAGATATATTTTTCTTGAATCATTTGTGATTTGAATTATTTTCATTCTGTCATTTTAGTTAGGATTAGGTTCCACTATTAGTAAAAGAGGCTCAAAGTAACACTGACTTAAACAAGATAAAAGTTTACTGCTCTCTTTTGTAAATATCTCAAAGTAGGAAGTTCAAGAACTGGGAGCTCTAGTCCACAAAATCCCAGACTCCTTCCTGCTAACTGTTCCATCATTCCAAAGTCAAGGTCTTTATCCTAATATTCTAAGATAGTGACCATAATATTATCCACACTCCAGGAGAAAGGATGGAGTAAAGGGCAAAGTAAATGGGACAAGAAGTGCATACCAATCGTCTTTAAGGTAGAGACCCAAAGATGCCGCAAGATACATTTGCTTACATCTCACTGGCCAGCACTTAGTCACATGACTACATCCATGATAGCAAGGGAGGCTGGGAAATGTGGATTTTAAAATTCTGAGTAGCCATATACCTGATCAAAGATTAGGGATTTTATTAATAAGGAGGAAAAGGAGAAACCTCTGTTGGGGAATAACTAGCAGTTTCTGCTATGAATTCCTCACAGTTTTTGGTGGAATCGTTTATCAATGTGATTGAAGGTATACAATTTATCTTAACAGGGCAAAGCAAACACTTCTTAAGAACATTCAATGCTTATTAGAAAACAAGAATCTTGGTTTTTGGGTTAAGTAAGTTTCAAATAAATGTAGTCTCCTAGAAGTCCTTTTATTGAAATCGAGGTGAAATTGATATATAACATTATATGTTTCAGGTGTACAATATTATAATTCAGCATCTGTATGCACTATAAAGTGATCTCCACCAAAATTCTAGTTACCGTCCATCACCATACAACTGAATCCCTTCACCCATTTTGCCCACCTCCCAACCCATTTCCCCTCTGGTAACCACCAGTCTGTTCTCCGTATCTATGAGTTTGTTTCTGTTTTGTTTGTTTGTTTGTTTGTTTCAGATTCCGTGTATGAATGAAATCATATGGTATTTGTCTTTCTCCATCTAACTTATGTCACTTAGCATAGTACCCTCAAGTTTCATCCATATTGTCACAAATGGCAAGATTTCACTCCTTTTTATGGCTGAGTAGTATTTCAATTTGTGTGTGTGTGTGTGTGTGTGTGTGTGTGTGTGTGTTGTGTGATGTGTACCATATCTTCTTTATCCATTCATCTCTTGATGGACACATAGGTTTTTTTCTATATTATGATTATTGTAAATTAGGCTGCAATAAACTTGGGGAGTGTATATATCTCTTTAAATTAGTGTTTTCATATTTTTTTGGATAAATACCCAACAGTGAAATAGCTGGATCATATGGTAGTACTATTATTAATTTTTGAAGAATCTCCACACTGTTTTCCATAGTGGCTGCATCAAAGTATATTTCCCCCAACAGTGTGCGAGGGTTCCCTTTACTCCACATCCTCTCCAATACTTGTTAGTTCTTGTCTTTATGATAATGTAAGTTATTTGCTGGCATTTCAGGTTTGTATTTTTTGGAAATTATAGTTTTAAATTTGCTGGCACTGAACTCTAAAGTTATGAAACACTTCATGACATGCCTCTCTTACCTGCTACTCTCACACCATGGGCTCTTTCCCTGACACTTCCTTGCTGGCTGTTCTCCTTCACCTGACCTCTAAATGCGGGAATTCCCTCAGGTTGGTTCTGGGTCCTTTTTCTTTTTTTTCCTACACTCCTTTTTCTTTTTTTCTACATTCTCTCTATGTGCACTCAACATTCCCATGGCTTTAAATCTATGTCTAGCCTATAACCTCTATTTTCCAAATACATCTGTCCAACTCCTACCTCATTTTATATCTCTGAGATATCACAGAGATATCTCAAACTCAACAACTCTCGAGTAGAATCATTCATTTCTACCCCTGTCAGATCCACCAAACCTCTTTCAATCTTCCCCATCTCATGAATCACACCACCTTCATGCTAGTCATCAAAGAGCCACCTGAAGTGTTTTTCCTCTCAATTCCCATATCCAATCAATCTATCAGTGAGTTCTCTCATCATTTCTACTTTCAAAACATAACTGGACTCTCTTCCCTTCTTTTCATCTCCACTGTTGCCACCCTCCATTGCATCATCACCTTCATCTCTTAACTTGACTACAATAAAGCAATAGCTTCATCGGAATTACTTGCAGTCTTGCCACTCCTCACAGTACCACCAAAGTAATCTTTTAAAAACATGAATCATATCATGTCACTTCTTTTGTGTTAAAACCCTTTGGTGACCACCTACTGCATTTGGAATAATATCTATACCTATGGCCTGTGTTCTAATTCTATGTTATCACCATCAAGGCCCACAAAGCCCAACATGACCTGGCTTTTATTTTATCTCCTGCTACTCTCCTCTACACCATACTCCAGCATATAGAAGCTTTAGACTTCTAAGTTGTTCCCTCAGCCTAGAGCTGTCTCTATTCTCTTTCCCATGCATATGGTTGGTTTCTTTCCTGGTCTCATTAAGTGAACCTTTCCTGGCCCCATTAAGTGAGTCTCCCTGTCTGTCAATCATCTTTACTCTGCTCATAGTCATAAAGACATCCACTGGAGTCATCTTCGATCTATCCCTCTTCTGCTTTGCACAGTGAATGTTTGACAAATCCAATTGATTGACTGTTTATTCAAATCTGTTTCTCCTCTCTATCCCTTCCTACGGTATAGTCCAGAAAGACATTACAGGGTGGCTTTGAAAGATGGACAAATTAGAAAGGACATATGGGCCCTCAGTGTGGGCTTCCACAGGCGCAAAGATTAGTAGCAGAATGAGCCTAATATTCTGTAGGAATTGAGGACAGACACCACAGCAACCACATTTATTTTTCTTTATTATGAACTGATATTTACTTATTTTTAAAATTAATCACTTCAAGACAATGGCCCTTAACTTTTTGAGGGGTTTATTGACCCCCATGAATACATGATAAAAGCTATGAATCCTTTTCAGGAAAATGTGCTTAAATACAAAATTTAGCAAATCGTGGGGGAAATTACTTCCTAGGTTAAACTGCTGCTTTAGCAGTCGATCATCTACGATCTTGGATATCTGCAATATTATTGTTTCATTCATTCAACAGATACTGGCAGCCTACAACGAGGCCAAGCACAGCTCTACATGTTAACTTCGTATACAATATAAAACAAGATAAGTACTTTTTATCTTGTTCTTGGAGCTTGCATTCTAGCATGAAACACATTAAACAAACAAATAATATATAATAGCAAATGTAATGAAGAAAAATAAAGGAAGGCAGTGGGACAAGGGTGAGTGAGACTATTTTAACGGTGTGGTCCTCTCTGAGATGATAGTTGAGCAAGACCTGTATAATGTAAGGCAATGGTCAGAAGTGTGAGCACTGCTGTCAATGAGAACGGAAAGTGCTAAAGCCCAGGAGCCTTTTCTCTACCCAAGATAAAAGGCAAAGTTCGGGGTTCTGTACATTTTCTTCCTCCCTTAACCAACAGCCAGCACAGTTCTCAGAACTTAGTGCTTGGTTTTCGGATTGGAGGCCTTCCCCACTCTCATTTCAAACGTCACATCCAACCCCACCTCTTTTCGGTGCTTCTCTGAAATGCTCCTTACTCTGGGAAACCTTAACTCATTCACCAAGGAGCGATCTCCAGTTCCTCTGTTAGTATAAACGTAAAAAAAAAAAAAAAATAGTGCTTACTTTCTAAGGATGTGTGCGTGGGGAAGTGACTTAGCTTTTTCAGGTGACGTGAGTAAAGTTGCAGGCAAGCTGCCGCAACTAAATGTAGGAGCACGAAGGTCGGATTCCGGTCCTCCAGCGGCACCTGGAGCTCTTTCCTGAGAGACTACATTTCCCAGAGTGCCCCAGAGGCGCGTGGAGCGTTGTTTGCCAGGACCCGGATTGAGGCAAGATGGCGGGCTCATGGGGAGCGGCTGTCAAGGTAACCGTTGCCCTTTTCTTCTCCAGCCAGGGGGTCCCTAGAAGCTAAGCTGGGCACGCTCAGAAGGTTTACCGACAGTTTTCGATGTCTCTTACCGGCCGTTCGCGGCAGAATAAAGCCTCTGGCGACACCAGACTCGCTCAGTCCTGCAGAAGGGCCGGCGTGTGACCGCGTGCTTCCCGTGGGGCTCCCCTCGTGCCTCGGCCAGTTGCTCGGGGAGCCGAAAGGTTAAGTCTTTCGGATCTGCCCGTGAGTGCTAGTCTCCATCCTCCTGGTAGCCTCTTCTCAAACTTCGAACCTTTGGAGACCCTCCGCTGTTTTTGCTTCGGGGTTGAATTCCGGGCCGAGTCATTTACCCTCACAATGTCTCTCTCTTGGATAAATAATCTGCCCCCTGCTGAGTGTGCTTGCCTCGTTCTGACGGGCCTAATGCCCGCCCAAAATGTTTTGTTCCTTGGTTCGTGACGGGTTTGCGTAACACCCTCGTCACTTATTAAGCAGCGGTATAGTGGTCAGGTAAATCGTTTGACCTCTCTGAGACTCTGTTATCAATGTAAAAAATAAAGATGCCTACGTTACAGACTTGTGAAAGAGCAGGTAATGCATAGGAAAGTGGGTCCTAAAATGTAAAAAGCATATTGTATGTACTCGGGGATAGCAGCAGGAATCAACTTAATTAGTTTAGCAAACAAGACTGCAAGGCTTTGGCCTAATTCCATTTTATCAGTATGGGGGAAGGGACTGAATAGTCTTCGAGGCTAATTGAACACGGGATGTAACAATGCCGATGTCTTATTCTCAATAGCCATGGAGGTTGTGGTTGTTTTCCCCATTTTTGTGGAAGAAACTGAGGGTCATTTAGTTTAATGACTTGCCCAAAGTTTCCCAGTTTTTAAGTGACTGAAAGTTCTTTGAAGCTAGTCATTTAAACTTTGTGCTTTAGTTTCTTCATGAATAAAAATAAGCATACGTCACATGAAATGGTAATGAAAGCACTTTGAAAAGTTAAAAACCATATATATATATATATGATGGTGAAATTATATTTGGGATTTCAGGGTGTTAATACGGGTTTGTATTTATCAGTAATAGACCAAAGATAGGCCTTCTTGTTTAATATTTCCTTTAATCAGAAACAGAATACTACTTTAAGTAATAAGATCTTGTGTACGGTATCTTGGAGGTTGTACACAGACACATTAGCATTATGAAGGAGGATGCTCGGTGTAGCATATTTGACAGTTTCTAAGGGAAATTACACATTTGCTGAGGATTTAAGTTGAAAGAACTACATTAGGTGTTAAGAAGTTTGCATTTTGGAGAAATTGTAAGGCGCATAGTCCTGAGGTTTCTGATCTTATATTTTGATGATGTTGCTCATTGTCTTATATTGTATGGAGATGGAAAGTTTTAAAGGGTTAGCTTTAGGTGGCTGTGATTTTAGTTAGTGATTCCTATCTTATTCTCATAGTGGTCAATATATTGTGTCATTTTCATTTACCATAGGTAGCACTAATAGCTTTTTTAAAAATCTCTTATGCAGGGATGAAAATAGGTATACCTAGAAGCAAATTTTAAAAGCAGTTTCTCTTCAAATCATCTTTTTTCATACCACCTGATAAGCATCTCGATTCATCATGGCTGTAGCAGCAGTAAAATGGGCACTATCAAACAGATCTCTCTTGAAAGATTTATTTCCAATTAAAAGTAAGTGAGCTTTTTAATGTTTAAAAAGTTTTAAACTTTTTCAAATATTTTATTAGAAGTATTTATTCATTATAGAATATTTAAAGCATTTGGTTACTGTATATGTCTTTTAATACCTGGAGCATTTGCAATAATGGAAAAGGGAAAAAAATTATAAATGTTTATTAAAAGGGGGATGGATAAATTATGGTACATCTTTACTATATGTAAATATCTCCACATGGAAGGGGAAAAAAGTGTGTCAGAACAATATTGTATGATTTTATTTGTGCATTTAAAAGACAATCTCCCACATGTGTGTGTGTGTGTGTGTGTGTATGTGTAAATATAGAGTAAAAAGTATGGACCAAATAGGTTATCTGTGTAGACCGCAAGTAACATTTTTAGCTGAGTGCAAGTGAGGGATTGATAAAGAGGAACTTTCTCTGGTTTGAATCATTTATATTTACTATATTTTTACATTTTACTTTTTTAGTAGTACTTAAAATCAGCAAATAAAGGGCAAAGTTACAATTCTATCTTAGATAATCATTGTTAATATTTTGGTGTATTCTCTGTGGGTTTTTTTGTATGTATTTAGGCATTAATAAAATGTAAATTCTATCTTTTCTAAACAAATGTATGTAGTCTTTTTCTTCAAAGCCTATTAATACATGTTTGATAGTCAAAACATTAATCTATATAAGTAAATAAATTATTAAAGTCTTATTTTCCAGCCAACCTTTCTTTCACTTACTTTTCCCACTGTCTGTGAATGCTATTCTCCCATTTCAGACATAGAGGACTACAATAGGTTTGCTTTTTCACATTTAGCTACATCAGCCAACTTTTTTACACATCTCTGCCTCCTGTGAATCTCTTCCTTCACGTTCATTTATTGAGTTATGAGGAAAAGAGTTGTTTGAAGGCTAGTATAAAAGGTATAAGTAAAAGTATAATTAATTAAGTAAACCCACGAGGAGATTGCTAAGATACTTTACATATAAATCAGATTCCAAGCAAAACAAAACTACAGTCAGCTCTTGATTACCTAGGAACATTTTTGTTGTTGAGAATTGGGAGTGAGACCACTGCTGCTTAGCCTCCTCTTTGCCCTGACAGGAACCCAACCCCAAGGCTGATGGAAAATCAGACCTAATCAGTTTTTACCTAGTCCATGTCCTGACACAACATTAGTTCTCACTTAGGTTAATCTGAAATCCAATTAATCTGCCCCTGGATAAGTGAAAATTGTGTATGTAGATTGTAGATCGTATTGTGTATGTAGATTGTAGAAATCTAGATTGTAGATTTATACAGCATCTAATTTATTTGGTTTCATCAGTGCCTCTCATACGTATGTGATAGGTGATAAATATTTGTTGAACTGATCCAAATGGATTGGAGTTATCAAATTCTGTAGTTAACTAAAAATTAACTTACGTTACCTCAGAAAATTTATCAGTCATCCTAGTACTCAATGACCAACTGCTTGCATGTCAAAGCCCCTTGTTCTGCACAATTTCTGTTATTAGTATTATTGAAAGTAAAGTATTATTGCTATTATTGATATTTTATATAAAAGAAAAGACATTAGAAGCAAAGTAAAACCATGATTAAGGAAGAAAGTTCAATGAGCAAAAATAAAAAGTCTTCCCTACATTTCAGAAGAAACTTAAAAAAACCTTCCACAACATATAGTCAACATGGGAATGTGGAACATTTTACAATTTTTTAAGTATATTAAGCCATTTGATCTTTACATCTTTGAATTTTACAACTTTGAATAATACCACTTGGTATGCTATGCAATACTCTTTCTGAAGATGAAGGAACTTGAGTTCTCTGGCCACCAGAAACTTACCCAAAGTTGTATGTCTGGTAAATGAGAACTGTGATCAAAACCTAGGTCTCCTTGTCTTACTTTGTCCAATACATCTTCTGCTGTACTGCCTTTCTTTTAGTAACTTAAAATATTGAACATTTGTAAATTAAGTGGGGCTATCAGCTTTCATATATCTTATCAAAATGCAATTTAACACACACACACACGTATGTAACGAATAGCCCATAACTTAGAGAGAGCTAACTCTCATTGAAATTCTTTCTGGCATATTTAATTGCTTTGGATCGATTGATGTTAACTTTGGCATCAGTTCTAATTACATATTTAGAACCTCTGATACTGACCATATCTAGAATTTTTATCTTGATAAAATGTCATGTGAAGTTTTTATGTATTGATTCTGCAGAAATGAACATTTTAGAGGCAGTTTGGCAGTCATTTTATTTGTAGCCACTATAGAGAATACAGTAATGAACATTGTGTGTTTCCTGACCTTAAGGAACTAATTTAGACTTTTGAGTCAAAAAGATATCTGTGGAAACAAGAGATACCTAGAATATGAGGTAGAATGTGATATATATCATGAGGGTACAAACAAATGTCTATGTAAGTACAGATTAGAAATTTTACAGTTTCTTGAACTGAAATACTATTGTCTTGAGTTTTCCCTCCTGCCTATTTAAGAAAACTTCTGTCTGTCCTACTTCTGCCATTTAACCCTGTTCCTTTAAGCGAACATGTACATCACCTAGCTGGTTTGTACTCAGAGAATAAAAATTTTTTTAATATTAATCCATGCATAATTAGGAAGATCCTCAACAGTGTCAAACAAGAAAATAAAATATGTAAATGTTTTTTACTTTATCCTCTGATTTGTCTTATTGAATGCTCCTCTGTATTAGCACAGATAATTGAAAATAAATCTTGAGAAACAAGGTTAAATTTCCAATTCCTTGTATTTTGTTATATCTGTAGAATTTGGGGATTGACATTTTGCTGAATAATCTTTTATGATAGTAGTGAATTTTGTTAAGGTACTTTTTATGCTGTGGGGTAGGAATTTATATTTAGACCTCTGAGTGTATGCAATCCTTGGGGAAAATACAGGTATACAAACATGGAAGACATCTTTTTTACATCTCTTTGATATACATAAATAACCGATGCAGAAAAAAAATGACCACAAAGAAAGTATAGTAATGTCATATGGAGCGCTGGTTGTGGGACATGTAAAATAGACAACTCTTCTTTCTGTGATGGGGATTGTGGGCAGGGAGGGGAATAAGGATTTCATGGAAGAGTAGCGTTCGATTCTGAAGCGGGAGTGATTAGAACAAACTGGGGATGGCGTTTCATTCTGAGGAGCAAGAGGCTCAGTTAAGAGAGGTTGCTCCTTGGATTTAGCCAAGTTCAGAGCTTGCTTTTTTTGTGAGCTACATTTACATTTTTTTTCTCTATGTTTAAAAGAATACCTTTTCTCTGAACATAGGAGAACCTTTCACAAGCTTTTAAAAAAGTAGTTATGGCTCTTTAATTTGTAGGTATCCTAAAAGAGGAAAATGTACTTTGAAATACGAGCATTTTGATTAAGGAAAAATTAATTTTAACAATTTATTTTGTATTTCATCACCTGACACTCCCCCTTTATAAATTGTTCACTCTAGTACATGAAAGTTTTTAAAATACCCAAATACTTCATGTTCTTTCTTGCCTCTGGTCCTTGGTACTTGTTATTCCCTCTGCAAGGAACATTATACTTACTCCTACCAACTCCTGTTTACCCCCAACCTTCAGAGTACCTTACACGTCATCTCTACTGTGTTTCTTTCTCTCCCAATGCTTACCCATCCTAACAGGGCTTATCTTTTATATTGGAATTGTTTGTTCACTTCTCTATCACCGGACTTGTACTGTTTCCGAGAGTAGAGACTGGATCTTACTTATTGAATCCCTGGCCCCTAGTACATCCATGTTTCATAGTAAACACAACAAATATTGGTCGAATGCGTGAAACTAGCTTTATATTTATGTGAGAACATATGCTCAAATTAACTAAATCTACTTTACTGTTTGGAGTTTTTGCAGATGGAGCTTTATGTTGTGTTTCTCATAAATCTACATATTCTTCTCTTCCAGATGACTATAATTGGTATGTATCAAAATTCAATTGAAAAAATTACAGTCTGTTTGCTGTATCTGAAATGATTTTATTTCTTATTTTGGGATTTTCTGCTTTTTGATTATTCTTTAATTTTATTTTTTAAAATGATTTCAGTGATCTTGTTTGCCTAGTATCTGGGCTTATAAACGTTTCAAATAAAAATCATTATCATTGTGTTTTAGTGAATACCTAATTTGTTGTTAAGAGACATGCTATTAGCAATGCTCTTCTTCCTGAAGCATTCTTTAGCTTCCTGGAAAATTTAATTAGTTTTTATAGTTTTCTCTTAGGGTTTATATCTGTTAGTTTATACAGTTATCTTTTATTTGACATTGAATAATCCTAAATTACAAATATTTAATTCAACCACAATTTATTTGGTACTTATCCAATTTTAGTCACTGCTAAGAACCAGGAATAATGTATGAATAAGATGTCTTTGTTTCTCTATAGCAGAGTCTAGTATGTGGAAACTGTAACATATTTTCTTAAGCTACCTTTTTTTTAATTGTAAATTTTAGTAAAAAATGTATTTTCTTCCCTTTGGACACTTGTAGTTTTAATCATATATTTAGTAAGTGCTAAAATAGTGATGAAATTAGACAAGGAAATAGGTAACATTTTTGAACCTGAAAAGAATGAGTCTTATAACTGTTTTGGCTTTCTGTAAAACTCCATCCTTCAGCAAAAATCTTTTGTTAGATTAAATGTTCATCATAGTCCTATTATGATATTCAATCTTAAAACCATAGTGAAACAACCTAATACCTTACCCTGTGTTAGCTAAAATATATGTTATAGTTTAACTGCTGGTCTGGCTCAAATACGCTAGCTGTTGAAATCCTAGAAACTTAAGTTTACAGACATCTAGAGAACACATAAATTTAACAAGCTGAAAGTTGTGTTCCTTAGAATATATATGGTTCCAAGTACAATAGTAATTGCCAGAATCTTTGAAAACAGGCTTGGTTACTATGTACCTGAAGGAAGGAGATCCAGCTAGAGAATTCCTGGAAATATTTAGAGGAGTATTGCCCAGAATGTGTTCTTCTGAGGAATATTAATGGAGAGAAGGGATAATGTTTAGTAATGCCCAAATTTGTTTAACCACAGAACCCTTTTTACCGGAAGCTTCTTACAGTTGTACTGTTCTGCTAAAGGAAAAATGCCTATCTAGAAAAAGTGCTCAGCTACAATCTTTATGATTGGAAATTCAGGTGATCCTTTACCTGGAAGATCATATACTTTGCTGATCTTTAACTTTAATAATTCAACCAAGTAATGTCCTTCTTGAAGGTAGTTACTAGATAAGGAGAAGAAGTTCTAATAATAGTGACGAATAAACGTGAAGGTATCTTCCAAAGATTTGGATAGATTAAAAACAAATAATTTAGATAAAATAGTGGGTAATTAAGAGTTTGTTGTGGTAAACTGACATATTTTGTGGGATAGTCTGAGTTGTCCTCTATGATATGGGTACCAGGTTTGCCAGTGACATGGAATCTATTCTTCAGGGATTCATGATTAATTAATTTTAGCTCTAAGAATAATTATTCTGCTTTGAATACAGTATAACTATGTTTTTAAAACATTCTTTTTTAGCAAAGTAGAGCTTGCTTTGACATCTGATGGCAGGACAATAGTATGCTACCATCCTTCTGTTGATATTCCATATGAACACACAAAAGTATGTATGAGAAAATCTCTTGTCATTTTTAATTTGCTGTTAGAAATATTCACTCTTCCTTACAGTAACCAAAGAGGAGGATTTCCTTTTATTTGATTTTTTAAATTTGGCTTAGATTTTCTTTTGACTTTTACTGTTTTGATTTTTCTCTTATTTCTGTTTCATCGTTCTTTAAAGGCTGTTTTCAGTACACAGGGTGAACCATTTAAACACAATTATGGCATCAGTTTTCTGGTCTAAAATTTGGTAGATTTCTGATTAGAGATCAAACACACCTGACGTAAACTTACAAAACACATTGTCCCATACTACTCTATGTTATAATCTAATAAATTATGAAAAACTTATATTTTAGAGTGCTGTTTCATGACTTTTATATTGTATTGGTTCTGATAATCCTTTTACTGTTTGGTAAATTTCTTTTTAGTTTTTTGTTAGTTTTTTTTCTAATTGGCCAACATGGGCATGTATTTTAAGTGGCCTAGTTTAATTTCTATAAAAGCTAGGCACTAGATGGGGGAGAGGTTTTGTTTTTGTTTTTAATACAATTTATTTTAGCTTGGCTCAAGTCTTTTTATTTTATATTTGAAATGTTTCTCCTGTTTCTTTAAGCCTTCTACTATATTTGGTAATGTTCGATTTGCTTTTTTGAGGAGAAAATAATTAGATAATTCAAGCCATCACATGATGCATCTAGTGGTACCTATTTTTAAAAATTATCATTAGAGCCAGAGTACTGGTTGATTTGCAAAATAGATTAATGTTATTTTGCTAGTTTTTGTTCCCTTTTTAACCTCACCATTTTGTCTGCCTGCTTTGTGTTCTAGCCAAATATAGTAGGCAATAATCCAGTACCTCTTTTGTTTCTTTTATTTGGGCAGTTTGTGGAAAATAGGGCTAAGGCAATGACTTTTGGCCTGTAAACCTTCCAGCTCACACTAGTATGTGCCTTCTTGCGTTTCTATTTTGTGATATATTTCTGGTTACATAGTTTATCCTGTTTTAGTAGTTATACCAAGAAGCCCAGCACCGCGAGGTTATTTCTCAGCATCCAGACTCTCATTCCATATATGGTTCTTTACATCCCTGAATCTGACCTTTCTCCTATCCCTCCTAACTCTGAAAACTTTTCCACTGTACTTTTAGAACACTATCAAAAATGAAATCTTTCATAAACTTAACTTCTTCCAGAATGTTGCCTTCACCTTCTAGCTTAATGGAAACCTGGCTATACTCTGGGGCCAGTGCTTCCCTGGCCGTTGCTGTTTTCTCTCTTATATCCTTTTATTACTGGACCTAGAGGTGGGGTAGGTGTCTCTGTATTATCACTGGACCTAGAGGTGGGGTAGGTGTCTCTGTATTATCACATCTAGACCATTTTTCCTTCTCTTTAACAATTTCTAGCTTTGTAGTTTGTATCATTAAACTATACCATTCACTACCTTTTTTTGTTGCCGTCACCTCCCAATCCGCAGTTTACTTTTCTCATTCCATCCTTCTACTCTTGAAGATTTTAGATGTACTGTCACTCTCCACACTGTTTCTATCCTCATTCTTTGTTATTTCAATATCTATGTAGATGATCTGGTCTCTCACTTCTTGCTCTTTTCTCTCTGCTTCAACCTCCACTGCAATGGTACCCTAGAGATACTCTAATCACAAATAACTGGCCCTCCTTCCTTCCAGTCTTGCATTCTTGAAAACATGTTACTCTTAGAGTATATTCCTTTGAATTCATATTTACAAATTTCATGATGATAATATATAACATTAAATATCCTCAAACATGACTTAAAATTTAGACTTGATTTTACTCTTTTCTCCAGGAAGTAGGGCTGCAACTCTAGTAGGCCCTTTGATTCTTGGTCATGTTTAGAAATACTAATTAAGACTGGCTTTAAGAAAGTTAAGATGAACTCTTCCTATAAGCAGCCTGAGGTGACCTCTGAAAATACTTCACTATTCCCTTGACCCAGAAAACCCCACAAAATCATGCAAATCAAGAGGTCAGATCTTCGTGTTCACTTTAAGAACACTCATAAAGTTGCCCACGCCATCGAGGGTATGCGTATTTGAAAAGCTACCAAGTACATGAAGGATGCCACTTTATAGAAGCAGTGTGTACCATTCCTTTGTTACAGTGGTGGAGTTGGTAGGTTTGCCTGTGCGAAGTAGTGGGGCAGGATGCAGGGTCGGTGGCCCAAAAAGAGTACTGAATTTTTGCTGCACGTGCTTAAAAATGTAGAGAATGATGCTGAACTTCGAGGTTTAGATGCAGACTCTGGCACACACAGGAGAACAAGGCTCCTGAGATACAGCTCAAGAAGGTACAGAGCTCATGAGTGGGTGAACCCTACATGAGCGCCCCCCACCACACTGAGACGGTCTTCAGTGAAACAGAGCAGAGTGTTCCTGAGCCAAAAGATGAGCTTGCACAGAAGAAAATGATGTCCCAGGAGAAGCTGAAGAAACAAAACTTATGGCCCCGGAGTATATTTAGCATCAAATAAATGCTAATAATGAATGGTAAAAGGAGAAAAAAGAAAGTTAAGATGATTTGCTTCTTTGGTCTTCTGGTAATTTACATTTGAATCTAAAACATGTTGATTATCTTCTATAGGTCTAGGTAAAAAAGATCCTCCTTTCTACTTCTGCCAGGTGTATGTTTTATTAAAAGTACTAATGTTCTAAAAAAGTTTTTCAAATTTAGGATTTCTAGTTTAGGAAAATAAAGATATTATACCAGGGGCAAAAAAATAATGACTTGGAAAAATGAAGCAAAAATGTAAATATTAGGGAGTTCTTTTTGGTGGTTGATTTAGTGGAAAATTTTGCACATCAAGTTTTTTAAATTCTTAAGAAAAATGGGAAACTCAGGCTGACAGTTATGAATAAAGTTGAAATTCAGGTTCTTTAAAAAGTTTTTTTCTTTTTTATTGAAATATTTATGTACCCTTTCTTTGAAGCTGATCGAGGAGATCAAATACTACCTAAAAATTCTGGGTCTGCAAGAGGCTTTTGGTATAGACTTTGAAGAAGCCATTAATTCCAATGTCTTATCTATGTGCCTGGAAAAATAACCTGTTTTTAATCACACAAAGCAGAGAGAATTTGTGATATATTAGAATTGAGCTGGCTTGAGAATAGGATCAGAGACCACGAACATTTATTAACACTTGAAAATAACTTTTTGATAATATTTAAAACATTTGATCTTTAGCAAAAAGTATAGTAACCTAAAAGAGAAAAAACTATATGCCGTAATCCTATATTTGCTTGTACCCCACAGGATCTGATATTAACTTACAAAGACATTTATTAATATTTCACTTTATAAATGAGATGATACTTTAATATTACCTTAAGTGTCTAAGGAGCACTTTTTAAAAAAATAAATTTATGTTATTTTTTCTGCTTGAGGACGTAAAAGAAATGTTAATAGCTACCTATTATTATTAAACTCTTAGAGAATGAGAGACAGCTAAGCAATCAATACCTTATTATCTCACTGAATCCTCATCAAACCCTTATTAGATAGATATTACTTCTCTGATTTTATAGAAAGGGAAATTAAGAGCTTAAATAACTTGCCCATGGTCACAGAGCTAATAAGTGATAGAATCAAAGTCCAAAGCCTAAGTTCTTAATCTCTTCATTATACTTTCTCCTTATTCCCTCTCATACTAAGTGGTTCCTTATTTCTACTTATGTCAAATTGTTACTTCTAAGTCTAACAGTGAAGGCCTTTCATAATCTGGTTTTGTGAGATCTATTTTTAAAGATTATCTCTTTATCATGTGTTCTTACCTATGTTTCTTTACTCACAAGGTTTATTATTCCTTGTCAGGTATATTCTTCACTTGGCAACAAGTCTCTTGTTCTACTTCTCACTGATATCTTTGTTATTTTGCATTTCTGATATATTTGTGCCACCTTCATGCACTTATATATATTGCTTTTTAATGAGGTCTTATTATTTTATGTACATAAGCTAAATAAATATAAGTATATAACACACACTCAGATTGCCATAAAACATCATTTTTGGGCATTTAATTCATCAAAATAAAAACTACATTTTTCCTGCTTCCATTTGATATAAGAAATGTCATTTTCAGTGCAAGACTTTTCATTGTATCTCACTTTAATGATATACAAGGTAGAAACTAAACTTTTAAGTTAAAAAATAGAAGGCACAATTTATAAGTTTGAGAAATAGGAATTAAAGTAACAAGTCTTTAATGAATAATGCAAATAAGCAAAACTCTGTTCTGATATCTACCTACCTATATTGTAATGAATTCTTGAGCATGGTAATTTTACTGTAAACTCAATCAAATACTGGCTAACATTCCTTCATTTTGATGCTGTTCATTACTGATTATTTTGTAGCCTATCCCTCGACCAGATCCTGTACATAATCATGAAGAAACACAGGATCAAGTGCTGAAAACCAGATTAGAAGAAAAAGATGAACACTTTGAGCAAGGACCCATGATAGAGCAACTTAGCAAAATGTTCTTTACTACTAAGCACCAATGGTATCCTCGTGGACAGTAAGTTCTATTTTCTTTACTCTTGTTATCTCAAAAAAAAAAAAAAGGTATAATAATGCCTAATTTGTATAGTGTTTTTGAGATAAATATAATCATATAGGTTAAGCATGTGGCATATGGTATATACTCAATATGGTAATGATAATTATTAATATTGTCTCCTACTCATAGTTTTCCTCTTAACTCACTCTTCTTGAAGAATCTTTCCTTAAATAAGCTCTTGTGGGGTATAATTGACATACAGAAAAATTAATCAGTTTTAAGTATACAATTCTATGAGTTATGACAAATGTAAACCATTGTATGGTCAATACCACAATCATAATATAGACTGTTTTATCACTCCAGAAAGTTCTCTTGTGCCCTTTTGCCATTCCCTTCCTTTAACCCCTAACCCTAGCAATCACTGATCTGCTTCCCATCACTTTTTAGAATTTAATGAATTTCTAGAATATCATGTTTTACCCTTTCTAGAATTTCATGTAAATGGAATTATACAGTATGTAAGCTTTTGTGTCAGGCTTATTTCACTTAGTTTAATACTTATGAGCTTCATCCATATTGTGTATGCAAGGGATTGTCCCTTTTTATTTCTGAGTGGTATTCCCTAGTATGGATAGACCACAATTTGTTTATTTGCCAATTGATGGCAATTTTGGATTCTTTACTGTTTCGGGCTCTTATGAATAAAGCTGCATAAATGTTCAGGTACAAGTCATTATATTGATGTATTTCATTTCTCTTGGGTAAATACCTAAGAGTAGGATTACTCAATTTGTGATAAGGGCCTCTTTAAATTCATAATAAACTGTCAAAGTGACTGAACCATTTTGCATTCCCACCAGTAGTGCGTGAGAGTTCTAGTTATTCCACGTCTTCCTCAATACTGGGTATTATCAGTCTTTTTAATATTAGTCATTTTTTTGGGTAAGAAGTAGTCTTTCTTTGTGATTTTAATTTATGTTTTGCTAATGACTAAAGAAGTTGAAATCTTTTCATATGCTTATTGGCCATTCGAATGTTTTGGGCTTTGTTTGTTTGTTTTTTTGGTGAAGTATCTACAAATGTTTTGGCTGTTTTTCAAAAAAAGTAGATTGATTGTCTTATTAAGGTGTAAAACTTGTAGATGAAAGTCCCTTATGAGATAGATATTTGTTTTGCAAATATTTACTGCCTGTCTTTAGCTTGCCTTTCATTTCCTTAACAATTTTTTTTTGATGATCAAAAGTTCTTAATTTTGATGAAGTCATTTACACATTTTTCCTTTTTAGGTTTTTGTGTCCTAGTTAAAAAAATCTTTGCCTAATCCAAGGTTACTAAGGCTTTTTTACTATGTTTTATGCTAGAATTTTTATAATTTTAGCTCTAATATTTAGGTCTATAACCCATTTAGAGTTAATATTTATATATATGGTATGAGGCATGGATCGAGGTATATATTTTTTTGCATCTGTATATCTAGTTGTTCCAACACCATTAGTTGGAAATATTATCTTTCCTCATTGAATTGTCCTAGCACCTTTGTTGAAAATCAATTGACCATATATGTGGGTCCTGTACTCTCTATTTTGTTCTATTAACCCATTTCTTATTTGCCCCAAAAATACTCACTGGCGACACTTGTGGCTGCAGCATTTACCCCAAGATAACTTGTGGATTACAGTCCTAACCTAAACCGAAAGTTTGCCACAAAATATCTCTCTTTTATTATTTTCACGTCGCTATAATATTCAATAGTCTTTGGAAACAAATGACATCATTCTGTTTATAGCATTCTGTTTTTAGTAGTGGTATTTCCATTTACAAAATATAGTAAATCTTGATTGCTGAAAATGTCAAATCCTAGAAAATATAACATTCCTATGCATGATATTAACATCATTCTCGAACAGTTGTTAGTCAAAGATTCATTTGATGAATCTGATTTGTGTATACATTTCTATTACATTAGGATTAGAGACAAGTTCTGTTTAGAAATAATTCCAAGAACTGTTTTTATATTTTATTTTCATATTGAAAACCAGTCAGATTTGCTGCGGCGTCAGTGAGCATGTTTACGTAAAATTTAACGCTGTCAGTGAGCTGCACTTTTTTTTCTAAACGGAAAATGGGTTAATATATGTGTCTTTCTTTGCAGTACCACTGTTTTGGCTCTGTAGATTTAAAAAAGGCTTGAAGTAAGGTAGAGTAAGTCTTCTAACTTCTTTGTTTCACAATTGTCTCAGCAATCTTAGTTCTTCTGTATTTCCATATAAATTTTAGAATCAGTTTACTAGTTTCTACAAAAACATCTGGGACTTTGAAAGAGATTGCAGTCAGTCTCTTGATCAATTTTAGGAGGGTTGTTGTCTTAACAATGTTGAATCTTTTCATTTATGAAAATGATATATTTCTCCATTTATTTAGGTCTTTTCAGATTTCACTAAACAGTGTTTTATAGTTTGCAGTGTATATTATACATTATTTGTTAAATTTATCCCAAACATTTTTTTTAATGCTATTGTAAATGGTACTGAGTTTCTAATTTCAATTTCCAATAGTTTGTTGTTTGTATTTAGAAATATAAATGATTTCTGTATGTTGACTTGGTATGCTGTGATCGTGAGACTAGTTCTAGTACCTTGTTTATATATTCCTTAGGATTTTCTACATAGATGATCATGGTATCATTGAATAAAGATAATTTTACTTTTCCTTTTACAATATGTATGCTTTTTATTTCCTTATTCACAATGCTGTACAATGTTGTGCTTAATGTTGAGTTGAAGTGTTGAGAGCAGACATCATTGTCTCTTTTCTAGTTTTAGCGACAGGAAGCATAGAGTCTTAACATTAAGTATGATGTTCACAATGGATCTCTTTATAGATGCCCTTTATCAGGTTGAGGAAGTTCCTTCTATTTCTGATATGAGAGTTTTTATCATGAATGAGTGTTAACTTTTGTTAGACGCTTTTTCTTTACTTATTAAGATGATCATATATTTTTTTCTTTTTTAGTCCTTATTATGATGAATTATATTGAATGGTTCTAAGTGTTAAACCAATGTTTTATTCTCGGGCTAAATCTTACTTGGCTGTGATATAGTGTTCTTTTCATGGATTGTTGGATTTGATTTGCTAAAATATTTATGTAGAATTTTTACATCTTTGTTTATTAGGGCTTTTGGTCTGTTTTTTATAATGCTTTTATCTGGTTTTGGTATCAGAGTAATGCTTGCATTATAGAATGGGTTTAGAAATAGTCCTTTCTCTTCAATTTTTTTGGAAGAGTATTTGTAGAATGGGTATTATTTCTTCCTTAAATATTAGAATCCACCAGTGAAGCCGTTTGGACGTGGAGGTTTCTTTGTGAGGTTTTTAATCACAAATTCAATAACTGTAGTTGATATATAGGACAATTCAGTTTATCTACTTTTTCTTGAGGAATTTTTGGTAGTTTGTATCTTTCAAGGAATTTTTTCATTTCATCTCGATTGTTTATTTGCCCACAGTAGTTCATAATAATCCCTTTTATTCTTTCAGTATTTTTATAATCCGCAGTGATGTCACCTCTCATTCATTTCTGGTATTGTTATTTTGTTGATTTTAGTTTCATCAATTCTATTGTTTTTGTTTTCTATTTCATTGATTTTTGCTCTTTGTTTTCTTCAGCTTACTTTAGGTTTAATTTTTTTCTAGTTTATTAAGGCTATTGTTTGGAAATCTGTCTTTTTTTAATTAAACATTTAATGCTATAAATTTTTTTCTGCTTTACCTGCATTCCACAAATTTTGATGTTTTGTTTTCATTTTATTCAGTTAAAAATGTTTTCTAATTTCCCTTGTGATTTCTTTTTTGACTCATTAGCAGTATGTAAATTTCCAATATTTTGAAGTTTTTCAGAAATCTTTCTGTTATGATTTCTAGTTTAATTCTATTGTGATGACAAAGCATACTTTGTATGATTTCAGTCTTTACATCTATTGGAATTTGTTTTATGACCCAGATTATGGTCTGTCTTGGTAAATGTTTCTCACGTGCATTTGAAAAGAAAGTGTATATTCTGCCATTGTTGGTAGTGGTATTCTAAAAATATCAATTAGGTCTAGTTGGCTTGTAATGTTGTTCAAGTGGTCTGTACCCTTACTAATTTTCTATTTAATCAATTATTATGAGAGGAATGTTGAACTCTACCACCATAATTGTGGATTTTTCTCTCTTGCCTCTCAGTTCTATCTGCTTAGTTTCCATATATTTTGAAGTTCAGTTATCAGGTGTGTATATACATTTATTATTATATCCTCTTGATGAACTGACACCTTTATCTTTATGAAGTGTTCTTTTTTTTATTGCTGCTAATGTTTCGTATTCTGAAATCCAATTTGTCTAGTGTTAATATAGCCTATCCAGCCTTCTATTGATTAGGATTTGCATGATATCTTTTTCTATTCTTTTACTGTCACTCTATCTGTACCTTTATGTTTAAAGTGGGTTTCTTATTAAGTAGCATATAGTTGGGTTTTGCTTTCCAACCTGACTTCATTTCAGTATCAAGCCATCCTAAATGATTTTTCCTTTGATTTTCAGTACTTTTATTCTTCTTCAGCTATTTGCTCTAATCGTTAGATTATATATATAATGCACTTCCGTCATGAAATTTCATTTGATCATAAAACACTTGGAATAGCTACTATACCTATTAGCACAATTACATGTAACTATAGTTTTATTAGATATTTGTTAATGTTATATTTGTAGGTAAATTTTTGGTTACATCTTCTCTAGATTCTTCCTTCATCAGGAATGCATCTTCTGTTTTGTAATTTTCCATAAGATCTTTAACATAATATCTTTAATATAATGTATGGGTGCTAAATTAGTATGATGAAATATTATCTTACCTAATTATCTTCACACCTTGAAGTTGTTCAGTCTCTTTGAAATGGTACTTTATGATAGTCTTGGGATAGTCCACTGGTATATTTCCCAATGATTCTTAGAAGTTTTATTCTCAGAATTCAGCTATTAAGTTCTGTGGGTTGATCTAATTTCCACTTTATCTAGGTAGGTCACAAAGATGTTCCTCATTATCAGATTCTTAATCAAGGTCAGCAAAAGCTTTACGATCCTAAGGTGTTGTCCCACCTTATTCAGTCCTGAAATACCTTCATCTAATTATTGGCCTCACCCAAGATGGGTGGACTGGGAGCTAAGTAGTATGACTATACAGAACCGATGCTGAAATAGCCTAGTGGCCAATGAACACAAGTGATTAGTTTATCTGAAGTCTGGGGATCTAAAGTTAAAGTTGTTACTGCTAAATCTGTGAATCGGATTTTGCCTTTTCCTAGTTCTACTAATCCCGTTTACTTTAGGATGGCAAGGTCAGAACCTTAGATTTGGGCTTTATACGGAGAATGAGTGCTAGAACTGTTGGAATTTAGCTTAGTGTGGGGGAAGGGTAATGAAGAAACCCAGTACACTGAGTTTTGGGTTATATTGAACTTTTAGTTCCCTGCCCTCTGCCTTTGCCTAAATTACTGTTTTTATAGTTAATCGTGCAAAGGTTGATTTAAACAAATAGCATATATAAACATGAGGCTTCTGCTTCTTCCTGTTTGATGATATTACAGGTGATGAAAATGAATTAGCTTTTACATTATATTTACCTGAAGTCATGGGACTTTGAACATAAACATATTCTTTGAGAGGTACCCCTTATACAAATCCATTTTTTTGTACTGCCTACAGAAATTTGTATTTAATAGCTCCTCTGTAAATAGTTGCTGAGGATATGATTCTGAGTTTCTTTGCTTTTCACAGCTGCCTCTGAAGTATCTCTTATTGGCCTTAAGTATTGGCAGTACTTAGAAAGAGGGGCATGTCAGTTCTCTTGATTGCCAGCATCTGTGTGTAAGTTCTTGCTTTCTTCAGTAGGCATGAAAAAAATCAAGTGATGGAGCAATCCTTCCAGTATAATTATTTCCAGAACACCTTGTTTTAGCAATATTACAGAGTTCCTGATGATTGTATTTGACTTATCTGTTATTTTTCTCATTAATTCAACCTTAATAACTTTGTTGAAACTCTTATTACATTTCTAAAGTTCAGATACTCTCTTGGTTTCTCTGGCTGATTCCTTTTCATCTCCCTTGTCTGTGATTGTAGCACATATTGAAATTCATGCATATAAGAAATCTATAAATGCTATTTGACATTTATTGAGCATATTTTAGAACTTGACTTTGTTAGGTTTAGGGCTGTCAGAGTCTCAAGCATTTTCAGTCAGTCTTGAGCAGTGAAAATAGTTGAGCAATGTAAAAGCTGAATCATATTTTTATAGGATAGTTCTTAGCGTTTTAGGACCACAGGTTTCATTGAGGATTTGATGAAACATATGAATTCACTTCCCAGAAAAACACATATTCAAAATGTTATAAATAATTTCAGAAAGTTCATGACTTCTCAGACTCCCAATGCTTTGAGAGAACACCTTTTAGGGTTACTATTACACTAGTAAAATCTTGATTATTGGCACAGAACTGGAACTTGTAAGAAACTCATAATTTTCTCTATGCCCATGTAAGTACATGTAGACATGTTTACATAAAATGCTATATATATTATTCTACTATTTAGTGTTCCCTGTTAGTATATGTAGATGTACTCAATTCTTTTCAATTTAATTTATATATTTTCCAAATTTTCAAAAAAATCAACAACAAAAAATTATAGAAATGTTGCCTATATGAAAATTTAAGGTAAGCAAAAAATGCTTTAGATATTTTAATCGTAACAACTAAAGAGCATAAGATACATGTCTTATCATTTATGGTATAATAATCCTTACATTGTATTTCCACATTAGCAGAAAAGTAAAAAAAAAAAAAAAAAAAAAATAGGTCAACTTACCAAAATCTGACTTTTGAAGAAAACTCATCACTAAAAACACATGTACTCTGTGCATAAATTTTCTTAAATCAATAAAGAAAATAAGGAAATGTAGAGAAGCAAAAGGAAAAATCCTCCATGGTGAAATTACTCAAAGATAATTACTGCTAACAATTTATTTCATTTCTCTCTTTGCATCTACACATAAATTATGTTAGTTTGCTTATTTTTATATGGTTTTAATTGTACTATATATATAAATTTGCATCCTGTATTGTCCCTCTCCCAATTAAAATTTTACCCATTTTTCTATATTGCTTTAGGATAGATTTCCAGAAGAGGAATTACTAGATCAAAAGTTATGACTATTTAGAAATTTTTTAGATATATATTGCCACACTACTTTTTAAAAATATTATACCAGTTAATACTTTACCATTCAGGTCTGATATTGCTTATTTCACCATACTCATGCTTGGGTTGGGCATTATAACTTTAAAAATATTTGTAATTGCAAAAACAAGTAAAAGGTTCATCACTGTTTTAATTTTTTATTTCTCCTATTTTTTGTGACATTGCATATTTTTCCATAAACATATTACTTATTGCATCCTATTGTATATTAAAACTTGCTTTTGCAATTTAAGAGTCCTCCAATTAGAAGAAAACATCCCTTTTTAAATAAAAATGTTTAATAGAGCATGTTTGGCATGTTCACAATGTGCTGTTTCTTTACTGTAAAAACAATCATTAGTTTTTAATTAAAGATCAGTCATCCAGGTTACCACATGGAAATTATCCTGAAGATCTGAAGGATGATTTTCAAAAATGTTTAATTAATAGAAAATAATCTTCATTGCAGGGAAATGTTTCTTATTAAGAACTATGAGATATATCTAACTCTCTCTATATATTTTTGATTTATTGAGTACTAATAAATAGCAAACTAATCAGAAATTCGATATTTCTATCAGAAATAGTTAACTTATTAAAATAAATAATATTAAATATATTTTCTTCTTTTCAAGGTATCATAGACGTCGTAAGAAACTGAATCCTCCAAAAGACAGATGATATTGAAGTTTTCAGTAATCAAAGAGAAACGTT
Organism: Pteropus medius; assembly: GCF_902729225.1. Lineage (NCBI taxonomy): Eukaryota > Metazoa > Chordata > Mammalia > Chiroptera > Pteropodidae > Pteropus > Pteropus medius. The sequence continues at coordinate 19,523,106 of NW_024344240.1, forward strand.
ATCCTGTGTCTCATTTGCCATTTGAGAAAATGCAATCAGCTATATTCACTAATATATTATATAGTAAAATAATAATAAAATGCCTTTTCATCTATTAGAATGTGTATTTCTTTATATAAAGTAATTCTGTATTGGACATTCTTGTTTGGAGAAACCTATTTTCTCTTAAAGATAATTAGTCTCTTTATTTTTATGTGACTAGTATGATTAAGTATTTTTACATTATCAGCCAAATATTGTTAGTAGTGTAAATATGATTAATAAAAATATTTGTTGTTCTCCTGACAATTTTTAAATTGCCTTTGAAAAGAAACTCACAAGGTCCACTCAGAAAATAGATGTAATGCTTTTTTTGTGACTTCTGGGAAATAGTCACATTTTAATCAGTTACTACTATCTGCTAGGTCCTTTACATACATTATTATTAAATTCTCACAATAATTCTTTGAAGAAAGAGCATCATCCTCATTTTACAGGTAAGATTAAGTGACTTACCTATCTAGCAAGTGGGAGAGCCAGGGTCCAAACTGTCAGACTCCAAAGCTTTTTTACAATGCACCACAATGACAAAGGGGGATTTTCTTCCACTCTAGATTGTACTTTCCTATAAAGAATACAGTTCGCTTTGAGACTTTTTTGTGTGTGTGTGGCTATCTTAAAATTCTGCTAGTTTTGGAAGACATACAACTCTGTGATTAAAACATTAATATCTCTAAACTAATGTTATGAGAATGTTACGAGATTATTCTGCTGTCAGCGTCACTATATATACCAGGCTATATATCGTCCTTAATAGCATTGCTGCTCCTGTGATTTCTCTTTAAGAGGCGAGGAATCTCTTGAGGTGGAAAGATGCTTTATTCAAACTTCTAAAATATTTGTGATATTTAAAAAATTGATGTGAAAAATGATTTCACATTCAAAGTCTTGTTTAATCTAGTTCTATTAATAAAGGAATTGTAGCTGAAGGTTCAAATGTTCAGTGAAATGTAAAGAATAATGAATAGGAAAGGAAATAATGACCACCCTTTGTTACTGAGAGGAAATGTTTTTAAGTGGTTTACTTCTTTTCATTAATATATTATTCATTTTGAAGGAAAGAAAGACTAGCTATGCCACATTATCGAGGTGGAATAAAAAATTAATTAAATGACAGATATTTCTTCAAGTACAAAGAGCTACTAAATAGAGATTGTTCAACTAAGATGCCTAAACCACACACTCACCTGTCAATGCTTAAGAGAATTAACTTTGATTTTATGGTACTGAAAATATAGATTGATACTGTAGTTCCTAGAATTTTGGTTTTCGTGGGTTGATGACTTTTAATTTTGTTAAATAAGTACATATTCCATTACCAACATTACCACCCCTCTGTTATTCCCCTTCCTCTCCCAGGAGTAGTAATCTATTATCCACCATCACTAACATTATGTAGTCATTATGAAAAATCCACTTATAAAATTACATAAGGTGGGATGGTCCTTTAAATGGAATAAATTTAGTTTTATGAAAAACTCACTATCCAGTCCTTGCTCTCGTATTTCCAATGGGGAGGCGGGTTAACATGTGAAAACATTGAAGAGCATTGTTGGTGAAACCACCAGAGGGCACTCATACATAGGTTCAGTGAGATCCCACACCCAAAGGTAGTGTGCTAAAAGTAAGGAACATGGAAATATTAGTAGGGAATATTTGGGTATTTTTTAGATAAGAACGACTAGTGGATTAAATGGCAGTAGTGAAATTAAGTGTTGAAATATTCTAAGGCTATTCATTTTGTTGATCTAGTCGAGCACTTACTGGACCCCTACTACATTTGAGGAACAAAATATTGTTCCTTCTTAAGGACTATAGTATCTACTTAACTAGTATCTACTGAGCTACTTAGTTTTTATAATGACTTTTTTTTTAACCATGAATATAATGCATCATTATTTTTAAAAATTGGAGACCAAATAAATAGAAAACAAAAATTACCCATAATTGTCTTGTGCAAAGATAACACTAACATTTTTGCTTACCTTTTTCCCCATATGTTTTGCTGTACAAATATACTTCAAAAATAAAAATAGTAGTATGCATGCTGTTTTGTAACGTGCATTTTTAAAATATTTTTTTGCTATATTAAATATTCTTATTTAATGGATACATAGTCTATCATCTGGATTATCATAATTAACTCCCTAATTTTAGACATAATCACTGTCTCCTATTGTAAATAATGCTGTTATTAACAATCTGGTGGATACTTTTTCCTTTTTAAAAAGACTTTATTTTTTAGAGCAGTTTTAGGTTCATAGCAAAATTGAGTGGAGATTTCCTGTGTCCCCACATGCATAGCCTCCACCATTATCAACATTTCCCAATTGAGTGATACATTTGTTACATTTGGTATATTAATACATCATCCTCAGAGTCCATAGTTTACATCAGGATTCACTCTTGGTGGTGAACATTCTGTGGGTTTGACAAATGTAGAATGGTATGTATCTACCATTATAGTATTATACAGAATAGTTTCACTGCCCTAAAATTTCTGTATGTTCACCTATCTATCCCCTTTTTTCTCTTTAACCCTTGATAACCACTGACCTCTTGTTGTCTCCATAGTCTCGCCTTTTCCATGTTATGTTGTAATCATATGCTATACAATCTTTCAGATTGGCTTTTTTCACTTAGTAATATGCATTTAAGCTACCTCCATGTCTTTTCATGGTTTGATAGTTCATTTCTTTTTAGTGCTGAATAATATTTCATTGTATGGATGTACTACAGTTTATCCATTCATCTACTGAAGATATCTTGGTTGCATCCTAATTTGGCAATTATGAATAAAGCTGCTGTAAACGTCTATGTTCAGGTTTTTGTGTGGATATGTTTTCAACTCCTTTGAGTAAATACTAAGGAGCATGATTGATGGATCATATGTGTTTAGTGTTATATGTGTTTAGTGTTATAAGGAATTGACAAACGGTCTTCCAAAGTGGCTTGACCTTTTTGCATTCAACTAGCAATGTATGAGAGTTCCTATTGCTTCATGTCCTTGCCATCATTTGATGTTGTCAGTGTTCTGGATTTTGGCCGTTCTAATAGGTATGTAGTGGTCTTTCATTTTGATTTGCATTTGATCACTTATGTGGACCATCTTTTCATATGCTTTTTTACCATCTATATATCTTTGGTGAGGTGTCTCTTAAGGTCTTTAGCCCATTTTTAAATCAGATTGTTATTGTTGAGTCTTAAGAGTTCTTTGTATATTTCGAGTGTCAGTCCTTTATCAGATATATCTTTTGCAAATATTTTCTTCCAGTCTCTGGCTTGTCTTTTCATTCTCTTGATAGTGTCTTTTCATATAGCACATAATTTTAATTTTAATAAAGTCTAGCTCATCAGTTATTTCTTTCATGGATCATGCATTTGGTGTTATATCTAAAAAGTCATCACCAAACCCAAGATCATCTAGATTTTCTCCTATATTATCTTCTAAAAGTTTTGCATTTTGTATTTAAGTCTATGATCTATTTCAACTTAATTTTTGTGAAAAGTTAAAGACCTGTGTCTAGATTCATTTTTTTTTTTTTTTTACACGATGTCCAGTTGTTCCAGCACCATTTGTGGACTCTTTTTTTGCAGCACTGTATTGCCTTTACTCCTTTGTCAGATCAGTTAACTATATTTATGTAGGTCTGTTTCTGGGTTCTCTGTACTGTTCCATTGATCTATTTGTCTGTTCGTCAGTACTACACTGTCTTGATGGCTAGCTTTATAGTAAGTCTTGAAGTCAGATAGTGTCCTCTGACTTTGTTTTTCTCCTTCAATACTAATGGATTACATCAAGTGACTTTCAAATGTTAAATCAGTGTTACTTACCTGAAATAAATCCCACTTGGTCATGGTATATAATTTTATACTTTTTTGGCTTTGATTTGCTAATATTTTGTTGAGGATTTTTGCATCTATGTTCATTTTACAGACTGACCTGTAGTTTTCTTTTCTTGTAGTGTTTTTGTCTGGTTTTGATATTAGGATAATGCTGGCCTCATAAAATGAATTAGGAAGTATTCCCTCTACTTCTCTGAAAGAGATTGTAGAGCATTGATAGAATTCACCAGTGAACTCATCTGGGCCTGGTACTTTATGTTTTGGAAGGTTATTAATTATTGATGAAATTTCTTTAATAGATATAGGCTTATCCAGCTATTCTATTTCTTCTTGTGTTAGTTTCGCCAGATACTCTTTCAAAGAATTGATACATTTCTAAGTTATCAAATTTGTGGCTATTTGAAAGAGTTCATATATTCTTTCATTATCCTTTTAATGTCAGTGAGATCTGTAGTGATATCCCCTTTCATTTCTGATATTAACAATTTGTGTCTTCTCTTTTTTCTTAGTTATCCTGGATAGTGACTTATTGATTTTTATTGATCTTTACAATGAACCAGCTTTTTGTTTTGCTTATTTTTTTCTATTGATTTCCTGTTCTCAATTTCATTGATTTCTGTTCTAATTATTTCTTCTGCTTACTTTGGATTTAATTTGCTTGTCTTTCTAGTTTCCTAAGGTAGAAGTTTAAGATGGTTGATTTTAGATCTTTTTTCTAATATATGTATTCAATGCTAATATTTCTTTTAAGCCTGTTTTCACTACATCCCACAAATTTTGATAAATTGTGTTATTTTTATTTAGTTCAAAATATTAATTTGTCTTGATATTTCTTCTTTGACCCATGTGTTTACTTAGCGGTCTGTTTAATTCTTAAATATTTGGGGATTTTCCAGATGTCTTTTTAAAAAATTATTATTGATATCTAGTTTAATTCCACTGTGGTCTGAGAGTAGATGTCATATGATTTCTGTTCTTTTAAATTTGTTAAGGGGTGTTTTATGGCCCAGAATGTGGTCTATATTGGTGAATGTTCTACATAAGCTGGGATATGTATTCTGCTGTTATTGGATGAGGTAGTCTATACACGTCCATTATCTCTAGTTGATTAATGGTATTGAGTTTAACCATGTCCTTACTGATTTCCTGTCTGTTGGATCTGTCCATTTATGATAGAGGTATGTTAAAGTCTCCAATTATAATAGTGGATTCTTCTATTTCTCTCTACAGTTCTAATGGTTTTTGCCTCATGTATTTTGACATTCTGTTATGTTAGGTGCATACATGTTAAGGATTGTTATGTCTTCTTGGAGAGATGACCCTTTAATCATTTTGTAATGCCCGTCTTTTTCCTGATAACTTTCCTGAAGTACACTCTGTCTGCTTTCTTTTGAATAATATGGTATATCTTTCTCTATGCCTTTATTTCTAATCCGTATGTGCCTTTATATTTAAAATGAGTTTCTTGCAAACAACATATAGTTGGGTCTTATTTTTTGTTTGTTTCTCATTTTTTGTTTATTTTGTTCTTTGTTTGTTTTGCAGTTTTACAGCTTCTTTTATACATTTACAATCAGGAGAAAACAAGAAAGGTACATAAAATTCATTGGTGGTAGATTTAGGAGGCGGGAGAAAGCAAAGCAACATGGAGAAACACATTGGTGGGTACAGGATAGATAATAATTAACATTTACAATACATAGAGATGGTATGCAAGGAACAAGATAACAATGAGGAGTTCTGTGGTCTCATGCTTTGGTGGTCTTATGCTCTTGTACCTGTGGTTGTGCCTTCGAGGTTCTGTGGGAGGATGGTATTTTGGCACAGGGAGGTAGGGTAGTCTGGAGGCAGCCATTAATGATAGTTTAATCAAGGTTCACATAGCATGTTGGAGTAGGATATCAGGAATTTCCCAGAGGCAGTTGGTGATGCCAGCCAATTGCTTCTTGAGTTGCTAAGAAGTGCCCCATTTTTCATGGATTTGGATTTTTGTTGTCCTCCTGGGTCTTGTTTTTTTGATTCATTCTGGCAATCTCTTTTAATTGGTGTGCATTTAGACCATTGATGCGCAAAGTTTATTGATATAGTTGGAATACTTTGCCATATTTATTACCGTTTTCTATTTTTTACCCTCGTTCTTTTTTCTGTTTTTGTCTTCTACTCTTTGTGTGTGTGTGTGGTTTTAATCGATCATTTTATATGATTCTGTTTTCTCCTTTTTTTGTGGTATATCTATTATACTTTTTTTAAAAAAAAACACCCTTTTTTAGTGGTTGCCCTAGAGTTTGCAACATATATTTGCAACTAAGCCAAGTCCACTTTCAAATAACACTATACTGCTTTATGGGTAGTGTGAGTACCTAACAAGAACAAAATGATCCTAATTCTCCCACCCATCTCTTTATCATTGTTGTCGTTAATTTCTCTTATACAAAGCATATAAGCATATATATAAACAAATATCAAATATATTATTGTTGAACAATATAGTATGTTAGATTAATAAAGAATAAGAAAAATGAAAGTTATTATTTTACCTTCACTTATTCCTTCTCTACTGCTTGTCCTTTTTATATATGTAGATTTGGGTTTCTGACCTATATTATTTTCCTTCTCACTAAAGGATTTCTTTTAAGATTCTTGCAAGGCAGGTCTACTGGCAACAAATTCTCTCGATTTTTGTTTGATAAAGTCTTTATTTCTCCACTTTTGAAGGATAATTTTGTCGGGTACAGAATTAATTCTAGGTTGGTGGGTTTTTTTGCTCTCAATACTTGAAATATTTCACTCCATTCTCTTCTTGCTTGCATGGTGTCTGAAGAGAAGTAAGATATAATTCTTATCTCCATAACATCTGATCAAAGTTTTTGATTAGACATTGTGTGTGTATGTGCGTGTGATTTCTTGATTAATGTTTGTCTTCCCTACATGACTTGCAAGGACCTTGGCTGGTTATGTGTACTGCTATGTCCCTAGTGCTGCCTCACAAGCATATAAATGTGATTTTGTAACAGAAATTGCTCTATTACAAAAATTTTTAACCCAAGGATTCCATTAATGGCATTAGGAGTTGGGGGTATCATAAAATTCCTGAAATTGTATTGAATTTTGAGAATGTGTATCTATTCTCCTGGTGATACAGTCTGTAGTTTTTCAGCACTTCATAAAAGGCCATGTAACATCATGCCCTAGTTCTTGCCTGCAGCTAAGCATATAATGAATGACATTAGTACTGGAATGATATTGATAAGAAGATAGAAAGTATGGTTTCTACATATTCTAAGAAACTATCTTAATTAGATTCCAAATATTTTTTAAGAAAATAAGATATGTGCCTTTGTTTTGGATGGCTCTAGCATTTTAGGCATACCCCTACTCAAGGAACATTTTTCCAGTTTCAGATGTGTATTTTTTGGTTTCCAGAAGTGATTCAACTCAAATATCAATGCACAAACACAAGAAGTTAGCAAACTATTTTATTTGGTGAAAACATAATAAATGTCTTCATTGTTTATAAGCAAAGGAAATTATTTCTTAGATTTTTTTTCTGAGAAGCTCAAAATGACTTGCTAATATTCCTACCAAAATGATTTACAAATATTCTAATGCCCAAGAAATATTTTTTCCAATTATAGTTAAGCTAATTGCCCTTTGGTATTTTCTAATGTACTGTTTCACCTGAAAGTAAGAATATTTTTAATGCACTAGGAAGAAATGCTCAGAAAAACATGTAATGTGCTAGTTTTGCACCAGGGCATTCACTTTTACCTCATATTTATATAGCACCTTCCTCCAGGAAGCCCAAAATGCTTAACAATCATGATTGCCTGAATTCTTGTAATGTTGCTTATAAATTAGTGCCTGTTTTTACATGAAACTGAGGCAGAATCTCACAATTAACACCGGAAATTGCAAGTAGAATTCTAATTTCTTCTGAGTCTTCAATTCAGCAGGATTACATCTTCCTTCCAGGCATCTAATCATTTTAGCAAATTTCATTAAATACTATAGAGTCCAAACCACTGTGAATTCAAAGATGATACCTCATTCCTGATTAACAAACTATCTTGCCCAAGCCTTCCCTACTTTCTCCTCCAGTCAGAATTCACCTCTTCCCCTTCCATAATGTAAAGCACATTGCATTACTATTATACCACTTACTTCAATTTGTGCTGAATTAGAGCAGTGTTTGTGGTTAGTAACATGGTCGGTGTGACAATTTGGATTGATCCCATTGGTCTTTTCAATTATTGCCATTCAGGTATAACTCCCATCAGTAGGATCATAGAAGATAGAATAGCAGATCTGAAAAACACCTTAAAAATGACTTTTGGGCATAGACTTTGATTTTACAGATATGGGAACTGAGATTAAGTGCGACTAATTGACTTTCTTAAGAGTATGTATAGCAGAACCACTCAAAATTCTTTAAACATTAAGAATATTAAGGATTTTTTATATGTATATTTATGTACACATACTGATGAAATTTGCCTCCAACAACAGATGTACCCAATGGTATACTAGTAAAGGTTTAACAACTGGCTCTGATTGGTATTGCCTTCCAATTTCCATGGTGTAAATACTCTCATCATAGCTGACTTAGGCTACCGACAGTTTAACAACTGGCTCACAAAATTCCTGAAAAGGTAACAGATCTCACGGGTTGGTGTGAACCAGCTCTAGCATTTCACTGGATGTGCCTTTGAAATCACACAATTACTATTAAAACATTAGTTCATTTCCTCTCTCTTTCTAGTTTTCCATTCAGAAGCACTCTACCTTGTTTTCTGGTTAATATTTCCAGGGAGAAATAAATTATTCCTACATGTCAGCTTCAACTTTCACTTTCAGTTTCTTTTAAAGATTTAATGATTTGTTAATAAGTGTTTAAAACTATTTGGAAAGCCTGTCTTTAAGAGGACTTTAGATGAATCCTTGAGTATCAGTTATCTATTGCTAAATTACAAATACTGCTGAATTTATTGGCTTAAAACAACAACAACCCTTTATTCAGTTCACAGTTCTGGGTAATTCTGGTCTAGGTTAGGCTCTGTCGGGTTGATTCCGACTGGTTTTGCCTATGCATCTAAGATCATTAATTGGGTTAATGAGGCTTGGATGGCATCATGCACATGTTCTAGTGATTGAGTGACTGTCACCTGGGGCAATAAGAGGACCTATGTGTTTCTCATGACTTCAGGGTTCCAAGGATACAACACTGGAAGCTACAAGGCTACTTGAGGCTTAGTCTCAGAACTGACACGATGCCACTTCCACAGGGCCACCCCAGGTTCAGGGGTGGGGAAATGGACTCTAACTTTTGAAGGGAGAAGTAGCAAATATTTTGACTAATCCATTGCTATAGGAATCACTGAAGCTTAATTGATTTGTTTATGGGTTTAGGTTGTCCTGGCTCTGTAGGACAGAGCTGAATGCACGTGGTACAGTTGGCTCTCATTCAGAAATTGATTGGAGTTTTCTTTTCCAGTGTTCAAAAGAAATTCATAACTTTTACTTATAAAAACATCTCTATTTGAAGGATCACTCATTGATATGCTCAATAACTGAAAATTTTCTTATCAATTTAAACCATATATTTAACACCATCTCTTTTCCACAGCATTAAAATATATGGTTTAAAAAATATACGGTGGGTGAGGCTGGGGCGAGAGCTAACCAATAAGGCAGTACGGGCCTGCTTAACAATAAGAGACCATAATAAGACATTAAATAACCAATTGGTAAATTGTGTGCCATTATTCAAGTTCAGAAAATGAAGCAATCACCGGGGATTAGATTAGATTTCCTTATGGAGGAGGATTTTTTATATCTACCTTGTTAAGGTATAATTTACGTACAATAAAATGCACACATTGTAAATATATGGTTTGATGAGCTTTGACAAATATATGCGCCCATGTAACTGCTATCACAATCAAGATATAAAACATTTTTATCACTCCCCCAAATTATCAAGTTATCTCATGCTCCTGTGCTATCAATCCTCCCCAACGCTGGCCCTAAACAATTATAAAGAAATAAGTCCAAAATCAAAGACCTCTTTGAAAGAAAGGCTAATGAATTTTAAAAGTTAAAAAAGCAGGTGTTCAACATTTTACAAATAAATACTAATGTTTTTTAGGCTTCTTATAAAGTAAACAACTTTAAGTTGCTAAAACTTGTCAATTGTTGACATTAGTGGATGTGGAGAAAAGGGAACCCTTGTACACTGTTGGTGGGAATGTAAGTTGGTGCAGCCACTCTGGAAAACAGTATGAAAGTTTTTCAAATGATTAAAAATAGAACTACTATATCATCCAGCAATTCAAGTTTCAGATATTATCTGAAGAAAACAAAAACAGTAACTCCAAAAGATATATGCACCCCTATGTCCACTGCAGCATTTTTACAATAGCCAAGATATAGAAACAACCTAAGTGCCCATCGATGGATAAATGGATAAAGAAATCGTGGAATATATACAATGAAATATTATTCAGCCACAAAAAAGAATTAAATCTTTCATTTGCAACAACATGGGTGGACCTTAAGGGCATTACGCAATGTGAAATAAGACAGAGAAAGACAAATATCATATCCCTCTTATATGTGGAATCTAAAAAACAGACAAACCAAACTCATAAATACAGAGAACAGATTGGTGGTTGCCAGAGGTGGGGAGTTGAGAGTGGGAGAAATGGTAAACTGGTTTTGTTTGTTTGTTTATTTGTTAGTTTAAATAAATTGAATAAAAAAGAAAAGAAAAAAAACATAAAGAGGGAACCAAATAAAAGGGTTTTCTTTTCCATGCCAGAGAACTAATTCAGGGCAAAGAGTTTTATCTTGTTGCTCTTGTAGAAAGGCCTCTGGAATCTAGCTAAAAGTCTTGAAGGCAAATTAAAACAATATGTATATATCTTTTTTTTTTTTACCGACAAGGCAGTGATGCGTACCCTACTCCTAACCTAAGGACATTTTAAAAGTTGGGTACTGACAATTCTAAGTGTTATTTCCATGTTTCCTGTTTATTAAAATCAGTACTACATAAAACAGACCTTTTATATAAAGTCTTTCCAGACACCAAGTGCACCTATGGGGTTTTATTTGGTAATATATTGTACACTTTTGAAAGCCTGCATAAACTGACAAAACCTTGAGATGATGGCAGGAATCCCCCTCTGTTAGCTTAAGGAAAAGCCCAAAATTTGAATGTTGTAGAGGAAAGCTTCTCTAACCAGACGATTCCTGATAAATAGACGAGTTAGCCAGAAAATAAGCATTCCAGGCAGAAAGAGCAACGTGGGCAAAAGCCTAGAGGCAAGAGAACATGGTGAACTTGCAGTTTTCAACACTGCAGTAATTTAGTATGCCTAGAGTACGAAGTGTATGATGGGAAGTAGAAGAAATGAAGCTGGAGTGCTTCAAATAAGTTTCAGATTTATTTCAGGAAGAGGAAGTCCATTGTAAATTAATATGAAGTCACATGTGCAAGAAAACATTAAGTATATGTGCAGGAATAGACTTCAGACAGACCTGAAGCCTGGAGTGACAAAGTGAGCAGGTCACACCATGTATCAGTAAACAATTTTCATAAGTAGAATGTATAAATATGTTGTGGTATATGCATACTATGGACAGTGAAAATGAATAAACTGCAGCAATACCACCAACATGGATGAATCCATAAAACAAAGGGCAAGTCACAGAAGAATACATAAAGAAGAGGAATCCGTGTAAATGAAGATCTATCCTGAATTCCAATAGAAGAATCAAGCAGAGCCATTAGTGTTTGCAGCTTGCTGCATTACTACTTTATTTCTTCAATTCTAAGATGCACATTTTGTAGAATTTTAATGTTTCTAAAACTGGGATCGCATCTTAAAATCCATGGACAATTTAATATAATTTTTTTCTCCTAGAAACTTCGTATTAAAATGAAAATGTCTTTAAAAAATATACAATACACACATACACACACACACAGTTGTCAAGACAGTGAAAAATGCATAGAAAATTCTGTCTTAGGAAGGTTGGGAGAATCTGGCAAAGAAGGTAGTTCAATTATTACTTAACAACACGACAATTTGAAATATACAAGTAGATTAACTTGTAGAATGAATAAAGCTAATAAATTACTTTTCCTTGCACCCCATTTATGGATATGAATATATACATCTTTCTAATATGTCAATTCTCTTAGTTTATATGCTTTTTAAATATGATAGTAATAAAGAATTCTCTTTGTTTCTATTTCATTGCCTACAAACATAATTAACTTTAAACAACAGAAAGCTATGAAATATTACATTGTCAATGAAAGTGATTTGAGGTTTTCTGTAGGAATACAATTGGATGCATAGCTGCACTGACAACAAACATTCTGAAATAGTTACCTCAATCAAGCACCTAGCCCCAAAATGTAAGTCAACATACTACTTATTTCTTTGAGGAAGTCTTGGTATAAAAAGCTTATGAACTGAACTAGAAAGTGTGCTTAGTGACTTAGTAAAGATTATAAATTATGTAAAGGCTAATGCAGTAAATTCAAGATTATTCTCTTTGTTATGTGATCATATGAAAGACAGTCATAAACAACTGTAATTACATTCCGAGATATGATGATTATCTAGAGGGAAAGTTCTACTGAGTGTATTTGAACATTTAGCATCGCTGCAAGAAACCAGTTTGGTCTTATCTTTTTAAATATATAAATTGGCCAGCTAGAGTTACTAATTTTTTGATATCTTTAGAATTTTCATCTTCATAATTTTTCCATGCAAGGTAGGAATGCAACCTGTCTTACGATAGCAGATAAAATCAAAGGGCAAAAACAAAAGGTAAATGCTTGGAAGAACAAAGTTTCTACAGATTGTTATTACATGTTATTACATTATTTAACAACAATTGGCGCTGAAGTAGGTGATTATCTTGATGCTACACATCTGCAAAAAGTTATCAAACCATTATGAGTTTGTTTAGAACGTTTGAATTTTATTTTCCATGAAAGAATGTCCACATACAGCAAATTTATAGATATGGAATCATTTATTTCATCAAAAGGTGATTTAAATTTAACTATAAATTTATAAGATACATTATTCTAACTGGCAATTCATGAATTTAAAATAAATTTTGAAAATACAGCATCACTTGCTTCATTTTAAACAAAAGTTAAAAATAAAAATTCTGAGCATGCTATAATTATTTTAAAATCTCTTTCCATTCCCATCTTCATTCCTATGTAAATCTGGTTCTTATGAGTGATATTAAAACAAAACATAGAAACAGTTTAGATATATATCATTCCCTGAAAATAGCATTGTTGTCAGTCCAATCTGGATTAGATAGTTAAATAAGAAATAAACAAGCTCATTTGTCACATTAAAAACTTAAAACTATTAATATGCATGGTTTTTATTCAAAGTATGCATATGAAAATGGTCTAATCTAGAGAATTACTAGTTCACTTATAATTTTTCAATTACAATTGAAGAACAAAAAAAACTGAGTTATAGAAATTAATCTTACATGTACATTTTCAATAAATACTTTTAAAATCATTATTTTCTTTACTTTTATGTTTGTTTTAATTCTACTTATTGAAATTTAATTTTATGTTCTTTGAATCAGATAATAAAAAATTTGAGCATGCATTTTTTTTTATTTCTACTAATTTAGTTTTATTGTAATTTACAAAAGTATTAGGCCACAATGGATTAAAGAACCATCTCTTCATCACAGATGGTTTGAAAACTCCTGTTTTACAATATACTCTCCAGATGATTATTCAGCTTTGGCTTGAACCCTTCTAGTAACTAGGAGTTCATTACCTTTCTGGGAAGCTAACTCCGTTACTGGACAGTTCTGATTCTTAGAAAGTATTTCCTTATACTGAGTAGAAATCAATCATTTTATGGTTTATAATCCTCAGACTTGCCTCTGTCCTTGGAACTATTCAAGATAAATTTACTCCTTTTTACATATGACAGCTCTTTGGATATTTGAAAACACTCACCACATCCTTCCTTGTTTATTTTAAACTTCATTTTTTCTGATTATCCATGTGACATGATTTCCAGGACCTCCCTGTCCTGGTTGCCCTCTTCTGGACATATTCTTTTAATAATGTCTTTCTTAAAACATATTACCCAGAACCGAACTGAACATAATTTTCTTGTTCTGGACAATATATTTCTGCTAATGGTACTAATAATGCATTAAGTTTTTTAGCAGTTATGTCACTCTGTTGATTTGTATCGAGTCATCATTTCTCAAGAGGGAATCAGAACATCAAAATAGACTCCAAATTCAGCTTATTCCTTGTATAAATGTACTCTTCTACCCTTTTGATTCCTTTTAGGGAGAAAAGAAAAAAAAGTTTATTTTTGTCACTAATCTCACTGATTTTTTCTTTTAATTTTTATATTTTTATTTTCTCAATTTTAGTTGACATAAAATATTATATTAATTTCAGCTGTATGAAACAGTGATTAGACATTTATATAACTTATAAAGCGACCACCCCAATAAGTCCAGTACCCATCTGACACCAAACATAGTTACTACATTACTACTGACTATATTCCCCATGCTATACTCTACATCCCCATGACTATCTTGTAACTACCAATTTGTACCTCTTAATCCTCTCCCCCTTCATGTATTCTCCCACTCCCCAATCTGACAACTATCAAAATGCTCTCTATATGTATGAGCTTATTTCTGTTGTTGGTTTATCCTGTTCTCTAGATTCCGCATATGACATTTGTCTTTCTTTGTCTGACTTGCTCCAGTCAGCCCAATACCCTCTAGATCCATACATGTTGTGGCAGATGGCAAGATTTTGTTCTTTTTTATGGCTGAATAATATTCCATTATATATATTTACCACCTCTTTATCTATTCATCCATTGATGGACACCCAGGATGCCTCCATATCTTGGCTACTGTAAATCACGCGCAATGAACATACAGATTCATATGTCCCTTCAAAGTAGTACCTTGGATTTCTTCAGATAAATAAATACCCAAAAGTGGGATAACTGGGTTCTTCTTTCTCTCTTGTTATAGCCTTTGTTTTAAAGTCTATTTTGTCTGGTATGAGTATTGCTACTCCAGCTTTTTTGTTTGTTTGTTTCCATTTTCATGAAACATCTTTTTTCATCCCTGTACTTTCAATCCGTGTGTGTCTTTTGATTTGATGAGTCTCTTGTAGGCAGCATATGTAAGAGACTTGTTTTCTTATCCATTTGGCCACCCTATCTTTTGACTGGAGCATTTAATCAATTTACATTTAAAGTAATTGTTGATAGATATGTAGTTATTGCCATTTTATTATTCATATTTTTTATCCTTTTCTTTTTCTTCTTAAAGAAGTCCCTGTAACATTTCCTGTAATGCTGGCTTGGTGATGATGAACTCCTTTAGCTTTTTCTTGTCTGGAAGCTCTTTATCTGTCCTTCGAGTCTACATGACAGCTTTGCTGGGTAGAGTAATCTTGGTTGTAGGTCCTTGCTTTTCATCACTTTGAATATTTTCCTGCCATCTGGCCTGCAAAGTTTCTGTTGAGAAATCAGTTGATAGTCTATGGAAGCTCCCTTGTAGGTAACTGACTACTTTTCTCCTTCTGCTTTTAAGAGTCTCTCTTTGTCTTTAACCTTTGGCATTTTAATTGTGATGTGTCTGGGTGTGGGCCTCTTTTGGTTCATCTTGTTTGGGACTCTGTGCTTCCTGGGCTTGCATGTCTATTTCCTTCTCCAGGTTAGGGAAGTTTTCCATCATTATTTCTTGAAACAGATTTTCAATTCCTTGCTCTCTTTCTTCTCCTTCTGGTATCCCTATGATGTGAATGTTGGTACACTTGATGTTGTCCCAGAGGCCCCTTAAATGATCCTCATTATTTTGAATTCTTTTTTCTTGTTGCTGTTGTGATTGGGTGTTTTCTGCTACTTTATCTTCTAAATCACTGATTTGATTCTCTGCTTCATCTAATCTACTGTCGATTCCCTCTAATATAGTATTTATTTCAGTTATTGTATTCCTCATTTCTGACTGGCTCTTTTTTATGTTTTCAAACTCCACTTTTATGTTTTCTATCTCTTTATTAAAATTTTCACTGAGTTCCTCTATTCTTCTAAGTTCATTGAGCATCTTTTTAACCAGTGTTTTGAACTCTGCATCTGGTAGAGTTCTTGTTTCCACTTGGTTAGTTCTTTTTCTGGAACTTTGTTCTATTCTCATGTTTGAGACATGTTTCTTTGTCTTCCCATTTTGGCTGCTTACTTGTATTTGTTTCTATGTATTAGGTAGGGCTGCTATGTGTCTTGGTCTTAGTAGAGTGGCCTTATGTAGTAGGTATGCTGTGGGGCCCTGTGGCACAGTCTTCCCTGGTCACCTGAGCTGAGTGCTCTAGATATGGCCCTTGTGTGGGTTGTGTTTCCCCTCCTGTTGTAGTTGAGCCTTGGTTGCTGTTTGCTTAGGCAACTGACTCTTGGGCTTATCAGTTGTGATGACTGGCCATCACCAGTGGAGGAGACTTTGTGCAGGGGCTGACCCTACAGAGCAAGATTCACTGCATGAGGGCTCTGGTGCCTGCCCTGTTGGCCCTTTAGGTGTGTTGTCCTCACATGTGACCCCTGGTCTGGTTCAGCTGGCCACTGAGTGTGCAGTCTGGGGACTCCTAGGAGGGGCCCTGCTGCAGGCCAAATTCAGCTGCAGCATGTGTGTGCCCTGTTCAGGGCCACTTGGTGGCATGAGCCACCAGGCAATTGCTAAATGGCCATCACTAAAGCTGGGCTTTGAAGTGCCTCGAGAGGCCAAGCCACAAACTGAAGCTGGCTGCCACTAGTGCTGGGCTTGGAGCTGCTCGGCAAGAGGTAGGGGCACACTAAGGTGTGATACTTCTTGCTTAGGCTTTGTAAACCTTTGAGAGATTTTAGGAAAATCTGCACCATGAGCTACGATGGGCCATTTCTATAGAAAATCCACTGGAAGTGGCTTGGGTGGGCCTACAATTTGGGAGGGTCCGTGTCTCAGGGATCACCAGGATGGGGCAACCAATGTTAGCTACGTTTTTGGAGACTCAGATATGGTGGCCACCTAGGTCTGCAAGCTGGGCAGGAGAGCGCTCAACAAAGGAACCATGGGTTCTACCAGCACTTCTGCTTGAGAGAAAGCTGCCCCTCCAGCCCTTGCCCTAAAGCCAGACAACTCAGTTCCTCCCCATATATCCTGGGCACCTTTCAAGGTGCTGCCCCAGTGCTGGAGATCAGAGGGAGTGAGTCTGTCAGCAAGTAAGTCCATGCTCGCGGGCCCTCTAAGAGGAACACCTGCGACTCCCTTCTTTGTCTCAGCCACAATCTCCAATGGTTTTCACAGCCAGAAGTTGTGAGGACTTCTCTTCCCAGAACTAGAACCCTGGGCTGGGGA
The DNA here is from genome assembly GCF_902729225.1 of Pteropus medius. NCBI lineage: Eukaryota > Metazoa > Chordata > Mammalia > Chiroptera > Pteropodidae > Pteropus > Pteropus medius. Next base: position 19,540,422 of record NW_024344240.1, read on the forward strand.
GCCCAGTGTGGGGTTGGGACCTTTCGCCCCTCTGGGGGGACCTCTGGCAGCCAAGATAACCCTCCTGATTCCAAACCACCACACACGGGTGTGGGACCAGCCTGTTTCGCATCTTCGCCCTTCCTACCAGTCTTGATGTAGCCTCTTCTGTGTGTCCCTAGTTGTAGGACTTCTGTTCAACTGGACTTCAGGTGACTCCCAATGATGGGTATTCTGTATTTAGTTGTAATTTTGATGTGGTTGTGTCTCTTACTTAATTTTTAGTTTTTCTAGTTCTTAAGGCTAAGTAGAAACCCTAATCCTGTGTTTACCCACACATTTGCTGAGTTCAAGGACAGCTAACAAAGCTGGTTAATGGCTTTTTTCCTTAAAAAGAATTTGGGTTTGGTTCAATGCATATTCAATACTATATTAATTGCTCCATTCCAGTTTTTCTTTGCCTACCTCTCCTTACAGAATCAGCCTCCAGTTTTCTTCTCGATATTTCCCCTTTCTCTACTCTCATTCTATAATGTCTCAGTGGCATTCTAATGCCTACATCAAGAGTGGAGTCATGACCCAGGCCCAAGACAACCTGAACATGTGTTCCTGAGGTGGGTATATGGCCTAAACAGTACAATCGGAGAACATTTCAAGACTTTTATGAATTCTACCAGCAGATATGTTTTTCTTCCCTACTGAATATAAACTTAAGGAGCTATGAGGCTGGCATTCCTACAGCCATTTTATGACCATGAGGGGATTGTCTGTCTGAGAATGGGGTCAACCCAAATGCTGTAAAGCTGAGAGATAGAGAAAGAGAAATCCGGTCCTAATTACTTGAACCAAAATTTAATTTTTGCTTAAGGCCATTTGAATAGATCTTTCTGTTACTTATAACCAACAGAGTCTTAACTGATATAATAATGATCCTGTAAAATTCACTTGAATAAGAGGAATAACTGGATAAATACATATTTATATAAATTTTTCAAAGAGTTAGATCTGAGAAACAATTGAAAACTCAGAATTATTGGCCATATCAGCTTGTCCTGTATGCTTGCTAAAATTTACTTGTACAGTAAAGAGAGTAGAGCTTAAGAAACTAGGCTCTGAGTATTCTAAAAAATCCAACCAATCACATGGGATATCTCGAGTCTGAGAGATTTAGCCCGGTCCCTTAACAATGCATTATAATGAGAGCAGCTGTTCTGAGTGGTGACCATGAGACACCGGAAAGCCACAGTCGTGAGAGAGAAAGATTCATAGTATCATAGAATTTTGGATCTGGAGGAGTTAAAATCACCAAATACTAATCCATGGAAATGGACTTGTGCCATTTTCAATAATATAAATTGAATTACATGTTTTAAGTTAATCCTTAAATAACTAGAAACTTAAATAAATGAAAACAATGGTTTTCCAATCCTTTCTACTGACTAAGGCTCTACAATACAAGAGGATGCGACCACAGCTGGGCCTTTGTAGGTCTTGAGGAACATAGAAGCTTAACTACCCCTACCTCTTTTTCTCCATCCTATAACTCATATGGTGGAACAAATCTTTTATTTTTCAAAGTAATCTTTGAGGAATGCCATAGATTTGATTCAAATTATTTGGGAGGAAGCATGTGGAGTAGAAATTGGAAGAAATTGAGAATTAGCAGATTTTTATTTCAATTTTAGCCCTGTCTAGAACTGTGTGGTTTACTAGATATAACCTCCATGAGGATGCAGCCCAGATTTGTCTTATTTCATTGATGTATACCCAATGCCAAGCACAGTGTCCGGCACATACAGTAGGTGCTCAATAGATTTCTGTTACATAAATTAATATATGGATTTTGCATGACACCCTTAACTTTTCTATGTTAGTTTGGCTAATTGGTACAACAATCACTAAAACCTCAGTGCCTGGACATAATAAAGGCTTAGTTCTCACTCCTGTTGCAGTCTAACTCAGGTCAGTGAATAAGGAAAAACATCTCTGCCCCACAAAGTCATTCAGGCATCCAGACTCTTGCCAAGTGGTGGCTTTACCATCCCCTGGGGCTTTACCATCCCCTGGGGATTTGGACTCCTCTACTGAATTTTATGCAGCTGGGTGACAGGCAAAGAGAATAGAGAAATATGGAAAACAAAGGATTGTATGCAAGGTTTTAGTGGCCAGCCCTGGAGGGGGCTTCTGCCACATTCCATTGGCCAGAACTCTGCCAGCCCTGCTCTTCATCTACAAGAGAGCTAGGAATTTGAACTAGTGGCACGCCCTGGATGAAGGGGAGAAATTCAAGGACTGGTGAGAATTAGCTTTTTCTGATTTACTCTGAGCCCCAATTTCTTCTTCTGAAAAGAAGAATTAATGATTGCTATTTGCCAGCACTTTATGAGAATTTAATGAGGCAATAAATGCGGAAGTACATGGTAAAGTGCTAATCAAATGTTAGTTTTGAATATTCCTGAGTAATTTTGTCTCTTTGCCTCTGTATTTCATCTGTGAAATGCGTAGGCTGAAATGCCCTCTAAGACTCCTTTTCAGCTCTAAACTCTTTGATACTTTTATTCTTTTAAACATTCAGCAAGCGAGTGCCTTTCCAGCTTTGTATTAGTGTCTAGGATAAATCTTTTAGGATCCTACATCTGACTCTACAACGCAATCCTGTCCGCAAACCTTCTTTCATTGCTGTAATGTTCTTTTTGAGACATAACCTATCTTATCTCATTTTATTTCTGTTTATTCCAATTGGGTAAAAGATAACTTTTGCCTTGCTATTGCAGCTAACAGTCCAGCCTACTAGATTTCTTAATTTCAGAAGAAAATTGTAGGTGTAGGGAAGAGAACCTAAGAAAACATTTGACAGATTTGAAATATTAAAAACAAACATGATGACATTAATCCTGCATTGAAAGATTCTGTGTAATAGGAGTATGGTTCAATCAATGTCTTTTTTCTGTGGGACCCATAGTTCTCTTATCACAGTTTCCCAGAGTTTTTTTCCCAGCTAAATTTCCTTTGTGATTCATTGACAAGTGTTATGCACAATTCCTAGGGAAGGCCAGCCAAGGGGAGTCTAAATTCTCTTATACTAAAGGCAGGTGAGGGGCTGATATGCATTGATGCTTAGGGGTATTCTAGCTTCTAGGTCTTTCAAATAAAGTGGAGGAACCATTCTGGCCCCTTCTAATCCTTCACCACACCACAGCCACGTGTCTCTTTTCACATTGCAAATCCGATGTCATTCCTATGCTTAAAACACTTTAATTTGTGTAGTGTATTTTTTAGCAAAACTTTGATATATATCATACAAATAACATAATGTACATGTTTTCAGTACAGTTTGAGTTTTGGTAATTGGATATGCCTGTGAAACCACAACCCCAAATAAGATGTAGAATAATTCTGTCACCTCAGAAAGTTCCCTTGCTCCCCTTTGCCAGTCATTTTGCTCCCTGCCTGGCCCCTACACCTAGAGGCAACCATTTTCTGATTTTTATCACCATAGATTAGTTTTCGCTCTTTTGGGATTTCATACAAATATAATCACACAGTATGGACTTTTTGGTGTTTGGCTATTTTTACTCAGCATAACCTTTTTGAGAGTATTCTCTGTTATGTGTTCATTCCTTTCAGTTGAGTATGAATATACCACAGTTTATTTATCCATTCTCTTGCTGATGGGCATTTGGGTTGTTTCCAGTTTTAGGCTATTTTAAGGCTGCTATGAATATTCAATGTTAATTCTTTTGGGAACATAAGTTTTCATTTCTCTTGGGTAAATACTTAAGAGTGAAATTGTCAAGTCATAGGGGCCTTCACAGTCTAAATACCCATTTAGAGTGAGGACCAAAACCATGCACGGCCTTGATCACCTCTCTGGAGTCGTCCTGAACACTCTTTCCTTCTCTTTACTTTCTGAAATTCAGCCCCTCTGAACATGCTCTTTCTCTGCCAGAAACCGTCTTTTCCAGCCCATACATCAGATCTAAACTCCAGCAACTGCTGCCTACCTTCCACAGAAAGATAAATCCCTTATCATAGGCATTCATGGCTCTGTGTTCTTGATGCCCTTACCCAGCACTTACCCAACTGTGGCTGGGCATGATTCCTTGCTTAATGTTTGCCTCTCACTCAGCAGCAAGCTCTATGAGGGCAGGTTATGTCTGTTTTACTCACACAGTGCCTAGCCTAGTTTCTGACACATGCTAAGCATACATCATTGTTGGATAAATGAATAATGGCTATTCCTCACCCCACCACAGATTCTGTTCTACACCTTGGTAAAACCTCTCTCCAGAGAAGAAACTCTGCCTTCATCATGGATTTCTCAATGGCCTGGCCACAGCTGGAGGGAATAAGATCAGGCAATCAGTTATGTTCTGGCTGCCTGGTTTTCAGAAAAGAGAAAAGCTTCAATATTAATCGTAATATCTCTTGTCCTAAGCAGATCATTATATAAACAAAATTCCTGCTGAAGGGGCTTCTGATTCAAAAAAGACAACAAGGCAATGCAGTTAGCAAATATTCCACCTTGAACTAGGCCAAGGCAACTGGCTTCTGGTTTTGTTTGTTTCCCCTAATTGTTCTTCTTGAGCACCAAGAACTGGAGGCATTCTCACGATGGTACTGGTCTTCTTGGAAAGTAGAAACTTTTCTTAATAGGGAGTCAGGGAATGAAATGCCAGGAAACAAACAAACAAACAAACAAACAAAAACCCAAAAACCCACAGGATAAAATGCTATGCAATCAAATTTACTTCTTTATTGAACTGCACCTGTGAGGCATTTTCACCATTTGACTAGCCTGAGCGGAGGAGCTCCTGAGCTAGGAAGGTTCGTTTACTCAATGTATTGTTATTGTGAGCAAGGCTATTTAAGGATGTGTTTAGCTACACCCCTCCCCCCCACCCCCCAAATCCCAATAGTGCATTCATGAAGATGATCACTGCTATCTTACAGACCTTCACATGACTATGCATTTTCATGAATGATTTCCTTCTGGGGCTGACTTCTTGCCCACTGGGAGTAATAATAATGTGCAGATGAATGTGTGATGCTTTCTTCTTTAAATATTTTGTCTTTCAAAAAGAATGCAGAAATGTGATCCTAAGAAGGTGAGTATAGTACAGAAAGGACTATAAGTGTTCAAGAAAACAATGTTCATCTTATTATCACGAGATTTTTTTTATTGCTACAAGGAAACGAAATTATTTTAGGACTCAGCAAACCTCTATAGAAGGAACAGAAGATACTCTCCCATCTTTAAATAGGAATGGATGATTCTTCACGTGAAGAAGATTTGAGGAAGTCCAGGTGATAATGTGTGTTAGGAAGTCTGCTAGAATATTTACCAAGAAACTACAAAGTGTTTATATCCTTTGATCTAATAATTCCACTCCTAGATATGTGTCCTGAAGAATTAATTATAGATATAGACGAGTCTATTACAAGGAAGGCCATTGCTGCATTATTTACAATAGAAAGAAATTGAAAATGGTCTAAACATTTCACAAAAAGAGAATGGTTAAATAAATTCTGGAGCCTGCTATCACAAAATATCGTGATATTAAATAATATTTGCAAAGACTATTTAATAACATAGGAAAATTTTCTAAATGAAAGAAGCACCTAGAATAGGATCTGAAATATTAAAGTCACTCAGTAGATATTTGTTGAATCAATGCATGAATGGATCACTTATATAACAAAAGAAAATGATTTAAAAATCTGCTAGAAAATTGAAGGTTAACAATAAAAAGGGGGAGGGGATGGGTGGGAGGAGATAACCCTACTGGAAAGGCATTTTACGGGGGGAAAAGAAGATGAAAACAATTCTCACCTATCCTCCACATGCCCCCCAAAATGAACAAAAAACTTGATCTTGAAAATAGGCCAATAGAAGAACTCTTTTCTAGGATATTTTACATGGAAACGGAGTCCATGTGCTATACTGCAGGTGCTTTCCTTTAAAATTAGATTCTGTTAATAGTTCTTAACCTCTGTTTTTGTGTGCTAAAATATTTGCTGAGATGTTAGTTTGAGGGACTTTTCTAATTTAAAGGAATGTTGTCCTTTTACTGTTTTGTTAGATGAGCAGTGAAAAGATTTCTGCCTCGTTAAATAGCCAGACAGAGCACCTGCCATGTAAGTCTGATTTCTACTCTTGCCCTCTAAAGTTAAGACTGGCAGCTGTGGGCATTCTTGAAAGTGTTTGCCTGGTACATTTGAGCACATTTTTAAAAACTGGCCTCCTGCCAATCTGCACTCCAGCTTCTGATACTTAAATAGAAAATTCAATGGAAGCAAATATAGAAGAGAGAGAGAGAGTGTGTGTGTGTGTGTGTGTGTGTGTGTGTGTGTGCTGTGTGTGTGTGTAGGTGGATGGTGGGAAGAGGTACAGAAAGAAAACCATACTCTGAGCCAATGGCTGCACTTGATACGTGGAAATTAAGGGCCTATCAATAACAGAGTGTTTTAAAACTAAGATCAAGACAGAGCTATCAAGGTCCAAAGTCAGCCCTAGGGACACATGGGTTCTGAAGCAAATTACCCTGTACTTCATTGTGTAGGATAATCCAGCTTTGGGAGGCGGAGGGAAGCGTTATAATTTTGGAGAACCCTCTTTAAGAAAAGAATACAATTTGAGGATAAAAATACTATAGCAAGCAGACCCAACAGTGCTTAAGAAACATCTGCTAAACCCCACCGTGCGTATCTCCAAGCCAGCTTTCCTTTAACCAGATCCCATGACGTCCAAATCCTTTCCAAAGCTCTCTGACATGAGGGAGATTGTTAAGGAAGGAAAGTCTGAGAATAAAAATAGAGAGCTTAACTGATCATGGTTATAATGTCTTAATTTTGCAAATTTAACGAAAACATGTGGTCTTATGAACACATTGCCAGGACCCTTTCTAAGGTCTCTACCAGTTAGGGACCTTGAAACTCAACTTTCATTAACTTCAAGATAAACCTCACTTTGCCCGTGCCCCACCCCTAGCATTTTCTTGTAGATTAAATCAGACTAAAGTTGAAAGCAGCCAATGGGATGAGTAGAACGCAGAAACTATAGAAAGTCACAGTGGGGACTCATCACACACATACCTATTCCTCTTGCAAATGTTGAGCTCTCAAGCTGGGAGATGACGAAGGACATGTTTTCTGGAAAATACAAAAAGGAGTCTTGAGACTGAAGATCAGGCCTCCAATGTTAGTAAGCATTAGCACAAACTGGGAAGCAAGGCTGATTCAACCCAGTGGAGAAAAGAAAGTGACTTAGGAAGGCAGAGGAGTTACTTGGAGGTAAGAGAGTTAGAAGATAGTGCCTTGTCCACGTACCTTAGTTTGAGTTCTGCAAGGAATGCTCTTGACTGGGCACTCATTGGTAGCTTTGCAGTTCCTTCCAGCTGGCAAATGGGGAGCTTGTACCGTGGTTCTCAGTAGAGAGGGCTACACATATGGGAAAAAAAGAACTCAAGGTTGCCTTTTGGGTAGTACTGGGGCAAGGCATGGGATTGGGAGTGAGTGATTGATAAAGGGTTGATGGAGGATACTCTTACTGCCTTAGGAATCCCGAGGCAGCAATGGCAGAAACAGTGAGAGCATTAAATGGGTGTTGGCACTGGATGGGTGGAAGTAGAGGGCGCAGAGAGAATCCCTGAATGAGGTATATGATCAAACCATTTTGGTAAATTAAAAATACAAGCTTATCAAACAATGCATATTTTATAAGAACACATTTGGAAACATAAGGATGCAAATTAAATACATTAGAAGGGCTGCCTATGGGAGAGGGTTAGGAGTAAGAATGCGGGTTAAAAGGGAACACATTACTTATTCACTCAGTCCATAATAAGTAAGAGAGGGGCCACAAAAACAAAACACTCCAGCAGCAATGGGAGAGCTCCAACATTTTGGCCTAATAGGGAGAATCCCAGTAATAACGCTAGGTGGGATCTGCATAGAGCAATTTAAGACTCTCAGTGGTCCCAAGGTTGTGGGGGCTTAGGAAATAAGGGCTGCCCATGTATGAGAACAGAAGAGGTATTTTAAAAAACTGCTTCATAGTTTTTTGGGGAAAATGATACATGCTTTTGTTTTTGTAAAAAATGCAGACAATACAGATTATTAAATGAATTAAGTCCATGTGAAGTACTTAAAAGAATGCCTGAGACATAAGCCCTCAATAAATGTTACAGAAATAACCCGAAATTCTACCACCCAGAGATAACCACAATTAAGATTTTGATAAATGTCCTTTCTAGGAAATATATCAATTTACTTATTCATTTTTTACATAAATGAGATCAAATTCTACGTAAGTTCTGAAACCGGCTTTTTTCACACAACATGATACTGTAAAGATCATTTCATGTCTAGGAATATAGACTATCCTCACCCTTTCTAAAGTCTAGGATGTATTCCATTGCATAGATGTACGAGCACGCCTCATTTTATTGTACTTACCTTTATGGCGCTTCACAGGTCTGTTTTTTACAAATTGAAGGCAAGACCCTCTATCAGCAAAAAGATTACGACTTCCTTTATTGTGATACTCGCCTTATAGTGGTGGTCTGGAACCAAGCCCACTGTATCTCTGAGGTATGCCTGTACTATAATTTACTTAATCTGATCCCAACTGATGGACATTGAAGCTGCTTCCAATTTTCATTATTATACATGACATTGCTGGAGCACCCACATAACCCCACCATTTTGTGCTTGTCTGAATCTCCTTAGTGTGAGCTCCTAGGATTGGAATTGTGGGGTCAAAGGGTATGCACATTTGACATTTTGATACTGCCAAACTGCCCTACAAAAAAGTTTTTTTGTGTCTGTGTCCCCACCTATGAGTATTCTGTTATCTTTCGACAAAACTGGGTGTGGTTCTTTTCAATCTCTGCATACCTGCTGGGTGAGGAATAGCTTATTGTCAATTACATTTGCTTTCTAAAAATTAGTGTGATAGTTAATTTTATGCGTCAGCATGGCTTGGCTATTGTGCCCAGGTTTTGGTCAATCACAAGTCTAGATGCTGCTGTGAAGGTATTTTTTAGATGAGATTAACATTTAAATCAGTAGATTATGAATAAAACGGATTGCCCTCCATAATGTGGGTGGGCCTCATCCAATCAGTTAAAGGCCTTAAGAGAAAAGACTGAGGTCAATTTTTCCCCAGGTGTCCAGCCTCTGGCATCCTCTGCATATTTTGAACTTGCCTGCCTCCACAGTGGTGTGAGCCAATTCCTTAAAATAAAGCTCCATCTCTCTGTATATACACATCCTGTTGGTTTTGTTTCCCTGGAGAATCCTAATACAGTTAGTGAGGTTGCTCAGCTCAAATGTTTATTGGCCATCTGTATTTCTTTTCTCTTCTTTTCTTTTAAAAATTTCTTTCCTTTCCTGTCTTTCTTCTTAAAAAATTATGTCCTTGCCTTATGCCTGGCCCTTTTTTTTTTAACCCCTCTGCTCATGCCTGGCATGAGACAATGTGACCTGGAGACCCCCCCAAAGTAAAGAGCTCTGATCTATACCTCCCAATTTTCTGACTAGGTACTTATATTACAAGTGAAGTTATGCAAATAAATAGAGCCAAGTAATTGAGAATGCTGCTTAGTTAAGGGAACTAATTTTAAAAACCAGCTCTTCCTTCATTTATCAGTTAATAGCTGAACACAAAATTTCCTGTTGTTTCTTTTTTTCTCCTCTCTTAGCAGTTGATGTCATCATAGCCATCTAGAAGAACAATTTCCTACAGTGATGGAGGTTCTGTGATGTCATTGGGATTACAAAAGCTGGCAAGGAAATTTGCTGTCATCACTTATTACTGGAAATTACAAAAGAAATTAATTTTAAACTTTCTGGGAAAGGAGCTCTTCAGTGAAACTAAACATTTTTCTTAGTTTATTATACAAAGAAAGTCTATCCTTTGTCTACCAAAGAGAGAATAGCCTACAACTTCAAGGCACTAAATAAAACAGGGCTGCTGAAACACACAATTCTATTTCAGTGAGCTAAGTATCTGTGCATATGGTAACTACCTTCATACTGGATAGGCTGGTGACTGGACTATTTTTCAATCAACCAGACCTGCCCTGAGGAAGCTTTGAAATTTCCTACTTTTTAAATCTTAGGTCAGATATCCTATTTACTGCTCTCCCCCTGCCCCTACCATCCTCCCCGCCCCCACACCATTAGGATGGAAGCAGGATTATTAGTTTTCTGTGGCTGCTGTAATAAATTACAACAAGCTGGTGGCTTAAAACATCAGAACTTTATTTTCTCGCAGCTGTGGAGGTCAGAAATCCAAAATCAAGGTGTCGGGAGGGTTGGATTGGAAATCACATCTGAACTACATTGAGTAGGGAGGGGCAGTTGCTGTAGATAAGAGCAATACTATTACCAGGAGGAAGGGAGCACGTGCGGATGGGCAGGCTCAAACACAAGACGAAGAGTGTGAGGAGAATGATGGTGAGTTCATGCTAAGTTATGACATAACTGGTGAGATACAAGTGATGTCTCCTGTCTATTAAATTTGGCAGCAGTTTTATCAATTTAACTTCAGCAAGAATACTTTCAGTGGAGCGTGGGGCAGGAGGATTATTGAAGGGAGTTGAAAATAAATAGATATTGAGGAAAGTTGAGGTGGGGATGGTCAGAAGCCAAAGAGAGTTAGGGTCTCTTTGGGAACATTCTCTGCCAGAGGACTGTTGCTCACACGGCCTTCTAGGACCCAAGGCAATGCCCTAAGGCAATTCTTAAAGGCTGGTACCTGCACTGGCAGCATCGGGCACCTGGGAACTTACTAGAAAAGCACATTTTGGGGACCCACTCAAGACCTACTGAATCAAAACTGTAGGGTGGAGCTCTTAAATCTATGTTTAACGAGCCCTCCAGGCAATTCTGATACAGAACAGAGTCTGAGAACTACAGCCTTGTGTGCCTGGAGGGACAAGTTTTGATAGAGCTTGTGGTACCATCTGTCTTGGGGAGTCGTATGTGAGTGTTCTGAATGTGTTTATTCTAGCTGGGCTTGCTGGAAGCAGAGAGTCTGGTATTGGGTGGGGTTGGGGGGTGAGAGTATTGGACTTAAGGGCCTGAATTTCTGCAAAGCAATCAAATGCAAAAAAGGACCGGTTTCTCCCCAGGTCAGGATCTCTGCTGCTTCAGTATGAAATACACCTGTTTTGATTTTTCAAGCAGATCAGCAATTTGACATCTTCCCACTCCTCTGAGCACCCTGGTAGTAAGCAGATCTCTGAAGGGCAGGTCTGGTATTCAGCTCAAGCTGTCACAGGGTGAGGTTTCTCACAATATTTGCACAGCCCCTGGGAATGTTAACCAGAAACTTTGTTTGCTCTTTCACTTCAGTCTTTGTGGTTGAAAACCTTTCTAAAATGGATCTGTCTTTTTGCCACTTTAGAAACTAGTCTAATATCCAAAGTAGCAAAGTTGTTAAAGATTTATTATCTTTACAAAGCACAGTGGGTTTAAGATGAGCTCTCCAGTAGTATTACTCTGACTTGCATTCTGATTTGCTTCCTTGAGAGGAAGAGATTGAGATAAATGGAGTTCCTGCTAACCACTGGGATTCACACGTGGCCCCCCACATACGTTATCTATGGCACACTCTTTTACATGTGTCTTTATCTTTTTTTTTTAATAGCTAGGAAACTATAGGACAATTTTCCCTTTACTCCTTTTTTTTTTAAAAAAAATTATTTTAATTAGTTTCAAGTATACAGTACATTGGTTAGACATCTATACAGTTCATAAAACAATCCCTCCAATTGCTTCCTCCCTCCCTCCTGATCCTCCACCTAGCCAATGTACTAATGCTAACTGCATTCCCTATGCTGTGCTCCCCATCCCCATGACCATCCATCAGCTACTAATTTGTACTTCTTTAACCCTTCACCCCATTCTCCCAGCCCTCCAACATCCTCTCCCCTCTATCCATCACCGAATTGTCCACTTTATTTGTGAGTCTGTTTTTGATTAGTTTGTTCTTTTTATTCCATAGATTCTGCATATAAGTGAGATCATATAGTGTTTATTTTTCTCTGACTTAAATACCTTCTAGCTCCATCAAAGCAGTATCTTTTTCTATCCCCTTCCTTTTCATATGTAGGGGTGTTTTCTTATCCTTTTAGCTGCTCAATCCTTTGGTTGGAGCACTTAATTCTTTTTTATTTAAGGTACTTATTGATAGGAATGCAGTTGTTGCCATTTTTTATTCCTGTTTTTTCTTCTTAAAGAAGTCCCTCCAATATTTCCCGTAATACTAGCTTGTGATAAATTCCTTTAGCTTATTTTTGTGTGGGAAGCTCTTTATCTGTCCTTCAACTCTAAATGATAGCTTTGCTGGATAAATTATTCTTGGTTGTAGATCCTGGGTCTTCATCACATTGAATATTTTGTGCCAAGCCCTTCTGTCCTGCATAGTTTCTTTTGAGAAATCAGCTGCCAGTCTTATGGGTGTTCTCTTGTAGGTAACTATCTGCTTTTCTCTTGCTACTTTTAATATTCTTTCTTCGTATTTAACCTTTGGCATTTTAACTATGATGTGTCTTGGTGTGGGCCTCTTTGGATCCCTGGTTTTGGGGATTCTCTGAGCTTCCAGGGGTTTTATGTCCACTTCCTTCACCCGATTAGGAAAGTTTTCCATCATTATTTCTTTGAACAGCTGTTCAACGTCTTGTTTTCCTCCAGATACACTGATCAGACAGATATTTTGACCTTTAATAATGTCCCATCTGCCCCTTAAATTATTTTTATAGTCTTGGCATCTTTTTTCTTGCCGTTCTGATTGAGTGTCATTGGTTTTCCCACCCTCTGGATAGGTCATTTGATCCTTTTCTTTATTCACTTTGTTTATTCCATTTAATATACTTCTCATATCAGATAATGTGTTCTTCATTTCTGACTGATTCCCTGTTATAATTTCCATTTCCATTTTTATGTTTTTTATCTTTGTTGAAGTTCTCACTGAATTTATCTACACTTCCCAAAAGTTCATTGAGCATCTTTATAACCAGTGTTTTGAACTCTGTGAGATTACTTGACTCCATTATATCTGAATCTGTGTTTTGTTCTCTCATATGGTTTCTGCTTCTTTGTCCTCCCATTTTGGCTGCCTTTCTGTCTGTTTCTATGTACTAAGCAAAGCTCCTAAATCTCCCGGTCTTATTAGTGTGGCTTTGTATAGTAGGTGTCTCCAGTGGCACAGTCCTGAAAGAGATTCAGCTGCAGGCCTAATTTGCCTCAGCCTATGCCCCTCTGGGGCCACCTGTTAAGATTCAGCAAGCAAGCCACAGATGCTGTGCTTACAGTTGCCTCAAAAGGCCACACCAGAAACTGAGGCCAGCTGCCTCCAGTGTGAGTCTAGGTGCTGCTCAGCAAGGAGCACCTGACTGGCTGAGGATACACCTAGATGTGGCTTGTGTGGGCCCGCGAGTTGGGGGAAGTGAGGTTTCAGGGAAAAGAGTGACTTCTTTTATCCAGTTTGATGAGTTATCAGCTATAGTGGCACTGTGTCCGGGTGCTGGGAGTGGGGAGGGCTCAACGGAGCAAGTCTTGCCTCATCCCTCACTCCAACAATGTCTCACTCCCTGTAAATCTCTGGTGCCTCCTGCGTGCAGCCAAAACAACACTGATGCTCAGAGCAAGCAGGTTCTTCACTGAGAAAATCTGCTTGTGGACCTGGCCCCTTTAAGAAGAGTCTGCCGCTGCTGCAGCCACTGCCACAGCTGCTGGAGACCAAGCAGCCCTGCGTTCCCACCCCATCCTACCTTCTGCTGTTGCAGAGTGCTTTCTTGGATTTCTCCCTAGTTGTATGGCTTGTTCATCTAGATCCCAGGCGATTTTTGCTTGCTGCTTGCTCCTTGTTTCCATCACAACTTTGATTTGGTCACCAGAGGGATGAACAGAACCCCTATCTACACCATTTTTTTTCCTCCCTCGCATGTTTTTATTTTATTTCCCCTTAATAGCTATACATGAAAATTCAGTGGGCAGGTAGCATGAAGTATGGTGCAATGTAAACTCGATTAGGGCAGGGCTGGTTAGTTCACAGTTTTATCTCTAAAACCTAGAATTATAACAGCACCCAATAAACAGACTGAATGAATGAAAGAACATAGTCACTGTAATCGAATTTTGAATCATTCTAGAAGCTAGAGGTCTCAGAGAGTTACCATTCTGAGTATTAATTCTCACCATCTTGGACCATAAATTTAGCATGTGTAGGCAGGCCTGGCTACATAATTTTCAGAGAAAAGTGAAAAATGAAAATGCAGAGCCCCTTATTCAAAAATTATTGAGAACTTCAAGACAGTGCCAGCAGAGCATTAAACCAAATGTAGGGCCCTTTTGAGTGTGGGGTCCCCGTGCTCCTGTACAAATTCCATGAAGGAGAACATATAGTTAGAATATGGAATGAAATCTTAACTACTCCTGGTAACTTCTGGAATTAGCTTAAATTTTTTTTTTTTTTTTTTTTGCAGAAATCCCTAAAATGACCTTTTTTATGGAGTTGTTTTCACCATGAAAGAGAAGGGCAATATCAAAATGGAGGTGATAGGATTGAATCATCCCAATTCTCTCCCACCATGGAAAGCACCCAGTCTTTGCCATGTTGCTCTACAGTGCCTCCCACTGGAGACATCCAAGTAATTCCCCATTCATTGGTATCTGACTAGGCATACGACTCACTTTGGCCAATGGATTGTTAGTAGACAAGATATGAGCAGAGACTTTGTGCTCTTGTAGTTTGGCCTGGCCTCTCGTCCTCTGTCATGAAAACTGTCCTGGGTAGCTGCTAGTCCAAGGAAAATGAGAGAAATGTGATCTGCATCTGCAGCCCAAAGCAGAGCTGCTCCAGCTGCCCCACAAACCTGTGAGAAGAAAAAGAAATGCTTTTGGTAAGCCACTGAGATTTTAGAGTCATTTATTACACAGCAGTCACATAGCAGATACCTGACTAATAAGGCATCCTTCAAGTGGATCCTAACAGATACTTTACTGCATTTGTTTAAACTTTGGGGATGCTGAAATGACAAAGATAAAACGAGAGAAAGAGTCAAAATTAATGTTGAACATTGATGCAAAATTCTGACACTCAAACCAAGCCAGCAAGCACTAAACAAACTCAGCAAGTGCTAAACAAAGTACTACTAAACAGTGCTAAGCTGGATATCATTAAAGAGATCTTATTTTAGTTGCCATTTTTTTTTTTTTTTTTTTTTTTTTAGATATTGCAACTACTGTATAGTAACTCCCTGAGAAAGCAGCAAGAGGAAGAGGCCTCATTTTTAAGGAATGTTCATCCCACGTTTTGGCAAAGATGGACACAGAAGTTACCGGCTCATCAACCCCAGCAGCAGAGAGGACCTACGCAGGGAGAGGCCCTGCTCCTAACCCATCTTCGAAGCCGATGAGCTGTGACAGCTCTTGGGATGGGGTGAAGGGTTCTTTGCCAAGAATTTCAGTAGAAGTCCCAAACCCATTCTTCGAGCCAGTGTTGTTGAATTAGACCAACCCAGAATATATGATCCAGGAATGAAAAACGGATGTTCCCTGTGGCAGGCAGAGTAATGCTTCCAAACCTACTTCAAAGAAAGAGGTCTATATTCTAATCCAGAGAAACTATGAATAGGTTACATGGCAAAGAGGGAGATTATCCAAGTAAACTCAATAGAATCTCCAGTCACCTTAAAAGTGCAGAGAGAGGTAGAAGAGCGACAGCTAGAGAGATGGTAGCGTGAAAAGAACTTGGCCTGACATCGCTGGCTTTGAAGATGGAAGAATGAGGCCGTGAGCCAAGGGATGTGGGAGTCTCTAGAAACTGGAAAAGGCAGAGAAACAGATTCTCCCCACTGGACACCAGGAGGAGCACAGCCCTGCTGATACCTTGACTTTAGCTTAGTGAGACCTAGTTTGGACTTCTGACCTCCAGAACCACATTTAAAAAAAAGATTTTAACCATATTTTTAGATTTTTAAAACGGAATGTGTATACCTATGACTAAATAGCATGGTGTACACTTGCAGACCGAGTCCACACTGGTCAGCTTCTGACTAAATGCACAGATGGAGTAAGAATAAATATTAGTAAGTAATAGTGCTTTGGGGAGAACAGTAGTGACCAACAGGAGGGACAAAGAAGGAGCCTCATGTGCACACTGCAGCAGGAACAACTCTCCAGCACTGACATGTGCAAGGTTCTAGGTCTCCCCATTGGCCGACAAACCAGGCTGTGGGCTGCAGGGGGTAGACATTCAGGCATGGTGGACACAGGACAGAGAAAACCGGAAGAACTAGAGTTCAGACAAGCACATGAGTGCACACCATGTAACAGAACTATGCAGTTTACCAAAGGGGCTCCCACCCTCCATGTCACCTCATTGGCAAGTAGGTCAGGCCACCTCTACCTCTGACACACAGACATCCTCATCAGGAGGAAGGCTGTCCTGTTCAGGTGAGAGCTAAGCTACTGTAGCTACAGCATTACTTGAACATCCTTAAACAAAAGATGTTGCTTGCCAATTACAAGTCTACAAGCTGAAATTACTACCCGTCCTGCACCCCAAGGATGAGCAGAGTCCATCACCTTCTACGCAGTGGTGCTGTGCAAACCTGTGGCCGTGCTTCAGCAAGTGCAACTAGGTTCATGTGCTAAAATTTGTACTTGCTATTATGAATATATTTTGTGAGTGAAAACCAAGTGTCTAAGGACATACTAAACTTATGATGGACTTTCATCTGTAAGTAAGGCCCATGGTAATTGAACCTATCCAGGATTTCAAGCACCGAAGAAAAAGTAAAGCCACAATTAGGTCCAGTCCAGACACAGGAAGACACAGCTAGCTGACTGATCAGGGCTTCTCAGGACTGGATGTCGGTTGAATTGAGGATTCGAGAAGTAGCATCAGATTTGGAGGCCTTTGGAAGTTCTCGCCCTCAAGATGCTGCCATTGAGCTCCAGGTTCTCCTTGCTGGCTCCATGCTGGCCTGCATGTGGGGTGTTTTTCCCTGAATAGGTAGAAGTGAGGACTGGCTTGCTGCGAGAAGATGGAAGTCGAGACACCACAAAGACAGGCCGAATGATGCTGTTGGCCATGGTATTGAACATGGTGGTATTGTTCAGCTTGAGCACCTTGCCCGGTTTGGTGGATGCCAGACCTCACCGCTTGTTGGGTGTTCGGGGAGCACTGCCATAGAGCATCTCCGTCTCTGTCTCCTTGTTCTTCAGTTGCCTTTCCTGCTTGGCCCATTCTTTCTCTAATCAGTGCATCTCACATTGTTCTGTCACATACTCCATGAATTTCTGCCCATTCACCACAAATGCCTTTGAATGCTCCTGTTCCCACTTTTCAGTCTGTGTCTTCAACTCCTCTTCCAGCTTAGGGAGTGTTTTCTGGAGCCTGGCACGTTGCTTTTCTTCTTTTAGAAGATTTCCACCATGATTAGTAAATCGCCTTGGATCTGAAGCCTTTCTCTCAAACTCGAAGAAAAGCCTCCAGCTTTCTCCCCACTTCTGAACACCTCCAAAGAACTCTTAGTTGTTATAATAGTTTCTTAACCACACGATCTCAGCATTGTAGAGCTGGAGCAGATTTTCTGTATACTCCTCGTCATAGTATGGGGTGAAATCCTGTCTCTGCTCCTGACTATAAAAACACTGGTCCCAGTACTGAGCCAGCTCCATGCGTACTGCATCAACCACTTTCTTTATGTTTTGCATTTTCAGTTCTTCCAAATTATCCACTTCTAGCAGCACTTTCTTGACCTTGGCCTTCGACCCAGTCGCAACCAGGGCCACAGCTTGTTTCTCTTCTGCTGGTATTTGCAACCTGTCCCAGAGCTCTCCGATGTGAGCATGCAGACCCTCACACAGTTTCATTTTGTGATTTTTGCATTTCCAGCTGCCGTAGCAACTTCTGTAGCATTGCAATATTCTCCAAAGATAAGCAAAAGGCATCTTCATCTTCACACACCACATCTCTTTCGAAGCTTATATCTGGGGTGTGATCCAGTTCTTCCATACACAGTATGATCTGTCTCTTTATGTTGACAAACTCCTCACGCCTGGATGCCTTTGTCTCCCTCAAAGTTGCCATGTGGTGTCTGAACTGGCTCAGCTCTTCCAAGCTTGGAACTGAGGTGCTGTCAATGTCACAGGGTGTCATGCAGAGCATTTAAACAAATTTGTTTTAAACTACTCAGTTTATGATAATTTATTACGGCAACAATAGAAAACTAATTCATTCCCAAACAGAAAACTAGAACGCTCTTACCCAAACAAGGGGGAAAATGCGAGCAAGCAGACAAATAGGCCAGAACAGATATATAGTGAAGACTAGATCTCTGGGACCTGTTGTTCCATAACTCCCTGGATATTTTCCAAGGGGAGGCAGAACTTACTTAACAAAGCATTGTGGATAGCAGCAAGCACCTGTTCCATAAAGCCAAAGCTCGTAGCACCTGTGAACAAGAGTAGACAAGCTGGAGAGTGCTGCCTCTGAAGGTACTCCAAACAGACTTGAAACCTGGTTTCTTCACTCACCAGCTGGTTAACCGTGGGCAAGTTACTTAACTTCTTTGTACTTCAGTAAAACAAGGATGATAAATATCTACCTGAGGACATTTTTATGAAGATGAGTGATGTTAATACATATGACTAAGAATCATTTCTGGCTTATAATTAAGGCTCAATAAGTGTTAACAGTTGCTATTATAACTAATACTACTGGGCAGTATCTGCAGTCATAAGTAACTTTGGGTTTGGACCCAGACTATGTGGGGTCAAATTCAGCTCTGTCACTTAGAACTTTTATGCTTGGGCAAGTTATTTAACATTTACAAGACCCAGTTTTTTCATGTGTAAAATGGGAATGTTAAAGTTACCTATCTCATGGAGTTGGGATGGGGGGGTAATCAATTAATACATATAAAGTACTAGAACAATGCCTGATACATCCAATAAATGTCATTTGTCATCATAATTACTAGTAGTATGGGATCACCATCACTCGGGATGATTAATAACTAAACAACCAACACCATGAATTTGATGGCATCTCATGTGATCATGAAGACCTAATTTTAGGTAGAACAAACCATGGGATTCACGGGGAGCAAGCAATAGCATCTTTCCTCTATCAGGAAATCAAATTATGGTAGCACCTGGGTGTGATGCATATGTTGTATAGGAAAAGAAAGTGGAAGAATTATCAGAAACACTGTAGGGAAAGTCTCCTGAAAGGGGTGCAGAGAGAGCCCACCTGCTTCTCTTTTTGCTTTGCAATCACTGCAGGGTTGTACTTGCCTTTGCTTTTGATTCAGTATTTTTACATTTTATAACATAGTAAGAACATTAGCTTAAGGAATCTTGCCATTTGTCTATTCAGAGCAGTCCTCTCAACAATACCAAGAATCCTCACTTTCGTAGATAATGACAAGAAATACAACAGCCAGTTTATACACAAGCAAATCATTTCATGGCAACAGCTAATTTAATCAAAACATTCTGGTTCTCCCTCATTTGAACTCACACAAGAAATGAACCAATCCAATTGGAAAAAATATTTGTTTTATCTTTGTCACATTTATTTACTCTTAGGGACTGTTTAACTTGATTGTACAGAGAAGTTGGAAAGAACAGAAATACTGGACACACTGACCAGCTTTCTTTCCAGGCGGAAATGGCCTGTTGAGCAGTTTCTTGAAATCCTTTGCCCTCATCTTCAGGATGTAGAATAGAACTGTTCATGGGCCAAGTTTTGGAGGTGGGAGAAAAGAATAGGAATTAGAAAAAACAAGTCAGTCATTTAGCAATCTTCCCCAGTCATGAAATAATTTCAAAATATGAAATATCATTCCATGAAATGTACTGACAATTTAATATGTGCAAGGCATTCTGTAGGTGTTACAGGAAGGCAAAGATAAATTAGATAAGGATTAAGTCTCAAGGTACTCCCAAAGGAGTCACATGAGACACACAAACACCTGTGGGGAGTAGAGAGCTACAGGTGTGTTTTCAGTTGGACTCCTAGGAAGCAGAGCCAGCAGAGGGCTGTATGACAGAGATTTATTGAGAGAGCTCTGGGTGAAATCTCTGAAGATATGAGTGAGGCAGGACAGGGCAGGGAGAAATTAGCAAAGAGGTGGGTGCAGCCTCAGCCCTATCCCATGCGGAGCTACAAAGAATGACTGGTGCCTGCGGTATAATAAAAAATAAGTATTTGGTCTTTGTTCCTGGATCCTGGCTCAGAGCTCCCTAAACCCTTAGAAATTATTATCTTTTGTATGCTAACGAGATGAGTCCTGTAGGCGGCCCTAGATAGCTTCAGGATGAGGGCCGGTTGCCAGAAAAACCAATCATAGGATACGGGGGTTAGAAATTTCAGCCCCACTCCCCAACCTCCGAGGAGGGCAGAGAGACTGGAGTTTGAGGTCAATCACCAATGGCCAGGGATTCAATCATTTGTGCCTATGTAATGAAACTTCCATAAAACCCCTAAAGGACAGGATTCAGGGTACTTCTGGGTTGGTGAACACGTGCATGTGCCAACAGGGTGGTGCACCCTAACTCCATGGGGACAGAAGCTCCTGTACTTGGGACCCTCCCAGATCTCACCCTGTGTATGTCTTCATCTGGTTGTTCATTTGTATCCTTTATAATAAACTATAATAGTAATTAGAGCACTTTCCGGAGTCCTATGTGTCGTTCCAGTGAATTATCGAACCTGAGGCGGGGGTGCTTCATGGGAACTCCTGAATTTGTAGTTGGTCAGGTGGAAGTGTGGGTCATTTGGGAACCCCACTTGAGGCTGGCATCTGAAGTGAGGACAGTATTTTGGGACTGAGCTCTTTAACTTGTGGGATCTGACGCTAGCTAACTCCAGATAGATAGTGTTAGAATTGAATTGTTGGACACCCAATTGGCGTTGGAGAATTGGTTGGTGTGAGGAAAAACCACATATTTGCTGTCAGAAAGCACCACACAGTACCACACAGTTGTTCCAACTTGAGGCAAGGGAGATAGGCTTTTGTACCCTATATCAGCTAGCCATTGGCTATGGGCTGCCACTGGGGATAGAATAATCTCCCAGACTCTTCTGGGACAGGTGGCTCCCACGGATTAAGGGCAACTCTCCAGAGAAGGGTGCGGCTGTAGCAGGCAACACGCACAGCAGCCATGGAATGGCCACACCTGCCTGGTAAAGAGAATCTGAAAAGGACACAACAGCATTGTTTACAAGGTAGCATTCAGAGGAGGGTAGGACGTGTTGGTGGAAGTTCTCATGAGATGTGAACCAATCTATTGAAATAGCAGGAGGCTGAGAGGTCATGCAAATGCTAGTTCATAAATATGAACAAACAAACAAACAAATAGTAAAAGAGATTCCTTGGAATAGTCATCCAGGAAAGTCCTGCCTGAAGATTCCAATAAGACATAAGGTGATTGTATTAGCATTCTCCAGAGAAATAGTACCACTATCTGCAGGAGTGGTACTATAGGAGTCTCACTATCTGCAGTCTGCACAGTGGAGAACCAGGAAAGCGAGTGGTGTAATTCAGTCCAAGTCCAAATGCCTGAGGGAAGGGGAGTTGGGGGGCACAATGATGGAAGTCTCAGTCTGAGTCTAAAGGTCCAAGAACCAGGAGTGCTGATGTCTGAGGGCAGAAGATGGATGTTCCAGCTCAGGCAGAGACAAATTTACTTTTCCTCTGCCTTTTCGTTCTATTCAGGCCCTCAGTGGATTACACTGTGCCCACTCACGTTGGTAATGGATAGTCTTCTTTACTCTATCTACCTATACTAATCTCTTGTAAAAACATCTTCACAGGCACACCAAGAAATAATATTTTACCAGCCATCTGAGCATCCTTTAGCCCAGTCAAGTTGACACATAACATCAAAGAATTGCTCTCCTGTGTGATTTATTTTCCTTCTCTGTAAATGGTGGTATTTCCTGCCTCAGAGGATTGGGTGAGAGAACAAATAGGAGGTGCCTGTAGAGTACTTAGCACAGAGCTGAAAACATAGGTCATACTCAATAAATGTTAGCCACAATACTAATAGTAGTGATTATTATTATCACTACCTCTATTTTTTCAGGCTATTGTTTCTGATACCTTTATTATTTCCTGCCTATTTTCTCTCTGCTTTCTACCACCTCAGTTTGGAGAAGGAACCAGAGAAGTATAGGGACAAGATGGAGATGGGGAAAGATACTTCAGGTCAAAGGCAGCTATTGCCAAAATTCAAATCAAGAGATTTGTTAAGGATGATGACATTTGCCTTAACAAATGTAAAACTTGGATCCTCTGAAATTGGCACTGGAGGGAGAATCTGAGTGTGAGGGGGAGATCAGTAGACCATTGTACCTCATATTCCCTTGGAGATTGTGCTTCTACTTTGCAAAGCACAGATAAATATCTCTAGGGAGTACAAAACTCCAGAGAAAGATAGATACAGCCTTGGAAATGGAGCTCCAATTCTCAATGCCACCCCCTCCCGTCCCTTCAGGAGGAAGTGAAGGTGATATATCTCAGAGCCTGGCTAGCCCTGCTTGCTCTCCAGGGCTCACCTGGAAAGCATACACTATTCTCAAACTCTAGCTCAGGGAGTCTAAGGCCCAGGGAGAGAAATTGAGATTAAGTTCCTCTGCCATGCTTCTCAACCTGGGGATCTCCCAGGGAGCTTAAAAACAGCAGTGCCAGGCACCCACCCCCAGGGATTCTGATTTAATTAAATCGAGGGTTCATTCTAAGCATCGGTGTTTAGAAAAGTCTATAGATATTGCTACTGTGCAGCTGAGGTTGAGAACCACTGCTGCACACCTCACGTAGTTCTGGGTGGTTTTTTGAGGACACTTCCATGCAGGCTGAACAACCCATAGGGGTACCTCCATTATTCACAGTTGTGTGTCTTTATCTTAGTAGCTATCCAAGAAAGTCCTCAGGACACATGACATTCACACTATAAAGCAGGGCGAGAATGGGTGTGGAATTATTTTAAGGGGAAGTGAGATGGTCACAATGTTACAAGTCTGCACAGGGTGAGATACAGAAATCAGTAAGAGGGAATCAACAGTGTTTGTCTAGAGCTTGTCTCCTGGAAAAAAAGTAATAATAAATAAAATCTGGAGGTGTTTTGAGAGTCAAGAACCTGTTCTTCATGGCCTGAAAGCTGCTGTGATGGAGAATGTTTTTACTACCGTACCCCTGCACCTATCACCTGCAAAAGTCCTGTGATGTTCTTTTGCAGCCATTCACCTCACTCACCCCCATTTCCTGGTACCTGATCTGTTTCCTAGAATGTCACGTAAATGGAATCCTATAGTATGTAGCCTTTGGTGTCTGGCTTCTCATACTTAGCATATTGCTTTTGAGACTAATTCATGTTGTTGCATGGGTCAGTAGTTTGTTCTTTTTTTATGGCTGAGTATTCTTTCATGGTCTAGATGTAGCACAATTTGTTTATTCACCTGTTGGTGAACATTTGGGCTGTTTTCAGTCTTTAGTTATGATGAATAAAATTATTATAAACAGTCATGTACAGGTCTTCGTGTAGACATATGAGTTCACTTCTCTCACATAAATACTGGGAGTGGTATTTCTGGATCATATAATTTTTGTATATTTAACTTCATAGGAAACTGCCAAGCTGTTTTAAAGTGGTTTTATTATTTTCCATTCTCGCAAGAAATCTAAGAGTTTCAGTTGCTCCATATGCTTACCAATGTTTGGTAATGTGAGTCTTTTTAAATTTCGACATTCTAGTGGGAATGCAGTGGCATTTTCTCATGTTTTTACTTACATTTCACTAAATTCAAATTAGCATTTTTGATGAACTAATATGCCTTTCATATATATTCTTCGGCGAAAGTGTCTGTTTAAATATTTTGACCCTTTTTAAGTTGAATTTTTTATATTCTTATTGAGCTATAAAAGTTCTTTAAAAGTATTCTAGATACAAGCTCCTTGTCAAATTTTCTAATAATTTTCCAAGTCTATGGCTTCCCCCCATTTTCTTAACATAATCTTTAAAATAGTAACTTTATTGAGATATATTCACATAGCATTATCTTTTTTCCATTATCTTTTGAAGAGCAGACATTTTTAATTTTTGTGAAGTCTAGTATTTTTTCTTTTGTGGTTTGTGATATTTGTGTTCTATATAAGAATCTTTTGCCTAACCCAAGGTAACAAGATTTTCTCCTATGTTTTCTCAGAAGTTTTATAGTATTGTTTCTTACGTTTAGATCTATGATCCATTTCAAGTTAATTTTTGTATATGGTATGAAGTAAGAGTCAAAGTTCACTATTTTGGTATGGATGTTCAATTGTTCAGCATCATTTGTTGAAAAATTATCCTTTATCCATTGAATTACTTGGGCACTTTTGTTGAAAATCACTTGAGTATTTTGGTGGAGCCATTTCTGGATTCTCTAGTCTGTTCCTTTAATCTATATATCTATCTGGCTAGTATTATACTGTCTTTATTACTATAGCATTAGAATAAGTCTTGAAAATGGAGTGAATTCTATAATATTTTTTTCAAAAATTATTTCTAGGTCTTTTGCATTTCCAAATAAATTTTAGAATTAGTTTGTCATTGAAGAAGTTTCCTTCTATTCCTAATTTGCTGAAATTTTTTTATGATAGAAGGATGTTGAATTTTATAAAATTTTAAAATGTATATTGAGATAATTATATGATTTTACTATTTTAGTCTGTTGAGAGGGTGAATTTTACTGATTAATTTTGGATGTCGAATCATCCTTGCCTTCCTGGAATACACTCAAGTGGGTCATAATATATTTAATTTGCTAATATTTCATGACTGTGCTCATGAGAGATATTGGTGTACAGTTTTCTTTTTTTGTCTTATCTGTCTTTGGTATCTAGATAATCTTGGCCTCTAAAATGAGTTCTTCTAATTTTGGGAAAAGTTTATATAGAATAGGTGTTATTTCTTTATGAAGTGTTTGGTAAAATTTACCCGTGAAGGCTCCTGAATCTGGAGTCTATTTATTGAATATGAATAAGTCTAGATAGGTTGTCCATTTCTTCTTGAGTAAGTTTTGGTAGATGATGTTTTATTCTTTTGTGGTGGTCTCTGTGTAAGATGTCGGCACATTATAATTTTTCTGATTTCCCAACTGCTATTGGTAAAATCTTATTTATTTATTTATATCATCTTTATTTATTGCACCATGCTTATTTTTGTCCACTTAATGGCTGGAATCAACAGATTACAATACAATCAATCTGGTTGACATTAAACATGTGGCAGGGGAACTTGGTAGTTGTTAAAGAGTGAAAAATGTTGTAGATCTTGGGCTTAAAATACATTGAAAAAGACAGGATTTGCCTGATGACTTCAAGTCTCTTTTAAGTATGGTTTTAAAAATGAGAGGATAAAGGGGAACTTGCAATAAAAACCTCCTTCCCAGCAAGCACTGGAAAAGCTAAAGAGAAAAATGGCTGGACTTATTAGCATGATGTTTACAGAACTATTTCTACATAGATTTTTTTTTTTTTTTTGTATTTCATAAGAAAAAAAGGTTTCAGTGTTTGTTTTAGAATTGTTGGCACATATTAAAATGTTTGGAAATATTTTAAAACAAAACAGAAAGAACCCAATTTTCTCCTTCAATTCTTTATCCCTAGCTTATGTTTAAATATTATAAATAACCTTTGAAAATATTATAGCCGGATTTGTTAGAATAGCATTGTCAGTGATTTGGATGACCTATTTTAAAATCAACTTACCCTCCAACCTACTTTTCCACTTCAAATGTTTTATTTGTTCGTATTAAATTCTATACTGTTTTCCTAAAGACAAGTTGTTTACAAGTACAAAATAACCTACTTAATCTCCTTTGCATTATTTTACTTACATGTAAAGTAGGTATTTTTCCTACCATCTTCAAAGGGTTGTTATAAGAATAAAATCAGGTATATGCTATAACATATTGGTGAAGAGGGATTTAACCATCACGTAAGGGCACATTGATGATATTATATTTCTTTCTTTTATAGTATGGTATGAACATTATAATTTTAATGTGTTAAGATAGCAGAAAAGACCTGTATGTGTGATCAGCTGTTCTTCCCATGTGGTATTTGGAGGTTGCCCTGTGGCTTGAGTAGGTGGCTACTGTTTATACTGTTTAGAGCTTGCCTTTTATAGCTCTGCCACATGCCTTTGGTTAAAGTTAGTCTCATCCATGATTGCCAATCTCTAGGTGAGTTCACTGGGTGCTGTTGCTTCTCAGAATTCCATGACTAAGCCAAGGGTGGTGTTTGTTATTTACTAATAGGTATTTCTTCTGCCTGCTCTGCTTACCACATCATCACACCAGACCTTGACCTTCTCTGGAAAATCAAACATACCTAGAAGCTGCCCAGGCTTAGGTCTAATAACACCATTAATTGCTCTTCGTGAGGCCACTGAACAGAGCTTGAAAGGTGATTTGAACGAGAAGGAAACATACCCGCTCGTCGAACCCAAAATTTTCATGAGAAAACAAGAATCCAGAGAAGCTAAGGGGCTTGATCAAGGTCTCCATTCCCATAAAGCCTTTCTGGGTTTCCCACGGTGGTTGTAGTAGCGCTTTCCAGCTGTTTGCAAAACCACTCTGTGCATTCCTCCATGAGTTTTCACTCTTTGTTAGAATGCTTTGCTGATGCTGTCTTTTTCACTACACTGAGATCTCTTTAAGAGTAGGCTGAATTATATTTGTCCACAGGGCCTGGAACATTTTAAGTACTCATGAATGTCTGTTGAGTGGGTGAGTCTCTCACATGCTATCTGTTAGGTACTATAGCTGTGAGGCCAGGCTGATGCAGACTAAGACAACACTCCAAGAGAGCCAAGCAGGCCAAAGACTGAAGCCATAGGTGAAGCTGAAAAGCACAACTAAGCAGAGGAAGATGAATGTTAAAAGGATCCAGGCCAGAAAAAAAGTAGTAAAAATGTTTCAGGTTTCTCACTTGTAGATGCATTCGATTCATTCATTTATTCATTCATTCAATAACTTTATAGTCGGTATCTACTATAGGGAAGAGCTGCTTTAGGCATTAGGGATACAGCAGTGAATAGAACAAAGTCCCTGATTATATTCCAATGGGAGAGAGATATTAAACAAATGACAAATGAAAAACTGTTATAATGTCAAGTAGTGCTAAGTGCTGTGATGAAAAATATAGCAGGGGAAAGAAATAGTCACTGAGAAGAAAGAGGAGGCCTCTCTGGGCAAAGAGCTGAATGAAGTGAGGGAGCAATGTCATGAGAATATCAGGAAAAAAGCATTTCACAGAGAATAACAAGTACAAAGGCTCTGGGGCAGGCTTGATGTGTTTGAGAAATAGAGTACAGAGAGTTAGAGCATGAGAGAGAAGAAAAGAGATGAAGAAAATCATTCTGCACTAGTGAAATCCAGCACAAAAGTCCAGGGGTGAGCCATCTGCCTGGCTTTTCCCTCTCCCCATCCTTGACTCAGGGCTGTGAAGCCAGTGGCATCAGCTCCATTTCTTCTTGTTTTGTCCACTGATGAGCGTCCTCCACCATGGGGATGGAGCAAGTAGGATATTGCAAAAAGGGATTGCTACTGAGAAGCACCAGAGGAAATGTAAGAGATGCTCATTAAAGTAGAAGGTTATTTCTCTTCTTCGTCCTCTCAATTCTCCATTCCACTCCCTCCCATGGATCCCTCCACATCCAACCCACTACACTCTATGAGAATGTCTTTGATTGAAGTTACAGAAACCCGAATTAAACCAGGTCAGGAAAAAATAAACTCATTGTCTCCTGTATCTGAGAAACCCAAGGGCATGTTGGATTCAGTGCTCAGGAATTTCCCCTTATCACTTGAACCTCTGCTTTTTTCTCTGTTCCCTTTGTTCTCTGATGCACGCTGTCCAAGTAGTAGAAGGGTTGGCTTATGTAGTTATTACTGCTCATCATCTTGGAAGGGGAGAGATTGTTTCTCTTGCAGCACTTACATCAAATCCTAAAAAAATAATCTGCTGGACAGACCCGTGCCCAGGGGTTTGGGGTATTTCTATTGGCTGCTTAGGTCACACGTTCTCCAGGAAAGTGGGTTTCAGAATCACAGGGAGTCTGTGTGCGTGTGTGTGTGTGGTGGTAGTGGTGGTGGTGGTAATGGTGAGGTGGCAAATTCTAAAAGGAAGGGATGGCAGTCATGTAAAAGCACAGCTTTTGCCCACGGTGCTTCAGACACAATAGCCAAGGATCATCCTATAGCTTCCCATTCCTGAAACAAAAAACAAAATATTCTCTCTGCATCTCTGCAGAAACTCAGTGTGGAGTACTCATCAATTCTAGCATTAGAATATGGGCATTGCAAAACCTACAATGTCCTGTTTGGGTTTGGCACATAAAGGGAATTTTCAAATCTTGGCAATTCCTCAGTGCAGACAATAGAAGAAACTCTCCATGTTTGTGAAAATCACTCTTTCTTCTTTCCTTAAGCAGAATGACAGTTCACCACTGCAGCCATGTACTTGTACCACTGAACAGAAATGTTTCTGGATAGCTAGGAACAAATGGAATCACTTTTTCATCCTATGAATATAAAGCTGAAGACAGGCTCCAGGGAATGAACTACAAGAAGTTCTCAGGCAGTCCTAGATGGGTGACTGTTGAGTTTCATATAAACAAATATATGATAATCTTACTAATGAGGAGAAAAATACAAACTCATTGAGAGTAAAAGGATGATAGTTGAAATGCAGCTAGTCTTTATTATTTGCTGAGTACCAGAGCATTTTTCATAGATTATCTCATTTAACTCTTATAACAGCTCTGTAAGGTAATTTCCATTAACAGCTCCAAAAGAGGCAAATAATTTACCAAAGATCACATATGTAGCAAGCATTGTCAGAGTGAAGATTCACGTTTGGGCAGTTTAACTCTAAAGCTTCAATCTATCCATTCATTCAGCAATTATGTGTAATGCCCACTACACGCAGGGAACTATTCAAGGTGCTAAGGTACAGCTTTGAACAATGCAAAGACAAATACATGTCCTCACGAAGCTTATTTTCTAGTTGGAGAGAAAGAAAAGAAACCAGACCAATAAATAAAATATAAACTAGGTTAGATAGTGATCAGTGTTAAGGAAAAAACTAGAGCAGAGAAGAGAGATAAGTGTGTAGGGGAGGGTCGATTCTGGATTGGGTGACCTAGTAAGGTCCCACTAAGAAAGCGACCCTGAATAAAAATCTGAGGAAGGGAGGAAGCAAACCATGTAGATATCTGAAAGAAAGAGCATGATAGGTAGAGGAAACAGCATAGGTAAATGCCCGAGGAAGGAGCAAAGGCAACATGTTCTAAAAAGAATAAGGAATCCAGTGTGACTTGCACAGCATAATTAAAGAAGAGCAAGAGGAGATGAGATCAGAGGCAAATGGGACCAGATCTTGCAAGGGGCTTGGGAGTGGCTATTGGGATTTTGTCTTTTACTCTGATGTGATGTAGCCTTTTCGGTTGGAGCAGAGGAGGCACATGAAATGACTCAGTTTAAACAGGATCCTGCTCACTGCTCTGTCAGGAGAGTCTATAAGCGGGGCAAGGATGCCAGGAAGGAGGCTGTAGCAGTAAGCCAGGCAGAGATGAAGTGGCTTGGACAGGTGTGTGGTAGAGATGTGGCAAGCACTTCCATTCTGAGTTTATTACGAAATCAGAATCAAAGGATTGGCCGACAAGTGGGTTGTGGGGAATGTGAGAAAGAGAAGTCAAGGATGACTCTAAGGCTTCTGGCCTGAGCAAATGAAGACTGGAATTGACATTTTCAGAGATGGGGAAGATTGAAGAAGGAATGGTTTTTGTTTTTATTTTAAAGGAGACTGTTTTAGAGGTTATCAAGTATCAGTTTGGGACATATTAAACTAGAGGTACCTATTAAACATTCAAAAGTGATGCTGAATGGTGGATCTGGAGTTCGGGAGAGAGGCCCATCAGGACTGGAATTATAAGCTTTACGAACTACACTCTACTCCCTTAGAGTAATTGAAGACATTGACCCACGTGCAATTCAAGGAAAATGACTATCAAAAATACTAGAATAGTATTTAAAAAAGTCAAATTTAAAAATTCACCCATATCCTGCTACCCTAAAAACACGTTTTCAATTTCTCCACATTCTCGTTTTTGCCCACATGCAAACATAATTTTATGTTGTAATAGCATAGATACAATTTCATAGTCTACTTTTTTCACTTAATATGATCCCATAATTATTTTCCTAAGAGGCTCCCATATGTGTTTCTTGGGGATTAAAAAGGCCAACAAAGTACTGGGCATTGCTGAGAAACATTTCATAGACAAAAATTGAAATCCTACTTTGGTACAAAATTTGGTGCCCCTACAGCTGATATTATATTTATTGTAACCTTTGTGGGCAATTACTATGTGACGGTGACTTTGAGCTGGGACCTGAATGAGATCTGGCCATATACCCTGAAGACTGGCATTCTAGCAAAAGGGAACAGCATGTTTTAGGAAGCAACAGGGAAGCACATTAAGAAGGGTTGCCGGCAGATTCATTTCAGCTGACAGAAAGAAATTTCTCTTTGAAACTTAAAAAATATCTTTTAATTTAAACTACAAAAGAGAAAGTACACCCTTCTCTACCAAGGAAAGAGAAACCACGTGGAATTTAGAACATAGTGAACTACATAGTTCTAGTCTTAAAAATTCTGGGCTCAGACTACATACAAGCTCTACATGGAATCTGATTTGTTCATTCATCCAGTCCCTCACTTGGTACCGGAGTCCAGTCCCTTAATTTTATAGAAACGGCCGAGGGTCTAACACGGTAAATGACCCGTGTAAGTCTTCAGCTGCTTCACAGAGAGTTTTAACTAGGGTTCAATCAGCTCCGCCCTCCACATCAAAGACTCTAAAAAACAAAACATGATTCTGTGCACACGACTCCATCGTTGAAAAAGCCCTTTGTTAGCTGGGAAATGCCCCACCCCTCCCAGGCTCTACTTCCTCACATGCATAGTTATTTACTCAAAAGCAGTAAAATGGAGAAAACCAACCGCCCCTGACTCCCGGAGGGGAAGACGGAGAGCGGGCTTACGCTTCCTCCCAGAGCCAGCAGGGGGGGCACCAGGCAAGGTCTGTGAGCCATGCCTCCCCCACGCCTCTTCCCGCTTCCTCTCCCAACTTCCCCACAGCCGCCGCTTCAACTAAAAGTGGCCATTGACCTTTTAAGCTTTTAAGCAGTGGTGCAATAGAATAGTATTTCAAAGGAAAATAGTTATCGAAATTTTGGAACTGGTTTTCCCGTGTTAATGGTTTGAAAAAGTAGGCCACATTTCGGGGGCGGGCGTGCAGGCAAGGAGATGAGTTCCAACTGAGGCCAGGAGACCTCCATTCGGGTGGAAGAAGGTGAAGGAAAGAAGCGACGGGATCTTTCCGAATTCCCGGTCTCTGGGCGCCAGCCCCGTGGGAAATCGCAGAGACGCGCGCTCTCCAACCTCAGGCACCGAGGCTCACCGCCCAGCACCACCCGGGAGCGCCGGTGAGGGAGTTCTCTCGGCAGTCGGCGCAGGTGAGCGGGGGCCACTCGGCGGCCGGAAGGGGAGTGTGTGGAGCGGAGAGGAGGGAAGGAGCCGGGCCGGACTGGTTTGGGAGACTAAGTAGCACCGCCCGGGGGAGGGGACTGAGAGCGGCCAGCACCGCCTTAGGAGGCGCCGCTCTCCAGCCGCTGGCTGCCTTCTAGGACCTAAGCCGAGCGGACCGCCTCCGGCCGGCTCCCTCCCGCTGTCCGGCGCGGGCACAAGGGGCTGGAAGGGGGCCTTCTCCAACCCATTCTGGTGTCTTCGACGGGGAGGGGCCTTTGCGAGGACCTCCAGTCTCTCTTGCACGCCGCTCACAAA
Source organism: Pteropus medius (assembly GCF_902729225.1). Lineage (NCBI taxonomy): Eukaryota > Metazoa > Chordata > Mammalia > Chiroptera > Pteropodidae > Pteropus > Pteropus medius. The sequence goes on from NW_024344240.1 coordinate 19,572,320, forward strand.
ATGTGGGGGCTGGAGCGTCGCGTGGAGAAGGCGCAGAGGGAACGGGAAGGACAGCCCCCGCGGCGGGCCGAGGGGGTCAAGAGTGCGGTGTTCGCTCGACTCTGGAGCACCCCGGCACGGATGGGAAGCAGGCTCTGGCCGCCGAAACGAGGACGGTGGCCGCCGGGGGCTCATCCTGCGCGTCTCCAGGTCAGAGGAAGGCGGGTTCCCAGGCAGCGACACCGCCCAGCTCCGCACCGGAGCGCTAAGTCCGCCTCCCCTGAAGCCTGCGCAGTAGCGCCTCGGCCTTTTTAAAGCAGTAGCGGGGGCCGCGGTCACGTGGGACGAATTCCTGGAAAGTTCCTGGAAAGCGGCCTCCGCAGCGGTCGGGCGGGGCGAGCTGGGAGAGCGGGTTAGGGCAGGAGGCGGGGAGCAATGGAGGCGCGTCGGGCTGGGAAGTCGCGCGCACTCATCGTTCCGGGGACAGACGTTTAACTCTTGCCAAGTCTCGCCGCCGCCGCGGCTCGCGGGTCTTGGGCTTCCCTTGAAGCATGAGCCACCGGCGCTGCGCGGGCCGCGGACAGTGCGCGCCTGAGCTCCGGGCGCACAGCCTCAGGATCCCCTGTGCCCACAGTCCGGGCACCAGAGGAGCTAGGGCCGGGGCTGGCGGCAGGTACTGGTCCTAGGATCCCAAAGGCTCCACCCTAGGAGGGTCGCTGGGGAGGAGGGCACCCAAGCGCGGCCGCGAGCGCCGGGCTGCTTTGGCTTCCGCAGTCGAGAGCAGCGGAAAGGAGGGAGAGAGTCTCAGCTGCGTTTCTGCCCCGAGGCCGGGCGCTGTTGCCGGCTTTCTCCGGTTCCTTCCCGGCGTCGAAAAGTCTCCGGAGTTTTTTTTTTTCTTCCCCCTAAACTGCCATCCAAATTAATAATCCTCCTAATAACCTGATCTCCCGCTCCTCCCCACCCGCCTGCCTCCCGCCCTGGCTCCTTACTCCTCCCTCTGTCCTTCCCACCTCCTTGGTCGCAGTCGGAGGGAAACCCAGCAGCTCCAGGGTTGGGGGTGTCCAGGCCCAGAAGAGGGATGTCGGAGCCCGGGGGGTCTAGGCGATGATCCCCAGGGCTTTTGTTTGTCCTATGCGCTGAGGACTCCCGCTGCCCCCGCCGCTGAGCGGCGGGCTTGTCGCATCCCAGGCACCTCGTTGCAAAATTAAAAACTGAGGAAACGCGGGCAGACACCCCTCTTCTCCTCGATCCCTCCGGGCTCTCCCGCCCCAGGTCCTCAGGGGAGGCTGCCTAGTGCGGAGGCGGCAGCTGAGGCCGAGGTAAGGGCTCAGCGTTCGTTGTCTTTCGCGTCCCGTGGCTCTCGCTCCCGCCTGCTCGGCCCCGGCCCAGGCTCGGGCCCGGAACCCCCACAAGGGCTGCGCGCTGGGGCGGATTCCTCGACAGCGCCCGCAGCAACAGCAGCAGCGCCGCCTGGACCCGGGAGCAGCCGCCACGGCGCCCCTGACCCCTGCTCCAAGCGGGCACCGGGAACCGGGGGGAGGGGCACGAGGCAGCCTCCCGGCCCGGGATGCGGCAGGTCGAGCCCCTCGGAGCTGCGGGCTGGCTGCTCCAGCTCCGGGAGCCTCGCGGCGCTTTAGGGTGGGAAACCAGGTTTGTGCGGGGTGCTGCTTCTTGGGGTTTTCTGGGCAGTGCGGAGTGTGGGATATGAGTACCAGTTTGGAATCCCTCCCGTTCTTTCCTTTAAACAATTTCCGACTTCTCCTTCACAAGGTCCTATTTACCACGGTGCCCGCAGGTGACTCTTCCAGTCTGCTAGTCTGAGATTTCAGCGAGCAGCCCTGGGCGGGAAGAGACCCGGTTCCCCACCCTCATCCTGTCCCTCGTCCCCGCCCCCTCCCTCTTTCCAACTGGCGTCTCGGATCCCTGCTCTCTCTTTATCCTTCTGTCTCTAGAGCTGGGCCAGGGCAGTAACTGGATGCTTGGGGTTAAATGGTGCGGGAGCATAGACGCGGAGGAGTCCCCGGGATTTTCCACGTTTCTGTCTCTCCACCCACACCCCAGCCAGGGGTCCAGTTTGAAGTGACCCAACTCTACACTTTCTCTTTGCAGGCAAACTGTGGGTGACCGCGCCTGCGGGGGACTTTGCCATCCGTCCATTGGGACCTGGGGAGGAAGATCCAGCAGCTCCCCACCCCCTCCCCCTCCACCACCATTTTGGATACTCCGCAGGGACGCGATTTGGGGTTCTCACTGACTTCCAGGAAGGACGCTTGCCCCTCTCTGACCCCAGCTTGGGCGGCCACCTGTCTTTGCCGCGGTGCCCTTCTCCCATGACCCTGCGGTGCCTCGAGCCCTCCGGGAATGGCGCGGAAGGGACGCGGAGTCAGTGGGGGACCGCGGGGTCGGCGGAGGAGCCCTCCCCCGAGGCGGCGCGTCTGGCGAAGGCCTTGCGGGAACTCAGTCAAACAGGTAGGGAGCGGAACGGCCGCGACGCGTGCGAGAGGGGGTGCCTGCCCACAGACGCTGCTGGGGGCTGTGCTGGTGAGGCCCGCAGCTGGGAAGTGGGGCCGAGGTGGGAAGCAAAGAGGAAGATGGAATAACGTCCCCCTTGCTTCCCGTCCCCGCCTCAGGGCGGGGGACCACAGAGGATGCCGCACAGCCCTGGATCCTTGGGAATGAGAAAGGAAAGTGGTTCTCGAGAGACTCAGAGATCTGGGGGAGGGCAGAGCGGGAGAAGGGCTCCTTGGAAATTGCCACTAAGGGCGTTGAAACCGTGACTATTTCCGCCCTGCTCAAGGGTCGGCACCCGGGCTCGAACCCTAGCGGGACAAAGTGCCTGGCGCCTTCCTTTCCGCGCAGTGCGAGTGAACGCAGCGCTGCCTGCAGCTTCAGCTTCATCCGGCTCCCGGGCGGAGCGGCCGCTGCAGCCCGGGATCTGGGCGGCTAAGTCCAGGGACCGACAGATTGCAACACAGGCGGCTGCAGCGGAACCGGGAGGAGCGCGTCCTTCAGGGGCGGCGCGCCCAGGGTATTGCTGGTTTCAAGTGCAGTCCTGCGCTTTGTGCGGCTTGCTGTCGTCTCTCGGCATCTGAAAGTAGAAGAATGAAAAAAAAAAAAAATTCTGGCGAACTCTCCAGGCTTTCAAAATTTGGATTCTAAACGCTTACGTTTGGGGCAAAGTTGAAGTTTTGGTAGAGCTAGGGAGAGGGGAAAGTTCTCTCACTTGCGGTTGAGGTCTTTCCATGCGGGCCATGAGCTTTTTCCCTCAGCCGAGGGACCGGCAGATTCTGGAATACGAGCAATTTTGGGGAGTGGGAGGGTGGGGGATGGAGGATGCATATTGTTCAAACTTCTTAAATACAGAATGCCTCTTAAGCCATATTTGAAAACGGGATGGGCCCGGGAGATGGTGCAGGCAGATCAGATCGAGAATGCTGGGAAGACCGACGGTTGGGCTTGGATTTGGATTAGGGCAAAGTCCAAAAGACTGCAAACTTGAAGTACTAATTGTACTAATTATCAATTGGGGTTTCCCTCATTTCTCAATGACTGATAAGGAAGCAGCAGACAGAAGCTATTGTACCAGAACTGCACTTTTGAAACAAGTAAATGCAGTACTTTCCAGGGCTTTGAACAGATATGCAGCCATTGACAGATTGGGGAGGGTGGGGGTGGTGGACACCAACAATCCGAAAAGTTACTTCTGTTTTTACTTTTGGAATTACTAGAGTTGGGTTTTCCACTTTTTTTTTTTTTAAAGGGCATGGCTGTTATTTCTAACTTCTGACTTATTCTGATTTACTTTAAATCTTTGATTTCACTCTAGTGCTGGAAGCATCATGCTTTGTCAGCCACTGTGTCATTGCAAATAGTCTTTTGCTTCGTTGGGAGAAAATCTTAACGTACTTTGAAGAACTGCTACAGAAAGTTACCACACACACAAAAAAAGAAAACTGGCTCACAGTTTGTGTTCATGATAACATGGACCTACATTTCCATTAAGTTTCTACCAAAAGTATTTATGGTAGCCTCTGGTAAACTTTCACTCACGCACTTCTTTTTAGAGCTGGAAAAATTGTTGTCAAGTACTTTGCCCTATTTAAAGCATTCTTTATAATAACTATTTTTACCCTCTTTTCTTTTTCTTTTTGAACAAAAACCCCAGGTTGGTACTGGGGAAGTATGACTGTTAACGAAGCCAAAGAAAAATTAAAAGAGGCACCAGAAGGAACTTTCTTGATTAGAGATAGTTCGCATTCAGACTACCTACTAACAATATCTGTTAAAACATCAGCCGGACCAACTAATCTGCGAATCGAATACCACGATGGGAAATTCAGATTGGACTCTATCATATGTGTCAAGTCCAAGCTTAAACAGTTTGACAGTGTGGTTCATCTGATCGACTACTATGTTCAGATGTGCAAGGATAAGCGGACGGGCCCAGAAGCCCCCCGGAATGGCACTGTTCACCTTTATCTGACCAAACCGCTCTACACATCAGCACCACCTCTGCAGCATCTCTGTAGACTCACCATTAACAAATGTACCGGTACCATCTGGGGACTGCCTTTACCAACAAGACTAAAAGATTACTTGGAAGAATATAAATTCCAGGTATAAGTGTTTCTCTTTTTCTAAACATGCCTCATATAGAGTATCTCCGAATGCAGCTATGTAAAAAGAGAACCAAAACTTGACTGCTCTGAATAACTACATGGAATTCTTAAGAACAGCTGAAGTCAATTTAATTTAAATGTGTGATGAGATAGCTAGGTAGTTAGAGTTCCCCCAGATATTTTCACCTGAGTGATGCCTCCCTTCCTATGGCTGAACAAGACCAGTTGATCCTTTTAAGTTAAAAATTAAATGTCCCAAGTAAAGGCTGAAGTAACATTTTATCAATGCCGTTCCTTTCTTTTTGGTCGAAGGTCTAAGTGCCAGTAGTAGAGAAAGAACTCCACGTGGGGGAAGGGAACTGACACAGGCTTAACTTCAATTTTATATGCCTGGTGATCAGAGTCTATTTTAGGACATTTTATGTTTTGCATTCTGATGTACCTAGGGGTTTTGTTGAGCAGATATGCTTGTATTTATCCTTCATTTTATGCAATTAACCAAATCAACCAAAAAAAGTGACCATGAAATCCTGTATTTGTCTTTTTACTACATGTATGAACTCTCATGTGAATGAGTACTGTAGTAATCTAAAGGGAGCCTTACTTCAGAAATATTTCAAACTGGTGCAAACAGAAAAGACTTTGTCTTTTCCTTTAAGGCTAAAGACAAGAATGTCATGCTTTTACAGGTGCAACTCAATCCCTGTTAATAAAACCATGTAGATACAGACATTTTACCTTTTGAAGTAGCTGTGCCCCAACCTGTTGCCATGGATGTTTTTGGAAATGGCTTTAGAAATTTCCAAGTTGTCCTTGAATTGTCTAACCATGGACATTAGCAGTTGTCTCCCTTCTACCATGTAGAAAACTCTTACTTAATTTTCTTCCAGATATAGGGGGATACCTGCCTGTTTTTTCAAAGTGTTTATTTACTGCTGTTACTATTTGATTAGAATGTATTAAATAAAAAAAAAACCCTGACTTTTACAAGTTGCATTTAATTACTTTGAATCGTAGAGTACATACACTTTCATGGTAATAGAGGGTTGCCATAAAAACTTACATCAAGTGAAATAAACCAAATATGCAGCAAGAGGTAGAGCATTACTTGCCCTTCTCTGAAGTTGTGAGTCGTACTTGCCCTTTGCATTTCAGAAATCATGGTTTAGAAACTACAAGAATTGCCAAGTGGCCCGGTCTTTTACGAGTTGAATAAGCATAGCACTGATGCCCTTTGTAGTTCCAAAAACGTGTTTTAGAAACTACAAAAATGTGACATATCGGAGTCTTTTACAGGTTGAGTAGGCATAATACAAAATAAAAAAAGTTTTGTGGCCATTTATTTTTTGCCACATGGTCTCATGACTGTTGTAAATGCACCATCTTTTCTGGAGTTCAGACATTCATTTGCCACCTTAAAAAATTTTTTCCTGTACAGCTGCATGTGATGGTGTCTCACTAGGAAGGTGAACCTAATATATCGTGTGTGTGTCCCAAGTGAATTATGCTTGGAAGCATATAATTTACTTATAAATTATAGTAAAGCCTGCTTATCACAAGCTCATGAAAAATGATTTTGTGCCTGGAAAGAAGACAACTATGTGTGTCCAAACAGCAGAGCCAAACGAAAGATCACTAAGATGTCCCTTAGAATCTGTAGCCTAAAATTTACAGAAGAGCTATACTTTTAGGGTATATGATCGGGAGATAACCTTTTCATTCAGATGTTCAGGTTCCGTGCATTGCTTACCCTTTATCTTCACTGACAACAGTTTTCTAATGTGGGATGTTTGACTTCTTTGGCAAAACTTTTACATGGCCAGTGCCAAGGGGCTTTGTGGAATTTCTTTTAGGTCTTTGTTATTTCTGTTCCCATTGTTTCGATACTGTAGTTTCTCATTTATCGAGCAGTAGATGAGTGGGATGTGGGTACCCGTGGAACTGTGGAAAGTTCCGCATTATTGCTAGCAAGTGAGTAATTGTGAGCCGGAGGACAGTAAAGGCATCTCGAGTGTGCTGTGGAACTATTGCCTTACGTTTCAATCTTCCATATTCCAAGTAAGTTGATAAGCATCAGGAGACAGAGTCAGTCAGTCTCTCTCTCTCCCTCTCTCCCCCTTCTCCTTCCCTCCCTCCCTCCTTCCCTCTCACAATTACTAACATTATTTATTTATTGAGTTTAACGTGTGCCAGGTTCTCACTCAGCATTGTACATGCATTATCTCCTTTAATCCTCATGCAGCAGACCGAATGAGCGAAGTTCAGTTCACAGGAGGTACGCCTTCTGATTTGTGAGTGAGGAGTCATTCCAGAAATATCCTAGCCTTTTTTATTCCTGGAGAGGAATTACGAAGAGCAAATTGCTGCTATTTCTACATTGATCCAGACACACAAGTTAGAGCAGGCTATAAAAGGAACCTCAGCATTTTTATATATTTGCCTCAACCGGAAAAGTATAGGTGCCTTAATTAGTGTTGTGCTCTGAGGGATTCCAGTCGGCTGGGCCCAGTGGTTTTCTCCTGGTGTGGGGGGTGGGTCCAGAGGGAGTTCACTGTTTTACTTGGTGGCCAGTAAATGATGCCAGTTACCAATTATTGGTAGCCCAATTTTATAGATGCTTGAACAAAAAGGTTAAGATGTATACTGTCTAAATTATCCTCAACAGAGCCAAGAAAAATATCCAGGATTATGTCCCTATGCAGGGCAGTTTGGGACATTAGTGAGTGTATTATTGTTGCTATTGTTAAAGACTTATAAAACCCCACAAACTTAAAATACTTCGATCTGAGTTTCCACTGAGAGCAGAGTTGAGGCAGTAGAATTTTTCATTCCATCACAGTGAGGACAGAGGACTGCTTTTTAGGGTTTTTGGGTTTTTTTTTTTTTTAGGGCTTTGGACAGTGGAGAAAAGGCAGTTCAGCTTATGAGCTGAAAGTTCCTTTTTTGGCACGTCAATAAGAAAGTCTTGACTTCATAGTAATTATGTAATCCAAATAGGTAACAGAATGGGACAGTTGTTTGGGAGTGTTTATTTTCTTGGGAAGGATTTTCTCTGCTTTTAGAAAATTGTACCCTGGTAGGAGAGTAGGAGACGGAGACGTCATCAAATAATCCATGGGGCAGAATGTCCTGAGACCAGGCTGTGACCTACTCAGTGTGGATACAGGCACAGGGTGGTGGGTGTTGAGTGGCTGTGGTTATATCTAACAGCTGGGCTGAAGCCTCTCTTGTCTCCCAGTTGTCCTTTCTAGCTTTAGAGCAAAAATGTGTCGTCATATATTTGTTTACTAAGAGGTCTGTCCTCTCTCCCCATTTTTAACTTCCTAGAATTTTAAAGCTTGAAACCACTTTTCAGATCACGTATTTTAGTTTCTTCATTTTACTGAAGATGACTTTCAGATCCCAGGAGGTCAAGAGATTCACGTGTACATGCGCACACAAACATAATTAATCCAGCAAATCAATGTCAGAGTTAGTGAACACATATTTTAACCTCAGGTTTAGTATTTGTAAAAACTACATCCTACTCTTTGTTTAAATTGCCAGTACTCTTCCTCACTACACTGTTAGCCCTACGGTTCTTTTAACATCACATTTTTCCTCTCTGAAATTGGACAGCAGGCCTTTAGAATACTGTGTGGGATAATTCCAGTTCTTGGCTCCTTCTGCCCCGCTCCAAATAACCAGCTTCTGTTGGGTTTCTTGATGTCTCGATCCACATTAGAGTTTTGCGTTCATTTTAACTCCTCAACGTTTCTAACCTATTTGCTGTTTTAAAGTCTAAAACCTGCCGTCCATGCTGTTTTATGATCTCATTTCTGCCTCGGCCAGATATGACTCACACACAACCGTGTCCGGGTGACTGCCCACCTCCTGTCCACACCAGTGGAGCCCGTTCTTTCTTTTGCCTGCTCGCCCGTGGGCATAATGACACAGTTAATTCCTGCCTTGCTTTCTCCCTTTTGTATCACAAAGTTGCCCTTTCAGCTCATCTGACACCACCCTGCTGACCATTTTGTATTCCAATGAAACAGTAATTATATTCTCCTTCATTTGAGTAATTGAGTGATTTAGGATACCTTAAGATTAAATCTTTTTCTTAGTCTCTCTGATTCCTTTCAGGTTTTTAAATAAGTAGCCAGCCCGAAATATCACACTTTTGGTATGTGCATGTTTTAAGTTTTTGTTTTAAAGTACCAGAGGCTCCTTCTTCATTGTTAAGTTGCACTTCATTTGAGTGGAATGGAAATATGTAAGAATGATTCTGTGATAGTCTTGTTTCACTTCTACATAGGCGTATTTTTCTTTTAGTCCCATCTTCACATATTTTTGATTTTTCTAATTTTTCTTCTATGTGGCTTGAGCTCAGGTTTTTTTATTACCAAAGTAAAGCAACAGCTGTTGCTACGGTAGCCTCTAAAAGCCCTGGAAGTCTCAAATGCCTAGATAGTAAGCCGAAATCATGGAGAAAAGCTGGATATTCCTTTCTACCCCTGCAGGAGCTGTGTCAACGAGAAATGCTGGATCAGACGAGTGTTGTCATAGAGAATGGGGTTCATGTCAGTAAACATTCAGTGAGCCATACAAATAAACCGATTTTATAGACAGTCTCGCTTGGAAACTATATCCTTAACTTATAGAAACTCCGACTTGCCCCAGGGACCAGGAGCACATTTTGTGAAGTATTAGGCATGTGGGGCTGCCTGTTAGAAGCAGAGGGAAGGAGAAGACAAGCCAGAGCCCTAGGGAAAAGGAAAGAGGTACTGCCAGCTGCCTTCTTCTTCTGTCTAAGCGTGAATACCACACGAGCCTTTTTTCTATGGTGGAGACAGGGAGACGTCATCACAGAACTTCATAAAATTTTTCTGTATCTCCACAGTTTCCAACTGTGTTAAGATAAAAATTTATATTTTGCTAAATGATTTTCCCTTCTGTCAGTTTGGTGTGCTTTTTCCTGTTTAGATTTTGGTCCAGAGAGCTTCTGTGTTATTTCTACCCAGAGAAATTGTTTGATTTCCCATTTTAACCTCCCCTCTGCCATTTTGATGAACTTGACCCTTCTTAGGTTTCTAGCATAGTTTCTTGCTCCTCATTTCTATTTCCAGGTTGTGGCCATCAATTCTATATATTTGGTCAGAAAGTGTGTTTGCATTTTGCACATTTGCTTAGGGCATCTGCTTTCAGTTATCTGCTGTAATAGGGGCAGAGAGAGAATGGGGTAGTTGAAACTCGTAAACACATCCAGCTAATACTAGTTTCAACTTCCTCTCCTCCATTCAATCTCCTTTGCTAGAACTAGCAGGAAAATCAGCTGCTTCTCTGCTCTCATTTAATTTTCCCTATTGGGGCAATGAGGATGTTAAATAACAAAGTAACTAAAAAGATGGCAAGAATGAGAAAATTAAGGAGGATGGAGAATCAGTGGTGTGCTGAGGGCTCCTGAGTGCCAATTGTTAAATACTTAGGGATTTTGTGAGCTACATCATCATGAGTAAATCATTGTTAGATAGGAACCAGCCATGGTGAGAGTATTTATACCTCAGAAACTGGCAGACACTACAATTAAGCACCACTCCCCGACTCCCCACCATGATGTCTGGTTTAACAACACACCACTGAGCTAGGTGTTGGTTTCTCCTCAATAATTGAGACCTCACTAGAGTAAGATCAGTTTATTTGTATTCTCCTTGATATCAAGTCTAGTGGGCAATTTGAGGAATGAATTAAAATATATATATATATATATGTGCGTGCCACTCCTTTATTGAGTTATACCACTGGTAGATCTGCCAGTCTGTTGATTCAGTGTCTTGTCCTAGTTACACAGTAGTATCTGCAGATATCTTTTCGGTGTTTTTTAGCAGGGAGAGACAGGACCTTTTCAAAGTCATATGACTAGTGAAACAACTCTTTAAACTCTGATAGACTAGGGTCTCTTTTTTCCTTCCAGTTTTATTCATTCATTCATTTTATTTCATTATTTAATTTCCTTCTTTCTTTCCTTCCTTTTCACTTGATTTTCTTCCTCTCTCTTCTTTTTTTTCTGCCAGCATTTATTGAGTGCCTACTGTATTATTAACCAGGAATACAAAAGTGTAAAAAATGGTCTTGCATTGAAGGAGCTCTCATAGTCCACAGAAAGGGATGGAGAAGAGAGGAACTAACACTTACTAAACAATCTAATATGTTCTTTACCTTACATCGTCATTCCATTGAATCCTTGCAACAAGCTGGTAAGGTATGTATTTCCTCACTTATTGAAAATGAAACAGACTTGGCAAGAGAGAATATTCTGCCCAGTAGGTAGTGAGGTCATGGTTCAAACCCAGGCTTTTGTTGGGCTCTGCATCTCAGGGTACCACAGGAGTTTTAGCTAGATGAGCAGTTTGCTGTAAAACGCAGTGATTAAGGCAACATGGACAAGATGCCATCAGCCTGACCCGAAAGGTTGAAGACCTCAAAGGAAAGTGGCTTGTATCTGAGTATTGAAGGGCAGAAAGGAGTCTTTAGACCTCTTGGTGAGGAAGGTCCTTCTGTAGAATGGTTGAAGAGGAGGGTAGAGGTGGCCAGGGGCAGATCCCGAGGCCTTGCTGAAGAGCTTGGAACTTATCCAGAGGGCAGTGAATAAAAGCTTTTTAAAATGGATTAACTGAACGAGGTTTGTGTTTTATATCATCCCTCTGGAGGCCCTTTGGAAAATGGCTTGGAAAAAAACAAGAGTGGAGTTTAGGAGACTAGTTAGGTATGCGTCGCTAGGTGTGAATGGGGTGGGAAGGAGATAGTGGCTGGGAAGAAGATTGGGGAGGGGTGCAGACATTGACTCCCCTTGTCTGCAGGATCACACTTGCACTGGAGTTTTGGGCTTTGGGTCCCACAGATGCATGCTTCCCTTCGAAGGCCAGCTTCTACACCAGACGAGTTAGGGTAACTGGCAGATCCATTCCCAAGAAAGTAGAAAGTGGTGGTGCAGTGGGCAGAACCTTTACCCAGGAACTGGAAAACTTGGGGTCCACTTCTGCTTGTTTGACCTTGAGCCAAACATTGAATCTCCTAGGGCCTCCGTAATGCCGTAGGTAAAATGAGGAGCTTGGCACCTTCATGCTTTTTCGTCATTCTCGTGAGGTACCCCATGTGCCCAGGTGGGAGAGCAGCCTCTCTCACGCCATGGTGGCAGTGGCCAGAGGAGAGGCAAGCTCCACATTTCTCTGGCATCTCAGTTTTGACTTAAACTGTAATGTAGATTTTGCCTCTATATATAATGTATTCTCATTTATTTTGAAAAAATAACTTCCTTTTAACTCGATTTTTTCACAGTTGGAGTCAGTTGACTCCATTTTTATTCTGGTAAAAATAATTTTGGTTTTTGTCTGGCTGTGGATCTTTGAGCGCTACCCTGTAATCAGAGTTTAGATCTGGATTTTTAAGATCTTGATTCTGATGGAGGAACAGGAATCTGCTGTGTATCAGCCATTATTACAATGACCCTTTGTTTGAATTTTCATTATCAAGAGACATGGAGGGCTGTCTTTGCTCTGCTCCCTGGCCAATATACTAGGTGTGATCCCAGAGGGTTGTGGGCAAATAATATGCTTTCGCAAGTCATTTTTCCCATTTATGTAGGTTTTTTGCCTTTCTGATTGATTCTCAATGAACAGGGATGCCATTGAGCTTTATTTTTCCTTTTCTCTGTCAAGCAATTCATGGTGGAGAGAGGGAGACAGATAAGAGAAGAGAAGAGAAGAGAAAAGAAAAACACACAAAAAAACCCTGGACAATACTAAGGGAATTCTTAGATTCTTTGATAAAATGAAAAGAATCTTAGAGCATAAACAAACCTGCCTTAATCTATCCATCTTGCATATTTGGATTTTCCTGGGTCTGTTTTAAAGTGAGGCACTCCTCTGATGTTGGGGCACGCTCTAGGAGGGTGGATGTGTGCAGACTTCATAGGCAGAGGTACATCATTGAGCCTGGGTTCCCAAGAGATCCGGTTTGCAGCTGTACCAGGTAGGCCATGGGATTCATGATGTTCCAGGCATGGCAGTATGGTGGCCATTTTATAACAAACCAATTCTTGGGCTTCCAGGGGATTGGTAAAAGCTAAAACATATAGTAATGCTAGGCATTGCACTTAACACTTAAAAAATATGACCTCATTTGGTGCTCCCAACAAACCTTGAAGTAGGTTCTGCCTTTATCTCCACTATAGAGATAAGGAGATTGACACAGAGAAATTTAGTGACTTAAGAGAGCTGAGATTTGAACTCAGGCTAGTCTGACTCCAAAATCCATGCTTTTATTCACTCTTCTGTCCTTTTTATCAATAAGTTTACAAATGCTTTTTAGCTCTTGAGGCCTGCAGTCAGCATGTACCTTGATGTATTCTAGACATCTACCTTTTAGTCATATGCAGTTAATATTAAGAGGGCTATGACCCTGCCTGCTCAATTTGTAATTATGGTGTTATTAGGACTTTGATTTCAAAAGTAATACAAGATCTCCCCAAACCCTGAGCATCCAGCTTGGAAGGATCCCTTCCATCTGAATTTACACTACCCGTCCCTTCCTCTAATCTCCTTTAAGGACCTATCCAGTATAATCATAACCAACCATCTCTTCCCTATCATCCTTTCCTTTTTCTGGAGGCAAATTATACAAACAATGCGTCAGTCATAATAAGCTAGGTTATGCTGTAAAACAACCCCAAACTCTCAGTGTCTTAACAATGATTTATGTCTTAAAATCACAAAGATTTCTGTCAAGTCACCAGAGAGGCTCTTTTTTAAGTCATTCCAAAACCCAGGCTGACAAAGCAGCCACCTCCTCAAAGGTGCTAGGGTGCTGAGCCGGTGGGAAAGGAAAAATCCAAGAATTCTGTTGGCATTTGAATGCCCTGTCACTTCTACTCCTAGCTCATTGGCCTAAACTCTGTAAAATGGTGCCACCCAACCACAAGGGGGCCAAGCAGTCCAGTGCACCCCTGGAGGAGGAAAAACACAAGAAATATTTGATGAGTAGCAGTAATAACCACCACATATACCATGCCATATATATCTTCCTTTTTTCTCCTTAGTTTGGCTAATTCAACCAGGTAAACTTTATAGGACACACACAGCCTCTTTAAATTCCATTCCTCCTTTCTGGTTGTCTTCCAAAACTTTTTCAAGTACTACAAAATAATTTCTCTCTTTCCTTTGTGTGAGCCATTTGTGAGTCAAAAGGAAAGGTCTCAAGTCTTGAAGTGAAAGTATACATATTAAAGAGCTAAGGCTGCTAACTTTGAAAGCTTTTGAAACAACCAGAGATTCCTTCTGATTGTCACAAATTTCTCTCTGGCTTCTTCACCCTGCTAAAACTCCACTGTCAATGTTCAAGACAAATAATGTTCACATTCACTTCTGCTTACTGTTTTGCTTAATTAGCTATACTGCAATAGTACTGAATAGTATTATTTTCTACCAATTTTCAGTTATACATAGACACAGTCAGACATATGAAAAATCAAATGGACTTTTGTGTGATAAATTGGGCACCTTATCATCAATTTAAATTGGCCTCTGAGGGAAATTGTATTTTAAATTCCAGACAACTGGTTTTTAAGCCTTGTTTTAGAATATAACATTCCTAGGTTGGGGTCTTTTTCTATAGCATATTTATGTATAATTAGAATACCAGGATAAATGCTGTGTTTTAATGGACAATTAACCTCTACAGCAGGAGTCCCCAACCCCTGAGCCGAGGACTTTTAACTGGTCCATGTTAGGAACAGTAGGAGGTGAGTGGCAGGCAAGCCAGCTAAGCTTCATCTGTATTAGCAGCCGCTCCCCAGCACTAGCATCACTGTCTCAGCTCCACCTCAGATCATCAAGCATTAGATTCTCATAGGAGCACCAGTCCCTGATGCCAAAAAGGTTGGGGACCGCTGTTCTACTGTATTCATGGGTTATCTTTGAACAAATTAGAGTATATACTTAATTCAAAACTTTATGAACACAATTTTCCTTCGATCTCCATTTCACTTTTTCTGCATTAACCCAGATTAGAAATTGTAGTGTTATTTTTCATTTCTCCCTCTTTATATTTATTTCTTTCATTTATTTAGTCATTCATTCACTCAATCATTCAACAGATATTTACGGAGCATCTACTTGTGTCAGGCAGAAGGCAAAGTTCTGGAGACAATTAAAAATGTCTGCCGTCAAGGAGATTCTGGGTAGTGGGGAGACACACATGCTAGCAATTATAGTGCAGGTGACCCTTGAAGTACACAGGTTTGAACTGTGTGGGTCCACTTATATGTGGATTTGTTTCCATAAATACTGTAAATGTATTTTTCTTATGATTTTCTTCATAACATTTTCTCTAGCTTATTTTATTAAAAGAATACAGTATATAATACATATAACATGCAAAATATGTTACAAAATCATCTGTGTGATCAGTAAGGCTGGCTACCAGTCGATCGGAACTACTAGCAGTTAAGTTTTGGGGAAGTCAAAAGTTATATGTGGATTTACGACTGCGCAGGTTGTGGGGGTTGGCTCCCCAAATCCCCACGTCGTTCAAGGGTCAACAGTACGGTAAGGTGATCGACATAACGAGGTATGCACAAAGAACAATAGAAGCAGAGATGAAGTGCCTAGGTCTGCTGGAAGGTGTCAGGTAAGGCATCAGAATGGAGGTAGCTTTTGACCGGGCACTTCAAGAGAATCTGACCTCAAGCAGGGTGAAGGAGTTCCAAGGAGAGAAGACACAATGGAGCTGTGAGAGAGCTAAGCTTACCATCCTGGGTGGAGCTTCAAATGCAAGAGAGGGGGCAGGAGGGTGGGAATAAGCCTGAGTGCTGAGCAGAGGACAGAGGACCAAGGGCTCTGCCTGCCTCGTAGAAGTTTGTATTTTACCCAGGAAGTGAAAGAGCCATTGAAGACTTTTGAGCAGAAGAACGACAGCACTGGATTTGGTGGCAATGTGAAAAGCTGGTCTGGAGAGGCATGACCCTAGATCAGGGCTTCTTCACCCACTCCTTGGACTTGCAAGAAGTCCATGGATGGAATGCTTGGGATCCATGAACTTGGATAGGAAAAAAATTACTTTTTATTGTCACTTAACTCTAACTGAAATTGAGCATTTTCTTTAAATATGAATCTAGGCAGCAGGTTATGGTAGAATTAGCAGATGTGAATTTCTCACCAATAGAAATCAGGCATTTTGATATCCTTACAGTTGTTGCAGATACCTCAAAGTGCCCTTTACATGTTTCACTAAACCCAAATTACTGTAGCCATTGGACTCACAGCTACATTTTGTTATTTAATAAAGAAGTACATACATTATTGTGTCACAACTTAAAAATAATTTGAAATGCGTGTTTTAATAGAATTCATATTTTGTGATCTATGGATTTAATTTTATGATTTAAACACAGTATCCTGAGAATGGGTCCATAGTCTTTGCTTGACTACCAAAGGGGTCAAAAAGGGTTAGAACTCACACACCAGAGAAAGGCAATTGTGAGGAGGTCACTGTAGCCTAAAGTAGTCATGAAAAGGGAGGTAGGGGAAGAATTTGTGGGAGATTCTGGGGACAGAGTGAACCCGTTGACAGATCTGGGACGTAAAGTAGAGAGACAGGACACATGTACCCTATTTCCCTCATCAAGTTTCTGGCTAGAGCAGAATTCTCTCTATTGCTTGTCATGTCTGTCCATTCCTTTTCATTGCTATTGTTATTTAATTCTTAAACTTTTGTCAAAGTCATGTAAGTGTGGTTTTAAAAAATCAAGTACTATGGAAAGACATCATGGAAAACCACCATCTCTCACTCCCCTTCTCTCCATCTGCCAATCCTACACTTTTTTTGAACTCATAGTGTTATCTTTCCTAGCTAGACTGCAAATTCTGTGCAAGAAGTGCCTTTTGATCCCCACTATGTTTTTCATTTTAGGTGTTGAGTAAATGGTGGGTAGATTCCAAAGGCACTTGTTACCAGGTTACTTTGTACATCAATTGTACTCTACTCTAGTTACAGAAGTTATACCAACTGCAACATTCTAAGAGATGGTACTTTTACCTCAATTCCCAAGTTTTCTGTCATTTGTCTTAAAATAACAGAATAAGCAAATAAAAATTCCATTTACTTGGGCTTTCTGGTTGTTTTTGTGAAAGTGAGTTTAGTGTGATGGTGGATTGAATAATCCTATGTAATCTTAAATCAGAGATTGAGAAGGTGGATTTGAAATTTCTACCCATTAATTTTTCTTGTGGGGGTGTTGTTACCTGGCCTGTCTTGGTAGCAGTGGTTAATTTCAGCGTCATTGCCCATGTTGGGGATTGCAGGTGGAATTGCAGCTGAGCTCTTTGATTGGCTCCCTGAAATTCCTTCCCATACTCCTTGTGAGGTCCAGAAATGTATAGTTTTGTGGTCTGATGTAGTTTGATGGTTGCTAGATAAAACTAATGTCTGGCACTTTTTCTAAGGAATATACATTTAAATGTCTTTAAATTGATTTGTAGGAACTTAGTGTTATTACAATTTTGTAGCAGAAATTGTTATTACAATTTCTCTAGTGGCAGAAGAAATAAAGGAACTTCACTTTTTAGGGCTGTTAACAGCATCTTTCATTAGTGCCAAAACTGAGAAAGCTGACAGAGTACCTGATGGTTAATATGGGTTTATGACAAAAATAATGAAGTATCTGGACTTTTAAGAGTTACCCATGCAGTAAAATACAGTTTTAGCTACCGACACTAGACTAGCTCCCAAACTTTAAGAAAAAGGCACCTTTTCCCTTTATTTTCTAATAGCATTTCTCAATCCAGTAACCAGAAAGACACTATGGGGTTAACCTCGAGATTTGATTGCTATTTCAGTTCTTGCTGTTTTTTGGAATTAGGGAGGCAGGGTTTGGGAGAAACGCCTCTGAGAAAGTTAGCTTCCTAATTTGCACATGAAAATCACAGTCCTTACCTTTATTTATATTAAAAATATTTGAGGAGTACTTTAGAGATAGTGAAGAAATGAAAGAGATTACCTGGTAATAAATACGTTGAGTTAACTTTTCTTTAAACTTCCTGGCTTCTCCCTTAACACTAACTGGCTGGATAACAAGTTTGTACTTGTTGGCACTGCAGTTAAGCCTCGGAATACTCTTGGAGCAAAATGACTATTTTTTTTTTTTAATGCTGTATTGAAATATAATTTTTAGTGGAGGAGAATTTTAGATTTGAAGTAAATATTTAAGCTGCAGACCTTCAAACCCAACATTTTCAAAAGACATTTAATGACCAGGTTAATGAAGTGAGGAAAGAGAGAACTTTGATGGTTAATAAAGGAGGTAAAAACCCAGACTTAGCAGAGAGACTGGAAGCGAGTGACTTTGATTTATGTATACAAGACCAGAAATGAAACAGCCGGTAGATATTTCTAGGAACTAGTTAAGGGAGAATTAAAAAAGGCAGGAGTGAGAAGAAAGTGTCTTGTCTGCGGGAGGAGGAATCTCATAATAGTTTCTCTTCTTTCTCCTTGAGGATTTTCAAACGCAGTTCCTACAGGGGCTAGCTGAAGGAAGGTCTACGACGTGTACTCAGGCTGTCGACAGGGAAGTGATCGTGGCGCTGCTGGGTGATGCAAAAAAAAAAAAAAAAGTTGTTTGTGTGTTGCCTGCTTTGAGTGGAGAGCTCAGTCGTGGCTGTGGCCCGGGCAGCTGCTCCCAGAAGCGACCCAGAGCTGCTCGCTGGGGGTAGACCACTGGACCTCCTGCAATGTCGCCTAGGAAGGAAAGGAGATGTTTAGAAATTGCCCGATATCAATGTGTCTAATATTAGAAGTGCACCAGATGAGTGTAGTATTTAGAATAAATGGCTATGTTTACCATTTTGCTGTGTATGGAGTGGGTTAACATCTGTTCATGTAGCCTTAGTTATCCTGATGGAGAATAGAATGAGGCTGGGCAAAGTGGCTTCCACAGATTGGCTCATAAAAGCGCATCAATTCTGTTTTTGTTAATGTAGGTTTAATATTAGCTTTTATTATTAGCTAGTTTTTCAATTAATCTAAAAGAAATAACGTGATGATTACCACAATTAGAAATCTAATCAGTTCAGAAGGATATGAAGTCACTATTATTAAAGATTTCTTTTTTGTTCTTCCAGAATTTTTTAACACAAGCTAAGTATATATTTAAACTTTTTAAAAAGCAGACACAAATAGTATTATACATTCTGCTTTGCAATTAGCTTTTTAAATTTAATATTTGAGATCTCTCTATAGCTATACAGCTTTATTATCTTTTATGATAACAAAAAGCTCTACCTCATTCTTATTAACATTTGCACAATATTCCATCGTATAAATGAAATGCACCATCATTCATGGATTTGATTCCCTACTGGTGTATGTCTTGTTTGTTTCCAGCTTTCTGCTATTACAAACATCAATTCAGAAAACATATCTGTGATGATATTGCTGCATGCTTTTGGGAATATATACATTGAGTAAATTTCTAGAAGTAGAATTTTAGGGTCAAAGGATAGATGCATTAACATTTTAATAGATAGTTCCAAATCATGTTCCAAAAAGGGTACACAATTAATATTTCAGGCTTAAATAAGTTTCTGCCTTTTAAGTTGTAAGTACAATTGAGGGTTTTTCTTAAAGTGCTGTTAATTTTTAAATAACATATTTAGTATTGAGGCTAAATAAGCTTGTTCATTTGCTAATTAAATGACCTGGAAGTTAACTTAAATTCCATTCTAGAAAGGATGAGTGTTAAGTGGTCTGGCCTTTAGAACCAGCAAGAGGCAGAGCCCGGCAGCCTGGAAAACCTCAGACCCGGGGTGATCGGAGACGTCGGAGACGTCCAGAGCTAAGGGACAGGCACACGGCTTCGTGCTTTGATTGTGGCTCCAGAGAAAACAACTATCTTTAGAAATCCTGAGGCAGAATCAGAAGGAAAAAAAAAGTCAATATTTAATAATATCTTCAATTAGTTCTGATCAAAAGACATTGATTAAGCACAACTGTGGTAAAAAATTTCCTCCTCCAACTTTCTGTCATCCCTGTTCTCTATCCCCTTATCTTAGCTTTCTCTCTTCTCTCTGTCTTTTGTGTTTGTTTCTTTTCATTCCAATCACTTATCTTGTACATCTACTGATGATACCAAAGGGGTGGCCAGTTTTAGGGACAATGGAATTGATTTTCTGCAACTGAAAGGTGGTTCTGGAGAGGGAATTAACTATGCCAGTGGTTATTACAACAGTGAGCTAACTCTATATCTAGATTCTCCCCTCCCATAAGCAGATCTGCTTATGAGTCCAAATGCTTAAAACATTCCACCTATACAGAAACACTTCATTTCTTACTTTTAATTTGTTTTTCATAGTTAATACCTATTATAGATGAAATTAAGATATAATTGGAGACCAAGATGTAAGTCGTTTCAAAAACCTGTGGTTCGAGTTGCTATTAAATTGCTTCATAAGTGATCATAGTAGCACCTCAAAATACCTTTTACATTATGGCCAACTCTTTGGGAGTCACAGAACACTGACAAGTATTTTATTTTACAAATTACCTGCTTGTTTGGAAAATGACCTTTTCAAAACCCAGCTCTCTCACCCTCAAAACTCATCTGAAATGAAAGATACAGTCGACGAATAGGATCGAAAAAGCCGGTGCAAAAAAGGAAAAACAACAACAACAGAGGTGCCAAAACCCCATACTAAACTAAGAAACTAAACTAAACTAAACTAAATTAAAACTAAACTAAACTAAAAAAGTAAACTAAACTAAACTAAACTAAAAAACTAAAACTAAAACTAAAAACTAAACTAAACTAAACTAAACTAAACTAAACTAAACTAAACTAAACCAAACTAAACTAAACTAAACTAAACTGAATTTCTCATTTAAGGTCTGAATCTATGGCTTTGTAAGCTACTCCATTATTGAACAGAGACTTATGCCTTAAAATAAAGGAAATAAACCAAGAGGCATAGAAAGCCGGTCTAATCAAAATTCTTCATTTTGAACTCTTAATTTCCCAGTAACACATGAGAAGCCAGCAGGAAGAGAGAGGAGGTGAAATGGATTGTTCCATGTTGTCCCTAAATAGAACGTTCTTCACAACTGGGAGGAAGCACCTGGGAGATTGCTTTAGAAATTTGAAAATAAATTGTTTTTGAAATAAGAAGGGAATAATAAATTAGTTTCTAAATTTGAGTGCTTTTAACATTTTTGCATACATACATTTTTGTAATCTGAATTTTGATGATCATGAATTCAATGTAAAAATGTATTTAAATTTAGGGAAGAATACAGATAATGTCAAGATAGGAAATTGAGACAGGAAATTTTGGCTTAACTCTGAATCTCCTTTGCTTACTTTGACTAAAATTGACCTTCAATAATACAGTACTTTCATTTTTACAGCTTTTTACATATTCTATAAAAAAGCTTAAAAGTGAAACAAAGATGTTTCTTGACTATTATAATTTCTACAGCCTAACTCTTCTAACTTTTTAAGTTCGTTAAGACTTTAGAAGATATTGTTTCCCAAATCTATCCTTTAATTGACAATTTACTAATGGATTGATGTGATTTTTCTATTTTTATTTTCCATAAGAAGAAATATTCTGATTTCTTTTATTATTCTTATCATTTCTTTAGATGTAATTCTTTTTCTTCTTTTGTAAATAATACAGAATTAATTCATTGTAGAGAATTCTGTTGTTCTGACAGCTGATAATATGAACACATATTTACGGACATTGCTAGGAAGAATGTTATATAAGGGAATCAGTGGGGAAATATCAGCTTTCGGACACCGGAAGGTAAGGGAAAAATTTGTACTTGTAGACCATTGGTTATTTAAAATTATGTTTTAAATAAAAATTTAAAAAGAATTTCACCATTATATAAAAATTTAAGCAAATTTTACTACGTTTTGTTAATATGCCAAATTGAATAACCCAACCAGAGACACAGGGTACCAATTCTTCTGGTCAGCAATACTTTAAAAATAGGGATTGATTTATTGAGTTCTTTTATTACCTCGACTTCATTACTTTTGCAAGATATGTGATGGGTATTAAACTTATATTTACTAGTGTACTTAAAATCTTGTCAAAATGAAACAAGCACTTTTTGTCATAAATATTACTGATTTAAAAGCATTTGTAGGGGGTGGTTATGCTTTTGGAGTCTCACTCATTACTGAAACTAAAATATGCTTTACCTTTTTTCTTTTTATAATAGCCACATATTTTACTGATTCCAAGTAACTTTAGAAATACTTTACACATTTTAACTAATCTTTGTGACTTAGTTTTAAAAATGAGTTATATTTTAGATCGTTCCTTCTTTATATATATACCTGATTTATATATTTCGGAAGACATGTCGCAGACCCTGTCGTTATAAATTCAGTTGAAAGACTAGTTCTTTCTACTGTTCTTTGTTGTTCTGATTTCAGAATTTCAAGTAAGTTTATTGTCAACTTTAATGTACCTTTAGAGAACAAATTAAGTCTCCAATTTCTTGCAAGTGTGTGTGTTCCTGGAGCTGGAATGCTTTTCTTCGGCCAACTGAAAGTAGAGCCTAGCCCTCCTTTCACAGATTAAATCTAGTTTCAGTAGTTTTAAATTTAGTTGGTTCACGACCAAAGAAAAAAAGTGCTCTCATTTTTCTGTTTAATTTTAAACAACCACAATCTATAGTCCCGTTGTCTTTGGGAACTTCAAGTATATAGCTATTTTTGGCTTTGTGTTTGGTTAATCTAATAGAGTCTATATTCTTTGGCATTGAATTTGTGATTATATACCCTATTGTAGTCTACAGGGTTACACAAATGAAATGAGCCATTTTATTTTATATTCTTTTATTTTTATTTTTTATTTTTTATTTTTTTTTTGGTTGGGGTATGGTTCTCCCAACTATTTTCTCACAGTAAATAGAGGGCATAGGCATTGTGGTAATTTTATGGAGTTTGCCTTACCTCTGTCATCACCCTTACCTCCACTTACCCACAATTCAATGCTTGTCAGTAAGAACCTTTGTACTTCACCCAGCACAAAAACCTGGTTATATGCTGGGACAGCATTATGTATAGGAGGGTCCTTGGGACAGATAGTAGATGTATTAGGACTTACTTCACAGGTAATAGGTTGTGTTTCTTGACTTTTAATTGTGCTCTTATTATGTGCCAAGTTTTAGGCTAAGCATTTTACATGTATTATTTGATTTAGACAACAGGTATGGCATATAATCACATTTTCCCCTTTTAGCAGATGAGGAAACTGAGACTCAAAGAGCTTAAAGTAGAAGTTCAACCCTTTACTAAGTGGCAGAGCTGGGATTTGAAGCCAGGTTATGCAATTTTAATATCTGATTTAATATTTTATATCTAGAATCTTCAGCTATGCTTTGCAGCCTGAATTACTCACTGGGAGGTCACTGTGATATGAGTCTGACAAAGGGCTACCAAGGGGTCTAGACCCATGCATTCATAAACTTGGTTGTTCAAAGAAAATTGCAGTTTCTGCAGGCCTTCCTGCCATGCCCCATACACCACCTACTACAAATTGCGTTTCTTCTTGGGGGCTTCACTTGTCGCATCTGTCAAATAGAAATATATAATGTTATTTTAAGTGGGCCATGTAGTTCTCTTTTTATAAAACAAACAAACAAAAAACTTTATTTTGAAATAATTATAGGTTCAGAGGATGTTAGGAAGATAGTACGGAGAGGGGGACAGAGAAGACCTGTGTACCCTTCACCTAGTTTCCCCCAGTGGTTACATATTATATAACTGTAGCACGAGCAGAACCACAAAACTGACATTGATATAAAGTGTATACATAATTCCATGCCATATAATCACCTGTAGATTAGTGTAACCGAAACTAAAATTAGGGTACAGAACTTTTCCATTACCACTAAGGTCTCTTTCCTTTTTATAGTCACCGCCCCTCCCCCCATCTCTAACCACTGGCAACTACTGATTTGTTTTCCATTTCTATAATTTCAAATCTCTCTCTTTAAAAAAATAATTGTTTTCATTATGAAATATCTCAATCAGAAAATTACGAAGAATACGGTAGCAATACTTACATATAATCACCACTCAGATTTAACAAATAACCAGATTTAATAAATGTTGTATTTCCTTCACAATTAAAACTAATCACATATTGAAATTAAGGCCTCTTTGTCCCACTCTGATCCTACTAATCACCTACTCTGCCCAGAGATAAACTCTACCCAAAAGTTATTGTATGTCTTCCTTATTCATGTTTTTATCTTTTTCCTACATACCTATATAGCATTATATAGCATATAGTATAGTTTTATATGTTTTTAAAATTTACATAAATAAGTCAACAAATATTTATTAAGTGCTTATTATGTGTTAGGCATCACTCTAGATCTTGGGAATATGGTGGTCAATAGGGCAAAACCCTTGTCCTAAATATATAAATGTATGAATAAATAAGATAATTGCAGGTATCTGTAACTATGTGAAAATGATAAAATAGGATTCAGTAGTCCCTCCTTATCAGAGGGTGATATGGTCCATGACCCCCAGTGAATACCTGAAACTATGGTTAGTACTGAACTCTATATATACTGTTTTTTTCCTATATATACATACCTACTGTAAAGTTTAATTTATAAATTAGTCAAGTAAGCGATTAACAACAATAACTAATAATAAAACAGAACAATTATAACAATCTATTGTAATTAAAGTTATGTGAATGTGGTCTCTCTCTCTCCCTCTATCAAAATATCATACTGTTGTGATGCTTTGGTGGAACCATTCCATAAACGAGATGGCTGTCGCTCACCTTCTCGGATTACATTTCTAGAACAGAGGCAGATGATTTTTGTTTTTGAGAGTGTGTGGGTTCTTTGCTCTGTACACTGCACCTGGCTTTATCATGTGTCCTGCAGCATTGCCAGATAGTACCACAGTTAATCTGCCCTTCCATGTTTTGTGGTCTGGTGACTCCTTTGCAGTTTCATGAATATAGATTCTACTAGGCATCTTCCAGGAGGGCCCAGTTGCATCACAATTGAAGACTTGCTTTTAATGGTATCCTTTTTCCTTAATCAACTTCTTCAGCTCTGCCAGAAATATGGTAGCAGCTTCTTCATTGGCAGACTCAGTCTCTTCAGTAATTTTTATATTTCTCAGTCCAAACCTATTCATAAATCTATGTAACCATCCCTTACTTGTAGTAAATGGCTTGGTGTCACTCATTTCAGGGAATACCTTGCTGAGATCTTCCTATAGGCTCAATGCTTTCAGATAACACGATGCCATTGATCAAAACATGTTTTCTGTTCATGTCTTCCACCCACAAATTTTATCCTTTTCCATGCTAACTAAGCACTTGTCATGTGCTGTGGCCATAATTTTTTCAGTTTGATTGTGACAGCAAAACTAGCACATATTTCTTTTTCCTTCTCAATTTTACAAATAGCAGATTTGTTCTCAGCAAACTCAGCATATGATTTTTTATTTTTCTTATTAAGTTGAGCACTTTCACTTAAAGGAAGCACTTCACAGCTTCTCTTGAGCATATCTGAGTTGCCAGCATCACTACCCTTATGCTTGGGGGTGCATTCTTAAGTAAAATAAGGGTTACTTGAACACAAGGATTGTACTTCTGCAATAGTCCATCTGATAACTGAGAGGTTGCCATTAAATGACCAAGGAGCAGGGAGCATGACGAAGAGATGATTCCCAGGAAATGGTATGAGATTTCATCACACTACTCAGAACAGTGTGCAATTTAAAACTTATGATTTGTATTTTTCTGGAATTTTCCATCTAATATTTTCCAACCATGGTTGACTGCAGGTAACTGAAACTGTGGAAAACAAAACTTTGGACAAAAGGGGACTACTGTATTGTGGTTTGGACTGGCAGGGAGGTAGAGCAACAAGGGGATTGATTGGCAGGGCACTGAGGAAAGGCCTTGCTGAGGATATTGCATTTAAAATCAAACCCTAAATGATAAGGAGGAATAAGCGAAACAAAAGTAATGGCAAGCAAGTGCCGATGCTCTAGCACAGGAATGAGAATGGCATGTACGTGGAAGAGTAATATGTGCACTGAGGCTGGAGCAGTGTAAACACCAGGGAGAGTGGAGGTGGGTGAGGTCTGAGGAGTGGAAGATAGGAGGTGGGAGGGGATGGGGGAGACCTCACTTGGTAAGGAGTTTGTATTTTATTAAGGCTGTTAGGGGAATCCATTGAAAAGTATAAGCAGGGATGTGCCATAGTTACCATGTAGAAGATGGCATAAGAAGGGACAAGAATGGAAGCAATTAGGCTGTTGCAGTTTTCTAGGGGAAAGATCAGTCGGGGACGGTGATGCCTTCTAAGATGAAAAGGCTTGGTATCACCTTATCCTTCTACCATTTGCCTTTAAGATTCAACATTGTGTTTCGAGATTTACTTATATTGATACTTTTAGATAAAGTTAATTCATTTTAATTGCTATGTATATTTTGTTCTATGAGTATACCAAATTTTCTTTATTAATTTTCTTATTAAAAGACTTTAAAGATATATCTGTTTCTCCTATACACAGTCCTGCCCAAAGCATCTTTATATATGGATTCTTGTGTATAGGATATAAGAGTTTCTCTGAGATATACATCTAGCAATAGAATTGCTGGGGTCTTCAGGTATGCTGATTTAAGCTCTGTCAGATACTTCAAAATTGCTCTTCAAAGAGTTGTACCAATTTGTACTCACTAGCTGTGTGTGAGAATTTCCATTTCTCCACATGCTCAATGTTTGGTGTTGTGCTTTTAGCCATTGCCAATCTGGTGGATATAAAATGGAAGATCATTGTTATAATTTGCATTTCCTGATTACTAGCTACTATATTTTTTGGCTCTTTAGGTTTCTTTTCTGAGAAGTTTTTGTTTAAATCCTATGACTACTTTCCTGTTGGGTTGTTGTTTTTTCTCTTATTGATTTGTAGGATTCTTTTATATATTCTGGATAATAATCCTTTGTTGGATTTAGTACATTGAAATATGCATCGAAAGCACCTTTGTTGGGTTTTATGCATTGAATTATTTTCTTCCAATTTTTAGCTTGTCTTTTCACTGTTTTAAATGGTTTACATTAAAAAAAAAAATACAATAGTCAGTTTTACCAATCTTGTTTTTTATGTTTTGTGCTTTCCAACCATGAGGTCATAAAAATATTAAAGTTTTGCTTTCCATTTTAATTATTGAATTGACAGGGACATTAATTTTGTGAATGAGGGGAAGTATGAATTAAAAAAATCTTTTGTTCCAAATGGAAAACTAACTGATCAAGCACCATTTATTGAGTAGTCTTATCCTGTTGCTACTGATTTGTAATGTTATCACTGACATATGTCAAGTTTTCCCATAAACATGATCTTTTTATGGGCTCTCTGTTCTGCTGTTCTATTTGTCTGTCTCTACACCAATGATATTCTTTTGAAATTACTGTAGCTTCATAATAAGCCTTGCTATCTAATGTGGTGAATTGTCTTTCTTTGTTCTTCTAAGTAATCTTGGGCATTTTGCATTCTTTACTCTTATGTTAACTTATGGACTAACTTGTCAAATGCCACAGGGGAAAAAAACTAATGGGTTTTAATTATTATTGCAATGAGTTTATAGATTAGTTTGGAGAGAATTGCCATCTCTGAGTCTTTTCATCTCAGTCATAAACATAGAATATCCTTTCACTTATTTATTGCACCTCAATAAAGCTTTGGAAAAGCCAAAGGAACTTATGTTGTTAATAAGTTCCCCAAGTTTTTGTTGCTACTATAATTTTTTTAATTTTAATTTTTCAATTAAGGTTGACACAATATTATTTTACATTAGTTTCAGGTGTACAGCATAGTGGTTAGGCATTTATATAATTAACAAAATGACCCCCCCCCAATTAGTCTAGTACCCACCTGGCACTATACGTAATTATTACAATATTCTTCACTATATTCCCTACACTGTACTTCAAATCCCTGTGACTATTTTGTAACTACTAATTTGTACTTCTTAATCTTTTCACCATTTTCACTCAGTCTCCTCACCCCCTTTCCCTCAGGCAATCACCAGTTTGTTTTCTTTATCTATGAGTCTGTTTTCATTTTGTTTGTTCATTCGTTTTGTTCTTTAGATTCCACATATAAATGAAATCATTTATCTTTGCCTGACTTCTTCACTTAGCATAATACCCTCTAGGTCTATCCATGTTGTTACAAATGGTAAGATTTCATTTTTTCTTATGGCTGAATAATATTCTACTGTATATATGTACCACTTCTTTATCCAATCATCTACTGATGGGCACTTAGGTTGCTTCCATATCTTGGTTATTGTAAATAGTGCTGCAATGAATATAAGATTGCAATGAATATAAGATATCTTTTCGAATTAGTGTTTTGGTTTTCTTTGGATAAATACCCAGAAGTGGAATAGCTGGGTCATAAGGTAGTTCTATTTTTAATTTTTTGAGGAATCTCCAAACTGTTTTCCACAGTGGCTGCACCAATTTGCAATCTCACCAACAGTGCACGAGAGTTCCCTTTTCTCCACATCCTCACCAATACTTGTTTTTTGATTTATTGATGATAGCCATTATGACAGGTTTTAGGTGATTTCTCTTTGTGGTTTTAATTTGCATTTCTCTGATGAATAGCGACATTGAGAATCTTTTTATATGTCTGTAGGCCATCTGTATATCCTGTTTGGAGAAATACCTATGCAGGTCTTCTTCTCATTTTTTAATTGGGTTGTTTGTTTTACTGGTGTGTGTTGTATGAGTTCTTTATACATTTTGGATATTAACCCCTTATCTCATGTATCATTGGAAAATATCTTCTCCTATTCAGTAGGTTGTCTTTTCCTTTTGTTGATGTTTTTCTTTGCTGTGCAAAAACTTTTTAGTTGGATGTAGTCTCATTTGTTTATTTTTTCTTTTGTTTCCCTTGCCCCAGAAACTATATTTTAAAAAAATATATACTAAGAGCAATGTTAGAGAGTTTCCTACCTATGTTTTTTTCTAGGAGTTTTATGGTTTTGGGTCTTACATTTAAGTCTTTAATCCATTTTGAGTATATTCTTGTATATGGTGTAAGAAAGTGGTCCAGTTTCATTTTTTTGCATGTATCTATCCAGTTTTCCCAACACCATTTGTTGGATAGTTTGTCTTTACCCCATTGTATATTCTTGCCTCTTTTGTCATAGATTAAATGGCCATATAGGTGTAGATTTATTTCTGGGCTCTCTATTCTGTTCCATGAACCTATGTGTCTATATTTATGTCAGTACCTTGCTGTTTTGATTACTATAGCCTTGTAGTATAATTTGATATCAGGTAGCACGATACCTCCAACTTTATTCTTGTTTCTCAAGATTGCCATGGCTATTCAGGGTCTTTTATGGTCCCATATAAATTTTAGGATTATTTGTTGTAGTTCTGTGAAAAATGCTATTGGTATTTTGATAAGGATTGCATCGAATCTATAGATTGATTTGGGTAGTATGGACATTTTAACGTTGTTAATTCTTCATATCTATGAGCACAGTATAGGCTTCCATTTATTTGTATCTTCTTCAGTTTCTTTTTTCAATGACTTATAATTTTCCAAGTACAGCTGTTTTGCCTCCTTGGTTAAATTCATTCCTAGGCATTTTGTTTTTTTGATGCAATCGTAAATGGAATTACTATCTTAATTTCTCTTTCTGACAGTTCGTTATTGGTTTATAAGAATGCAACCAATTTCTGAATAATTTTGTATCCTGCTGCTTTATTGAATTCATTTCCAGTTTCTAAGTTTTTTTTTTTGGGGGGGTGGAATCTTTAGACATCTCTATGTATAGTATCATGTCATCTAAAAATGACGATTTTACTTATTTCTTTTCAATTTGAATACTTTTTATTTTTCTTGTCTGAGTGCTGTGGCTAGGACTTCCAATACTATGATGAATCAAAGTGGTGAAAGTGGACATCCTTGTTTGTTCTTGATCTTAAGGAAAACATTTTTAGATTTTTCCCGTTGAGTATGATGTTAGCTGTGGGTTTATCATAGATGACTTTGTTATGCTGAGGTATATTCCGTCTAATCCCACTTTACTGAGAATTGTTATCATAAATGGATGCTGGATTTTGTCACTTTTCCTGCATCTATTGATATGATTATGTGATTTTTATCTTTCAATTTGTTAATGTTATGTATCACATTAATTGATTTACTGATATTGAAACAAACTTGTATCCCAGGAATAAATCCCACTTTATCATGGTGTATGATCTTTTTAATGTATTGCTGAATTAGGTTTGCTAATATTTTTTTGAGGATTTTTTACATCTTTGTCCATCAGGGCTATCAGCCTATAATTTTCTTTCTTTTTCTTTCTTTCTT